>NC_056744.1:1278279097-1278631597 GCF_019279795.1 Protopterus annectens
TGATATGTTAGGGATAACACCTGTGTGGGGAACAGACAAAACATAACAGCCAATCCTCTGGCCATCATGTGGATAGGCCCACAGTTGAGAGCTATGCAGACAGACTGCATTGCATGCAAAACTAGCATGTACACACAAACCCTGGTAATCTAGCAGTATTCAATGCATATAATAGCAATACTCACACACTGTCCCTAAGTCTGGAACCTTATACAAACATGTAGTTGGCCTGTGTCCACAAGTCCTGTTGTAAGAGGTATTCCTACCTGCATCACCTACAAAAGCCATGCTTCAGCCTATTCAAACAAGCTCCATCTCAGACGTGGAGAGAGAGAGACAGAGGAAGAGAGACACACACACAAAAAAATAAATAAAAATAAAAAAGAAAGAAAAAAACACATAAAACCTCAAAATAAGAAATAAACAAGAAGACATCCTGTACACAAGGAACCTGAAGATAAACCAGGTATGTGAAACATGTAAGCATGTAACTGAATCTAGTACTTGGTCTGTAATAATGGGACAGATGATTATGAAAGCTGCATATGTGCCGTCAGTACTTGCTGTAATGATGTCCTGCTGAACAAATGGTATGGACATAGCATCTGGCTCTGCCTGCAGTGGGCCATACCTGTCAACTGTGCAGATCTTCACAGAATGTCAAGATTTAGCCATCATAGTGTTTGTTCTGTTCCTCCAAACATCTATATTATTCTGGCAAATAGCTGGAGATGGAAGTAATGAAGTCATGACAGACACATGCGTTTCAGACTCCACCACCTTCAGAACAGTCATGGTAATGTGAAATGTATCATGCTACAAACTTCAGAGGTTTGTAATAGGCATATCTACAATTTGTCCCTATATATCCCCCCCTAACGTTAGGCTTTGTCCACATGTGATGCTCTAAGAGGTGGATAGGTTGGCTCACAGCTGAGGAGCCTGACAGACCCTATGGCAACCACTAGAGTTTCTGTCAAACAGTTGTGTCTGTGCCACTGCTAGGTCAGTTAATGGGATATTGCCCATATCCATATGTTGCCTGTGAATACAAGTATTATACATGTTTGTATTGTAAATGTAGGATACCTATATAGGGCATGAGCATAGTAAAGCACTGTTGCAGATATGTGTGTTACACTGCATGTGATATATTGAATTAATATTCATCTGTACAGTGTCCTTCTAGACAATGTTCACAGTTGTGACAAATATCTGTAGTCACCTACACATATACTTGTGTTATAGCAGCTATATTAATACTTTATCAAAATTGACTTCCCTGTTTTGTCACCCAGTGATGTGGACCAATGACCAGAAGTCCTGGTATAACAGGTTGAGACACATGATTGAACTGTAAGACTATAAATACAGTGTGCCATAATGTTATAGAATACAAATGTATACCAGGTATCCCCTGAGCATGTATATGTATGTGTATGTTCAGCTGAAAGGAACAGAAGTAATAACATGGGTCACAAGAAGTCCGGAAAGTAGGATGTGCGTGTTGCATGTGTGTAATTTCACTGTCACTGCATACAGCAAAATGAAATGTTTACTGCTACTGATTGTTGCATTGCCATGACACTGATATGGGTACTACAGTAGGCATGCTTATCACTTAGTAATCAGAGAAGTGTACAACTGTGTTATGACCCACTGCCCATGCCTACCACTAACAGCTATATCAACACCCATATACACTGGATATCAAAGTGTAAACACCCCTGTTGGAATGCAAGGTCTGTGTGCTGTATGCCAGTGAGTCCACAGAAAGTCATGTCAAAACGTTTCTCACCTCAAATGTGACCCATAACCTGTACAATTCTGTTGAAAAAGAAACAAAGATGTTTCATGGAAGTTGAGCAACCATTGCCAAATGAAGATTTGATATGAGGTTAGAGTAAAAACCAAGACAAATAGATGCTGTAATCATCTCAGCAGGTATTTACAAAACATATCAGTGTAAGAGTGTGCACACACATTCAACTGGCTTACTGTACTGAGTATTAATTCCCATATGTTTCCACAGGACAGGTTGTAATGTTCCCTATTGAACTTTGCAAGCTATAGGACACATCACATGTGGGGATTGTGTTGACATGTGCTTTTGTGGGGTCATGTCCCAATTACAGAAGTACTATGCATTGTAACAGAGTGTGTACACTTTATATTCACTGTAGCTATATGGAATCAGCATTACCTTACCAGTACAACCATGCTCCACCAACGACAGAGTAATCCCCCCTTGGTGGACAGCACCAAGATACAAAGCACATGATATGTTGCTATAGTGGCTGTACAGGGACACATAGGTGCAGACCGCAACTTGGAAGCAAGTGCACCTCTATCTGAGCAAGCCTATAGGTTCACAGGTGACTTCGTGTAAGGCTGACTATGACTAGAAATCAGTCATATCTAAACCACCAAGGTGAATTGCAACCATGTCTCCACATATGTACTCAATCTCAGAGCCAGTAACACAAGTCAACCTGTATTGGGGGTAAAGCACACGTCATACACGCATGCCATGGATACAGGCAACCTGCATCAGACAGGGTAGGTGGGAACAGTGGGACCCTGTCCACAACATTACTACAGGGGGATATGCACATCAGCCACACTCCTGCCCACATCAGTGGTGAGCATAGACATAGTGCCGACTGATGGCAAGAACAGCAAGTCTTAATGGGGCATGAGAACATCACAGTTTGCCTCCTACATGAGCACAGGCATATGCTGACAGTTCCATCACACACTACAGTCAAACACACACATGGCACCATCCACACACCATCCACATGGAAGATGGCCACTGTCATCCCTCTATATAGAAATGAGTGGTGAATAGTGGATTATGCCATTAAGTGTCCAACATTGGGGGAACTGGACAGGTCAGGGCTAGGAGTGTAATGCAAGATGTCAAAACCATGATAGCTTACAGTGTTATGTTATAGTCTGGATTATTTGCAAGTAATATCCACTGTTGATGTGCACGTGGACAACTGTATGATGTCCTGTGACCTTTTTTCCTGTTTATGTCTTCCAGGTACAATGTCCCGGGAACGTCTGCCCACATTCTCAAACCTGGAAAATGAAGCAATCATCCAATACCTCATCATGCATCATGTTATCCTCTTCAGCCACAGGGCCCAGGATCTGCAGGAGGGGACCACCCTGTGGAATGATCTCATCCACAGGGTAAACAATGTCAGCCTGCACAACCGGAATTATAAGCAGGTGCGGTATCACAGCACAGATCTGATCTGTCATGCCTGTCAGCATGCTGCTGCAGTTAGGAGGGACCAACTAGCCACAGGTGGGGTCATGTCATCCACCCACCTACTGACACATGCTGAGGAGCTCCTCACCAGCCTTGGGGCACCCACCCACCAGCCAAGCCAGCAGGCTGAAGACAGCATTGTGGAGGTGGGTGCCACCCACACAATGGACGAGGAATGTGCAGTTAAGGCCCAAGCGCACATTACTAGACCACTGTTGCTTATCCATTTTCATCTGTAAAGTATCTACATGCATATGTCAGATAGTCTGGTGCTGCAGTGTAGTAATGAACAGATATGTATAATCTCTAGTATTGTGAGTTTGTACTGTTGATGTGCTGGAATACTGCTCCCACCCTGTACCAATGCCACAGGTGTGGCTACTGACATTACTTCTCTCACACAACTATTTAAGTCCCTCTGGTATAAAACTGAGGAAGCAGCCTGTAGCTGGTGAGTATGGTGTTGTTTTGTTCAGGTTTCCCAATACACCAGCTATGTTATGGCCATGCTATTTGCCATGCATGCATTTAACACACCTACCCATAATGCATGCTGTACATGTTCAGTTATTGTTGGTGTTAACTGCACTGCATCACAGTGGTCACCATGATGGCATATCTGAAGGGTATGTAAGAGTCCTGCAGTATACCTAACAACCTGTCAGTGCAAGATGTGTGGACAGAGATGAACATAATAGTGGGAAAAATGGCCTACAGTAGGGACATGTCTGAAACATTACCCTTATACAGTGGCTACAACAGTGTATACACCACTATTACATACTCCAAATAACATATTGTGAAAGCAGCTTGTGATATACTGACAGCATTCACTCTTCTTGAGTACACACCTTCCATCAAGTGCAGGGCCTCAATGTCACACCGAGTAATGGTCTTCTGTCCAAGAAGTATATCCATGACAGTTGCCCACTCACCTGCAACAGAGGCAGCTGTGGCTTGCACAGATCTTACAAACCATGAAATGGATCTCATATCCAAAAGGTAGCACTCAGGAGTGGGAAAAGTAGCCTTATCTCACCAATTGCATATACTATGGCAAACAGTGCAGACAGTCATGTATGTGTGTACGAAATATGGCACAATACTGATGTAGAAAATAAACAGATGCCCATCCAAAACTAAAAGACAAACCTCTATAAAACTAACAAACACGAAAATGAAGCGGGCAGGAATCAATAGAAGCCGGCTAAACTCCAAAAAAATGAATTTATTACAGTGAGCGCTTTTGGCAAGGTTCTTACCCTGCCTTCATCAGACAATCAAGTACAAATCAATTAAGCCCATTTAAATACAAAAAACATTTACATCAATTAACTTATTTAACTTTTAAAAGGCAATTGCACCTTGTCAGGTGCCATTCATACATACTGCCATAACGTTCATCTAAAATAAAAGCAGTAGAATATATCCAATAAATTAATATTGATAGGTACATATCAACTTTTTGATACTTAAATTGTAATATGTACCTCATATGTATCTCTTAAATATAAATGACTAAATTACATAATATTACAAAAAAACATTAAAAAATTCACGTATAAAAGGTGAATAAACACTGCATAAAAATGCATAGTCACATAAAACTGCATAAAGGTGCATAATAATATGAAGCTCAAACCAAAGCTAAAATAGACAACTAGACTTGAAACTGGAAATTAGTGTAAACATATTAATAACGCTGGTACCTAGATACTAGATCATATTCATCTCTGCAAAGCTAACAATTTTAACACACATTTAATAGAAATATTCTCGTTGAGCCCTGGGAACAGATGTGCTTTAGTTCTTATTTGCCACATCAGTTCACCGACCTCCAGTAATATTTGCCAGGGCCCTCCTCTAAAATCTTGAAGTCTGTGCTGCAAAATAGTAAACTTAAAATTATGTCCTGGGTGGTCTATACAATGTTTTGCTAAAGCATTGTTAGAGTCTTTTTTAGTGATGGCATATATGTGTTCGTAAATACACTGTTTAAGCTTTCTTTCAGTCTTGCCAATATAATATGCTCTGCATTGGGAATATAGTGCAACATAAGTGACACTTTTAGTGTCACAGTTGTATCTACGTTTAATTTTGTAGAATGTGTCGTCAATATTCAGTAGGTGACCTACCAAGATGTGCTTGCATTGGGAACAAGCTCCACACTTGAACATACCTATGTTTGTGTTTGACTGTGTACTTCTTTTACCCTCCAAAATGGCTTTCAGATTCCGGCCCCTCCTAAAAGTGATCTTAGGACGTTATGGCAGTATGTATGAATGGCACCTGACAAGGTGCAATTGCCTTTTAAAAGTTAAATAAGTTAATTGATGTAAATGTTTTTTGCATTTAAATGGGTTTAACTGATTTGTACTTGATTGTCTGATGAAGGCAGGGTAAGAACCTTGCCGAAAGCGCTCACTGTAATAAATTCATTTTTTGGAGTTTAGATGCCCATCCAAAACAGATGACAAAACATGTTGCAAACTGGTCATGGAGGCTGCCCAGAAACATGCAGCAACACTAACGGACTTACAGGAATGTATAGCAAGTACTGCCTGTGCAGTAACTGTGTTGACAATTGCCTGGAGCCTGCATAAGTGTGGCCTATGGGTTAGGTTAATCAGATGGAAGAGTTGTCCCACATGATACATCATCCAGTGCTCTCTACAGGTAGCATAAGCATAACATCAAGTCTCCCAAAGGCATGTGTTTCAATGTGTAATGGTGTCATGAGACCAAGGCTCAAACCTGCAGACAGTATTCATAAAGATACATGTGGTGCATAAGCAACACCTCACTCCACCTCAGGGCCACCATCCCCAAATTTTAGCTTGCTGGTGCCAGTGTATACTTTTACGTTTGCTGTTCATTAGCTGGAACTAGGACAGTAGACATGGTGTTTGGAATTTTAAACACTGCAAAATAACACTCATGTGTGGCCCATAGTTGTCAAGCATCTGCAATAAGGCTGAGGATGGAGAGGGGTGTCAGCTTGAAACACAACAGTGAACTGAAACATACATCCAAAGTTTGCTAAGAAAGACTGTATCTGAACACAGTGAAAGTTATGAATTGTGCCAGACATAACCCTGACTCTACAGCAATAGTGAAGCCACTGTGTGACCTCCAAGGGCTGTGCACATGAGCTGACCTTGCAATCTGGCAGAGTTGGGGGACATTCGTAGGGCAGAGTGACCAAATAATGGCAAGTGAAGTTGGGCCATGCTAGTATACCCCTTACAGAAATAGTGACTGCTGCAGGTCACTTAACAGGTGCTTTAATGAACCATTGTGTTAAGGGTGTGCACACTTATGCAAATCACATATCGTATGCATCTCATTCATCATCTGCACGACTAACACATTTGTTTGATACTGAATTAGATTGCACAAGTTATTTGTCACATAGTTGTGTGTAATGTTAACAACTGCAGTATTGTGGCCCCATTGCATATCATAGAAGAGGCTGGCATGTCAACAAGAGTGTGTACACTCCTTATATCCATATTAAGCTTTGAAGGTTGTCAGTGTAACCAGATTTTATTGCAGATACATGCACTGCTGATGATAAGATCTGCAAATCAAAGGGCAGGCATTAATTACTGATATCAGTCCTTGTATCATCCCAGGTATGTGTTAGACAAACACATTGGGCCTATGAGCAATAGAGCAAACATAACTGACACACATATACACATTCAGTAATGTTATGTATACTTGTGAGATATGATGCACAGTACATGCCAGTGTGCTGTACAGGTGCACAGCAATACTGTGTACATGGGTGCAGTGTGTTCCAGGGGAAGTGGCATCACCTACTAACACAACTCATGCATCACACAGATGTATAATGTTGGTAACAAGGATCGAGTATGGCTGCAGTGCATGCTGCTGAGTGCCATATGTCATGCATGTTGACTGTTGGGAAATGAGAGGTCAGTGTAATATCTTTGTGCCACGTGTGTGTGTGTGTGTGTGTGTGTGTGTGTGTGTGTGTGTGTGTGTGTGTGTGTGTAAGTAAACAATAAAGTACAGGTCTTAATTTACATTTCTTGTCTGCCTCTCACAGGTGGCAAGGTGGGTCAGGGTCCCTCCTGCAGGCAAACTAATGAATTGATGTTAGTGTCCATACATACTCTGACAATGATGATAGGCATAGTGAGGCACATGTCAGGGGCTGAATCTGTGCCATTGGTTGACATCCCACTTTTATCCACCCCATCCCTGCACACAGTCACAATGCCCATACATACCCCATCACCAGTGGCCATAGATGAGGGACAGTTGGTGGGTGGTGGCTTGGGACAGGAAAGTGTGGCGATTATGGAAAGTATGTCTGTATACATCAGCCATAACCAGATGACCGGCGAGGTACCACACAGGCAATAGGTACAGGGGTGCTCGTAGGAGGGATGATGGCCATCATGCCCCTGGCAGAAGTGCCATAGCAGGTGTCACCAAATGCATGTTTTGGGCCATCATGGAGGCACAGGCACATATGGAATGTTACACCAGAGATAGTCTGAGCCTTCAGAGGGCTACTCTTCCTGCTGTACATGACTACATTTGTGATCTTGCAGGTGCCCACTGTTATTTTGAAGAGGTCATGGATAGACGGTTGGGTGAGATGGTGGGAATCCTCAACTGTGTGGTGTCTTTGGTAGAGCATGTGGTGGGGGTAGGGTGTCAGCCTCATGGATGTAGGTCAGCAACACTAGCAGGTGGAGGTCTACATGGACATGCAACAACTCATGGTTGCTCCCGTAGTGACAGTACCAGCACCAGCACTGCAGAGGTGGTGCTGTCCACACCACAAAGCAGCAGGCCACATGCATGTGGTTCTGGTCGGTCTCAACAGGGACACGGATCCAGGGTACAATTGTCATCATCAGGGGAGAGTACCATATCTGGGGTTCTGCCTGGTAGTGCCCGTGCAACCCCTGGCAGGCACAGTTCCCATGTCCATGGCTGGACACAGTGAAGTGTTCACCCTGACATGTACGCTCTGCAGTTGTCCAACAAACTCCTGTATAGAGCAGCCACATGGCAGAAATGTGTGCATACATACACACACACATCACCAACACAGCTAGGGCACCTCCATACCTACACACACCATGTCTGCACAGGCCATTTAATAAAGAACTCCCTAACCCACACACATGATTTCAACTAAATGGCTCAGCCTAGGCCTCTGGCAAACCCACAACACACCTTGTGCATATGATGATACCTGTGCCACATCCCTGTCATCCATACCATCAATGCAGGGACATGCTAATATGGTTCTGATGCTCAGAGTGAAAGTACTAAGGTTTAGCAATGTAATGCTGTTTAAGTTGTTGTCAGCTGGAATGATTAATGCTTACATGTCAGGGTGTGTAGCTGTCCAGCCATGATGCATTATAGCTGTTATTAACACTGACTGATTGTGGTCTCCATAATGTGTTCTGTTTGTGTTCTAGGTGTCTATGTGTCAGCAGGATGTTGGTCTGCTGAACTTTCCTACAAGGGGTGTGGCACTGTAGTGATACATTGACTGTGTCATATCCTGGGTACAGTTGAACACAAGTAACAGGTCTGTATAACAGTTACTGCATGTGCCACATGGCTGATAGGTCTGAGGGGTGTATACAGGTTAGTGCATGGTGGCTGATGTAAGCAGCTCTTCTACAGTGGACAATGCTAAGTGTACTGGGTGGCACACACCAAATGTTTGTAAATAACACACACACAGAGGCTTTGGTGTTGATGCAATACACAGAGAATACTGTTCACATGGCTGTACTTCATTTTGCAGTGAACTCACTTTGGCCTATGTAATTCCACCAAGACCAAATTGCCAAAACATCACATCAGTAAAAAAATCACTCCTCCAGTTTAATGTAATTGACAATGGTGCTGGCAGGGTATATGACCTCTTCCCCAATGTAGTGCAATCCTGGAGTTAGTAAACATAGGTGTGCTGGTGTAGGTGGCACAGCCCCCCACTTTGGATGGTGTGGGTTGGCACAGAAACACACATAGTGTGATTAAAAACTACTTAACCTGTTAACATAAACTGTACAGTTTAACAGCACACTAAGCAGGGGGAAATGCATAACAATAAACCCAATGTGGAAGGTTGTGCCCACAGCAACCACACCCAACTATATATACCAACTCCATTATTGCTGCACAGCTGTACAGTGGGGAAGAGGGCATTTACACATCTACTTCTAGTTTTGATGGAATGCATTTCCACAAGATGATTGCTTTGAAATTTTACCTTTTGCCAGTTAGTTCTCAGACAAATGATCTCCTGGGACATATATTTTCTGCAAACTGAAGTAGATCCCTTCACATATACTTACACTTACTTGACAACACTGAGAGTAGAACCCCTACCTAGGTACTTATTGCTACTAATGCGTTTGGCTTAATTGCACACACCACAGAGCTTTTAGGGTGAGGTGTGTCCCAAGCTTCATGTTAAGTGAAGAGCATCACCAGGCCTTGTACAGTATGGTAATGGGGGATGTACTGGGTGTTAATGAACAATACATAGTATGACATACTGTCATATACACATTGACAAACATATACAGTCATAGACACATTTGAAAGACCCGGGTTTAGCAATGCTAACTACCTTGTCAGTGAGTCCATACTGTTACAGAGTTTTTGCACATGGCACATGCATCATTGGGCTGGATAGTGTAATCAGTTACCTGTATAGTTGATGGTGACAGCGGTCCTCATACAGTGGACCTTGGGACATGTACTGGAGGCACCATGGTGTAAAGACAGTATACCCAGCACCCACACCCCACATTGGACATTGTACTCACTGTAACCCATGATAATGCTCTGATATACCCACAATCACACATTGACCAGGACTGCAATACAAACCCTTGTCTATCTAATCAGTGCTACTACAGGGATATGCATTTATTGCACATGCCACAGGGATAGTAGCGTGAGGGTTTGTCATGGCTCTCCTAATGTCAGCAGCATCACCATCCCTTATAATGTATGGTTATGTATGGTAATGTATGTATGGTTTAGTGTATTTGGAGAATGTGGCCTCAGAATGTTGTCTCCTACAAATATGCAAACTCATACACAATTGCACACAGATACACACACACATACTCACATTTGCCAGGACTCATAGGGTAACCCATGCCTATCTACCCATTTGTAGTACAATGTTATGCTGGTACTGCAAGCTCCATGTAGCCCATAGGGTGAAGAGTGTAACAAGGTACATTTAATGTGAATTACAGCAGCAGCCCTTTCTAAGTATAGCAATGGGGGGTGGAGTGGGTGAGAAGGCCCACAGAGTATTTTCAACTACAAGTTTACAAACACACAGACACTGTTAATGTACATTGGCACATTTGTCAGTACTGAGGTCCATAGGTGCAGGTGTTCTTAGGTTTGTACAAGGCTAATGTCCATGGAGAGATAAGAAGAGTAGGGCATGTAGGTACACTGGTGTCATGCCACCTGACATTTGTCAGCAGGCCATCTATCAACCGATGCCACTTGAGTGATCACAAAGATGACAGTTAAGCTCAACATTCAATCATCTGGCTTTCTCTTGCAGAGGACCAGTGAGGTGCTTCAGTTGATGAATGCAACATATATTGCATAACATGGCCAGTGTCTGGTTTAGAGACCTGTACCCAAGCATGTTCTATTGACTGTGGTAGTCTGGTTGAGGTACCCATGGCATGTGCTGCATACAGGGTGGGGTTTCCTAGCTGTGGAATTCATAACACAGCTGGGCAGACATGTCAGTGTCAGTCAATCAGAGATTGCCTGTAAGCAGCCAAGATGGATACCTGACATCTGCACATCTGTACTGGGACAGACAGAAATTAGCTAGCCAACAGGTTATGCATTAGGATGAATGTTTTGACAGATAGATGTCTGACACTGATGGGTATTCCATTACTACATGACAGCAGTCCTCAATGACATGTCTTAAACACATAGTAGTCTACAGTTAATATCAACATATCAGATCAATATCCAATAGGAAATACTTAAAAACATACAGCTAACACACCAAGAACAAGATAGTCAGTACTCAGAGTCCAGCTTTGGATGCAGGGGTGTATAGTTCCAGTACTACAATCTGCAATCTACTCTTACTTGGAAAAGCACTGTTAAAAGTCTTAACATAATGATACAATACATGCAAGTGTGACTGCATATAACCTGGGATACTACCCATGTATGACACACATGCAAAGAGAAAAGATTGTGATACTACCCATGTATACTCAGGTGTCCCATACAGTATACTCATACCCCTTGCTACTGTAATAACAGCACATAGAAGCATGTTGTGTACATGGAATTAAATACACTTATTAAAGAAGTCATTACCCTGCTATTTGATCAGACTGGAATGTGATCAATAGTTACCAGGGCTGAGATATGCTTAGCAGGTGTAAGCATTGTTTAAATGTAAATGCTAAGCAGATTTGCGCACTAGTAAGCGCCTTTTTGTTTAACCGTATGTTAGCACTGCTTACCATTGCACAAACCCATGCAAACCTGCTTACAACTGCTTAAAAGTGCCTCAATCACTCTGTCTCCAACAGCCGTTGTTCTGTCCAGCACCAAATAATCAGCACTAGCAGGTCTTGAACCCAAGGACCCTCTAGACTATAGTCACAGCACTTAACCACGAAGCCATCTGAGGTGTAAAGATGTTTGTTGCTTTTTCAAATATATCATTCAGTACACATACTGGATATTAGTGAACAACTGCTTTGACTACTACAATTGTTTACTACTTGTTAGTGAAAATAGTGTTGAATGGGCGGCCATGGTGGTGCAGCAGTTAGCGTTGCTGCCTCAAAGCAAGAGGCTCTCCGGTTCGATTCTTGGCTGGGGTGCCTTCTGTGTGGAGTCTGCATGTCCTCCCTGTGGTCATGTGGGTTTTCTCCAGGTGCTCTGGTTTCCTCCCACATCCCAAAGACATACAGTAGGTGGATTGGACACTCTAAATTGGCTCTAGGTGTGAGAGTGTGTGTGTGTGTGTGTGTGTGCCTTCTGTGGAAGGTTGGGTGCCGGGCTGGCAACTCGATACTGTAAAGCTCTACTGCCAGTCATGAGTGGACAGATGATCCGCTGTGGCGACCCCTAACTGGGAAGAGCCAAAAGAAGAAGTGAAAATAGTGTTGAATCAGTCGTGTTTTTATATCTAAATATATACATATCAGATAAATATGGTGGGATACATCTGAGAAGGAAAATACAACACTCATGTTTACACATAAGGATATGGATATGTAGATATATATATATATATATATATATATATATATATATATATATATATATATATATATATATACGTATAACATATGCCCATAACATGTAGTAGAGTCATACCTCAGCACCATAACTCTCAACCTCTTAGTGCAAGGGAACATAATATAAGTATTGCAGTTATAAATGCAGAATGTTGCTTCAGTAACAGGGGTTGTGTCAACATACATGCTGTGTAGGAAGTCTCTTCTGAAACTGACATGTATGCCATCAGTTACTGACAGACATCATAAAATCATCATAGTGAAGTACCACACAAATCACACCAATGATCCTGTGGAATACAGCAGAAATATGACCAATACACGTGGACAGATTGAAAAAAATCTGGTCAGTCCAGAGGTATACACAGAACTCCTTAGTGCAAGATGTGTGGACCAAGCCTGACAAAGGGGATGTTTACAGCCATGTAAATGGGGATATATCACAAATACTGGAGTAAATATGCTCACACAGTTGATGCATTCACACCCTTCTGTCTGTTTAACACATATTAACTGGGGAAGCAGAGGTCCCAAGCCCACATATTTCCCACTAGTTAGTGACATACATCTTCACAACATCCCACTGCTTTTTCAGAAATACAGAACACGTATGGTGGCCAGGCAACAGTACATCTGACAAATATCTGGACATAACATCACACTAGGTAAATACACCGAGCTGCTAGGCATGTCACCAAGCACTGTCTAAACTACAGGCAGAATGCCACAACACTAACCAAAGTTTCCTATGGGGAATACACATGTAATTGCAAATATAGCAGGCACTACAGGCATGTAACAGCATGGAGTAACAGACACCAGTGTGAAAGTGCATACCCACAACCAATCTCAACACAGTCACAGTCACATTATGGTAAGCCTAATTAATAGTACAGTATATGGACTGTGTGAACAAAACCATCCTCATATTTGCCACTCACACACTAACCCTACACATACTGGCCCAATTCACAGTGTAGTCTGATGCCTGACTGTGGTATGGGAGATGTCTCAGTCTGGCCCTACAAACATATATGCTGACAGGATACCAGAAACTGGAGCAGCATGCAATGTCAGATAGACAAGGACCATGAATACTGACATCTACCCAAGTCTATACACAGGCCATACAACATATTCACAATACCCTGCTACACAATACTGACATTCTGTCAGCAATCACCATAAGTACACAGACCTCACTACTGTACAGACTATAACAGAATGTCCTGGTTTTGTCCTCAAATATAAGGCCTCTTATACATAACATGTCTGGTAGTCTGATATATCACTGGCTTGATATCAGGAATGATGTCAGTAAATAATGATGTACTGTACATATGCACCTCTTACTGCATGACATATGGAGAAAGGGTGACAGACTTGGGGGACAGAGGCACAAACACATGGCCAATATTGATATATTGTTGTGATAAACTGAGAAAATTGCTGGTGTAACAGGGTTTGTTGTGACATATCTCTTCTGAGGGATATGACGTTAGTAACACACATAGATGTCACAATTTACTGACTGCAATCATAAGAGTATGCAACTGCATTTCTAAAGACAGAAAATGTGTGAGTAACATACCACATCTAAGACTCCAAACTCTGGCCAGTCTGCAGATAGCCACCCACACAGTGAAGGAAAAGGACCAACACCCACATGAAGTGCTTAGTTATAAGAGTGTGTTTCCATGCAATTGGCTATAAGAATGATACCACAGCTGTTCTACATGCAATTAGAAAGTGGGGGACTCCAATTCATGCACAGGCCATCAGCAGATCACAAGCATTACCTACAAAAGTCAAGCTGCTGCCTATGCAAAACAGATGTATTTTTCCACATCTACCAGAGAGGAAGAGAGAGAGAGAGAGAGACAGAGAGAAAGTAAGAAAGGAAGAGAGAAAGAGCCAAGCATGTTTGTGTATGATCCATGGGTAGAGAGTGGTCTCTGGGTATTATAACAGTTGCCTATATTGTTCACTAATCCATACTGTCACATAGTAATTGCACATGGCAGTACACATTTATGGCTGTGGATTGTCTACAACAGCCTCTACAGTGTTTGACAACTGTTGGCCTTGTAATGTGGACATTGGGACATATAGGTCATCAATATAATAATGTAGCAAAACTCACACTGCAATGGATCCTGTCATTACACAATCACCTCAACACCCAGACAGGATACTGATGACACACACACTTACCAGTACTGAGTTTCAAACCCCTGCCTAGCTATGTATTGCTACTACAGTGTTATGCAGTTATTGCACTCTTCACAGAGCTTACATGTTGGAGAGTTGTGCAAATGTATCTTTGAAGGTGAGTGACATCAGCAGCAGTGCTAAAGGAGGGGTAAGAGAAGTGTAGTAAGTGTGAATGTCTACAAAAATCAGGTGTCAACAAAGATGCACACATACTCTCTCACACAAACACACACATTATCACAGTAACCAGGACTAGGATTAGAACTCCTATCTAAATAGGTTGTTACACTACAATATTATACAGTTATTGCAAGCACCACAGAGCTTATAGGGCTGGAGCCTGGCCAAAGGATTATTTCAAGGTGACTGACATCAGCAGGCATGCTAAAGTAGGGCAATGGGAGGTGTAGGGCCTCAAAATCCTTCATCTCCACACAAACACACACACACACACACACACACACACACACACACACACACACACACACACACACACACACACACACACACACACACACACACACACACTTGCCAGTACTAAGATCCATAGGTCCATTGCTTCACAGGCATGTAGTAGGTGAATGGGTCTGAAGGCTCTACGAGGCTAGGCTAAGGGAATACCTTGGCATCAGGCCACATGACAATAGTCCCCAGTGTGACTCAGGGGTGTAGTTCCTGGAGTGGTCCCCAGGGATCGGTATTGTATTCACCATCCACTCATCAGGGTTTCTATTGTGGGTGGCCAGTGATGTGCACTGCTTCCAATGTATGTGAGCTATATTCCATAACATGGACAGTGTCTGGGTTGTGCACATGTCCCACATGCATGTTCTTTGATGTGTGGAAGTGTACTTGAGGTCTCTGGGGCATGTTGTGCGGACATAATGGTATCTACTGATGTAGCATTCCTGACCTCATTTGGAGAGACCTGGCTATGTAACTGAGGTCGTGATTGCACCTGCATTGACAGTATGATTTGGGTATTCAGTGGAGTTAGTGGTGTCTGTCCATACAGGGCATGTGTATAAGGCATGGTATGCCCTTTGTGGGGTACATTTGCAGGTTCTACAATAGTTGCAGGCATCCAGTGGCAAACATGGCAAAAGGGCCACTGTACACATTTATTTGGCTACTGAGGGGATGGAACAGGGTGCAATGTCCTTTTACTTGCTGGATAACACACACTCAGTCAGGAGATGTAACACATCAAAGTACTTTCTGATGTCATTGACACTGTTGTGGTCAACAGGCATGTAATCCATTGCTATCACTATGTGGTTACTATCTGAGAGGCAATATGCAGGAGAACTACCAATATAGTGGCTGTTGCCTAGCCAAGTGTGTTTGTGTATGATACATGGGTGGAGAGTGTTCTCTGAGTAATAGAAGGGTTGTCTGTATTGTTCACTTATCCATACTGTCACATGTAGGGCTGTGGATTGTCTACACCAACCTATCCAGTGTTTGGCATCTGTTGGCCTTGTAATGTGGTCATTATGACATATACTAGGTCCTCAACATAATAATTTTGCAAAACCCATCCCACAATGGATCATGTTATTACATAATCATAGCCAGCCCCACACAGGATACTGATGACAGACACACATGCACACACACTTGCCAGTACTGAGATTCAAACCCCTACTTAGGGTATGTATCGTTACTACAGTGTACTGCATTTATCACACGTGCTACGGAGCTTATAGCATGAGGAACATCACCAGCCCTTGTAAATACTGGCATTGGGTGATGTAGAGAGATTCCAAAAATAATTTTACCCTACACACACATTTGCCAGGGGAGAGGTTCAAACCTCTATCTAACAATTTTTTCAGACCATTATGTTGCACATTTACCACATGCACCACTGAACTTACATGGTCTAGGGTTGGGAACAGGTACTTCTAAGGTGGATGATATCTGCAGGACTGCTGAATTCAGACACTGAGATGTGTACTGGGTGTAAATGGGGCCAAAATCGTGGAGGTACAGACATACATACACACACAAACACTTGCCACTGATGAGATTCAAACCCACACCTATGTAGTTACTGCTACTAGAGTGTTCCACATTTATGGCACATGCCGTGGAGCTTACATGTTGAAGAACTGTGCCAAGGTATCTTTGAAGCTGAGTGACATCAGCAGCAGTAAAGTGGTGAGGGAAGTGTTGTAAGTGTGAATGACCACAAAATCAGGTCACTACAAGGATACACACATTCTCTCACACAAATATTCACATTTATACAGTTGGCAGGCTCAGGATTAGACCTCCTACCTAACTAGCATGCTACACTATAGTATTACACAGTTATCACAAGTGCCACAGAGCTTATATGTTGGAGGGCTATCCAAAGGTATCTTTGAAGGTGAGCAATATCAGCAGCAGTGCTAAAGGAGGGGCAAAGGGAGAGTAGTAAATGTCAATGTCCATAACATCAGGTATCATCAAAGACACACACACACTCTCACACAAACACACACAGTTTCATAGTTGCCATGTCCAGGATTAGAACTCCTACCTAACTAGTATATGACACTATAGTATGATGCAGTTATCCCAAGTGCCATGGAGCTTATAGGTTTGAGAGCTGTCCATAAGTATCTTTGAAGATGAGTAACAGCAGCAGAGCTAAAGGAGGGGTAAGGGGAGAGTAGTAAGTGTGAATGTCCATAAAATCAGGTATCATCAAAGACACACACACTCTTGCACACAAACACACGCAGTTACCATGTCTGGAATTAGAACTCCTACCTAAATAGTATGCTACACTATAGTATTACACAGTTATCACAAGTGCCATGGAGCTTACATGTTAGAAAGCTGTCCAAAGATATCTTTGAAGGTGTGTAACATCAGCAGCAGTGCTAAAGGAGGGGTAAGGGGAGAGTAGTAAGTGTGAATGTCCATAAAATCAAGTATCATCAAAGATACACACACTCTCTCACACAGAAACACACTGTTTCACAGTTGCCATGTCTGGGATTAAAACTCCTACCTAACTAGTATGCTACCTATAGTATTATGCAGTTATTGCAAGCGCCATGGAGCTTATAGGCATGCTAAAGTAGGGCAATGGGAGGTGTAGTGAGTGTTAATGGCCTCAAAATCATTCATCTCCACACACACACACACACACACACACACACACACAGACACACACACACACACACACACACACACACACACACACACACACACACACACACACACACACACACACACAGTTGCTATGTTTGGGAAAAGAACTCTTGCCTAGCTAGTGTTCTACACTGCAGTATTACAAACATATCACACATGCCACATAGCTTATAGGGTTGAGATTTGGCCAGAGGATTATTTCAAGGTGACTAACATCACCAGGAGTGCTAACATGGGCAATGGGAAGTGCAGTGTGTGTGGGCCATAAATCATTCTTCTGGAAACACACACACACACACACACACACACACACACACACACACACACACACACACACACACACACACACACACACACACACACACACACACACACACACACACACACACACACACACACACACACACAACTTTCATTTGACAGGACTGGGCATGCAAATACTAGATGAATACTGATTTGTACTATCATGCTACACAGTTATCACAAGCACCACAGACACTATAGGGGTGAGGGCTACCAAAAGGAATGTCTACAGTGATTGACATCAGCACATCATGTGATATCGGCCAATTGGATGTGTGGTGGGTGGGACAGCCCTCATAATGGAAATCTCTCTGTCACTGTCTGTCTCTCTCTTCCCCACATCTCTGTGTGTGTATGTTTGACATATTATAGTGTGTTGGCCTTAGATATTTGTGAGTATTCCTATCCAGTGTGTGTGTGCAAAGCATGAATAGTGTACAATTTGGTATGTGTGCACAGACATCTGCGAATGACAAATATGTATAGTCCATTGTGTTGTCAGACATTGGCTTCATTTCTCTAAGTGTAGGAGCATGCCCAGTATGACCTTCTGTATTGGGTGGTTGAATCCATTCTAGGTAGGGGTTGTACTCCAGCCCAGGATTTTGTGCTCTACACCTACAGCTAGCAACCTGTTTCTGCAGGATATCTGTAGATAGGTTGACAATATGGAGTCACAATGAGCGACAGATTGTGGGATACTGTAACTATTGTTGTATGTGCTGCTTGTATTACGTGGTTGGTGTTAGCAGAGATATTCAGATATATGTACTGTTTTACACTGTGATGTATTATGTCATCAACTACTGACAGAAATACTTATTTGCTCACAGCTATTTCCTGCGAAATACAAAATGAATGAAGCTGTGTCCAGTTTTGTGGTCTGCAGCCTAAAAAATCTTGCACACTCATGCCATTCTGGAGGGGTAACTGTAGACACTTGCTGATGGGTCTGTGTAAATGCTCCAGCACCTTGGTACTATGGTGTCTGAGGATCCCTTCTTGTACATATATCAACTTAACAGACTGGCCATATCTTGCTGTGGCCATACCTCTCAGCTGTACAGATTCACCCAGGTTACCCAGAGGCAGGGCTCATATAGCTGGTTAGTTCCCCTTCTCCTTGTGCTTTACAAGCAGATTTGTAGCCACCCATTACTGGAATTGTAGGCTGGGGTAGTAAGGGCACACATCAGAGTTTCAGACTTTACACACTCCATGATGTCCATACTTCGATACCCCCCACTCTGTTATTCTATCTTCTTCCTAACATTATGCGAGTGATATCTGAGAAGCATCCCTATAGTTGGTCCTTCATCCCAGTGGTATTTAGAGGTTGGTCCGCAGTTCATGCAGTAGGACATGGTGGGCATGCTACTGGTATTTGTCAACATGGCCTTGCATTTATGTTCTGTTGACTGTGTTATGTTGTTAGTTGGGACCCCATGAGATACCATACAGTGGCACTATGGGTGAGGCACACACCTTTGACAGAGGACTGTAGGCCATTTGGTAGTGATGCAGGCCATCTGTAGCAGGCCAGTGCATTCTGTCGCTCCTACAGTCCCAGGCTGTGAGTCACTGGATTCCCCTGGGGTGACAGGGTAAGTGTGCAAGGTGTTAATGGCAATAGTTCCTGTCCATATTAATCCATTGGTCTGGATGCCGGCAGGGTGCTGCTTACAGCTAGGGACACACCTGCATGGGACACCTCTTCAGCATGCTGCATTTTGTGGGTATTCCCATACAGACGTGGGGGTCATACTATACTCATTCCCAACAGCAAGGATATGACCTGTGATAAATCTCTGGCTGATGGTGGGGTGAGCTGAGTGCAAGTGTGATATGGAAGCTACTTGCAGCTGACTCATAGATATACATGGGTCATTCCCCTTATGCTGCCTTGTATGGGGACATAGGCAGTCTCTCATTACTTAATAACTGTGCCTTTTGTTGTCTGCCAGTGAATGGCCAGACTGCACCAGTATTCGATACTACACGGACAACTAATGTGCTGCTGACCTGTATGTACAATTCCAAAGTTCTGTGCAGTTGACAGTTACATTTTACATTCTCTGTCTAGGGTACTTCCACCTGTGTACTGTATGTATGCATGGGCCCACATTCATGGCATGTCCATCTTTCAGACGGTGACAGATACTGACATCTGGACAGTGAGTATGGATGACTGCTGACATGTGTATTGCTGAGAAGAATTGTGGTTGGCACTGCAGTCATTGGAACATGGCCCTGTCATCCACAGTAATGCCCATAGGCCACCGAGACACAACCCTCCATGCCTACATGCTGACCACTTCCAGACAATATTGAACACACAATGACCTAATATACGGACCCCTGCATATTGTACACATGCAACAATCTATCCTGTAGATTGGGTCAGCTCAGGTAATCTGTGCTCCACTGTTATTGCACCTCACACTTACATGTTACTGCATTTCTGCATATGATTTTTTTTTTTGGGGGGGGGCACACCTGATGACTTTAAACATTTTGCTATGACTGTATTGGTATTTCAGGTACTCTGTTGGCTTCCATTTCATTTTGTATTCTGACCTAGCATGCAGATTAGAGGCATATCAGTAGAGTACAGATCTTAGGTTTTATTGACCTACATTTCAGTTTCAGACTTCTTACCCTTCAGAACTAACATACAACTGCCAGACCTGTTGTAGTCTGTCTGTGTAGGTCTGGAGGGGGCTGTTCAGAATTGCCATCAATTGGAGGCCTTAGCCCAGCCTTTCTTTATGGTCATCTACACCTGTCCTGCTGGCTGAGGCTGGTGGTGGGTATGTGAGCCTCACTGACAAGCATGTGTGTGTCCATTGGACACACATTTGGGCCACTGCATGTTCTGCTTTGGGATTTGTCACCTTGTCTAGTACTGCCTAGTATGTTGACACCAGTATTTGATATGGATTTCATGCTGCCCATATAGGTGTCCACTATCTGCTGCCATCCCATTCAGCCACCTGATTCCCTTGCATGCTCACATCCATACCATAGATACAACTACCAGAACATACTACTCCATTCAGCAACTGATAGGAAGAGTGACTTACCTTGTAGATGTGCCAGTATTGAGGACGGTGCTGGAGGGCTGACTATGTCGATTGCACATAGTACACTCCCTATACATGGTAAAGCACAGGTAGTATCATGATTGGCATCCCTTTTACTGTATGTGTGAGTCAGAGAGTGGTGTCATTCCTTGGGTCTCTACCGTGTCAGTGTATGTGCTATGCGTTGCCTCTTTGCCAAGGCCTGGGCATACTGGGCATGCCTCCTTCTGCCTACATGGGCAGGCTCAGGTAGTTCCAACTCCAAATCCCTCTGTGCCTGTGATGGCCTTGGCAATGGTGGGAGGCTGTGTGGCCTTGCCCCATGCTGTTCCTGATGCATCTGTTTCCACAGGATCATATTGTGTAGCATGGCACATACTATGAACATTTGTGTACATGTAGCTGAAGAGTACTGCAAGGCTACACCAGATATGTCCAGGCAGCTTAATCGTGACTTGAGCATCCCAAACACATGCTCTATTATAATTCTGGTTTGTGATAGTGCTCATCATGGAATTCTTGTTCAGGTGTGTGTGCATTTCTGAGGGGTGTCATCAGCCATGGCTCCAGTACGTAGCCAGCATCCCCCACTAGGTGGCCATATGGGATGTCCCCACTGGCAAATGACTGGTGAGCTCTGTCATATGCCAGTTGTGGGAGTCGTGATAGCTTCCAGGGCTGCCAGCACACACTTTCAAGATAATGCCCTGGGCATCGCCCACAACCTGGCAGTCGATGGAGAAGATGCCCTTGTGGTTTATGTAGACCCTTCCCTGCTTGCTGGGTGGTGCTTTGATGTATATGTGCATGCAGTCTATAGCACCCACTACCTCAGGGTATTCTGCTATTTGGTGGAAGAGACGAATATTGCTGGTCAATGCCTCACAGGTGTTGAGAAAATATATGTGCTCACCGGTATGTACTGACATGGCATCCAGAAACTGGTGGAGTACCCTGGATGCTGATGCCTGTGAGATCCCCATGATATCTCCAGTTGCCCTTTGGAAGGTACCTGTGGCTAGTATTTTTAAGCCTACACATACCTTGGTATCCACTGGGATGGGTTCCCCTCTGTTGGTTCTATGTGCGAGACATGGCCGGCATAGCTCAACAAGTTGCTGTAGAATGTCCCTGTCCACCCTATAATGCACCACTATCTCCAGCTCATGTAGCCCCTGGCAAGTTACCCTGGGTCTGTACACTCTTCTCCTCCTCCTCACTGTGGGTTGGTTGTCAGCATTCACATCCTCACCACCGTCAGCCTCTTGCACATATTGATGTATGAGAGTGACATCAGCCCCTAACATTTTGTTAGTTTTGTCAGGTAAAATTTCCCCATCTGTGTACACCGGTGGTGTAGAGTTTGTGGGAAAAACAAGACTGGAAGGTGTTTTCATAGTTTATAGTAGTGTGCTAGGCTCTTCCATGTGTAATTGGCTGATTCTGATACATTTCACCTGCCAGCTATGCTAGTTCTCCTTGATTGCCTTCCTACTGCTGTTTTCCCTTCCCATTGCCTTCCCGTTTAAAACCCGAAGGCATGGCATGCATACCTAGTGCTCAGATGTGAAAAGAGTTGCTATTTCCTGTTTTATTTTTTTTTTGGTTTAAAACCCGGTGTGCGGTGCACACACCTGTTTAGGCAATGTAAACACTGATAGGCAGCCTCAGACACACCCCTTCCTTAGCTGTGCTTAGTTAAGGGCAAACACGGGCCACAGAGCTCCAATAAGCTTACAGCATGCATGACTCTCCCCCTTATGAGGTCATCCACCTCTTAGACTTATACAATGGTGTTGCTGCACCTACATGGTTGGGTGCAAGCTAACACTGAGAGGAATTCTGTGAGTCAGTATTAATCCCCTCATTTGCATAAAACAGAATGCTAATTCCTAGTTAACATACTCACACTGAGCCTTCCCCCATAGCAACCACTGTTCCCTGGTATTGTTGTCTTATGCATGCCATTGACTATTATGGCAAAATGTTGATTTGGGTTGAAAAGCTTATTTCCACCTTTTTTTCTTATTTTCAGGTCGATCCCATTTGTGCACTGTTGCCCTATGCTTAAACAGCCGAAATCGGCCATAAAAAAAAAAAAAGTTTTTTTTTATAATTTTGCAAATATTTCTCATGCCAATGGCCATATATTTGGCCATTGACATGCCTACTACATAGAATACATGCTTTCTTTCAAGCTGTCATGCCTCCGTTTTGCAATTTGCAGAAATGTATTCGGTTAGAAACTGAGTACATTTCTGTAGGTTACACTATTCCTGCACAGATGCCTGCCTGCTTCCTGGATTGCTAATTCACCTCATTTGCATGGTTTTCACCAGCAAATGAGGTAATTAGCATATAGCAGTGGTGTCTGTGCAGGAATAGTGTAGGCGCACTCGTGCACGTCTCGGAAGCTCGATCCTGGATCACTCGGCGGCCATATTGCATGCAGCAGCTCTTGCAATATTCCTACACTCCATGCAGAGCTTGCTGGATCTGGCCAAACATGTTTGCACCTGAAAATTCTATTTTCATTTTAGCTATCTTTACTTAGCTGAAGACAATTGCATGTATGATGAAGCGTATATGGAAAATAGCAATTATAACCCAGTGAATGTATATAGATATATAAGTATTATATATATATATATATATATATATATATATATATATATATATATATATATATATATATATACTGTCTGAATAAAATTTTATATCTAATACAAAGGAAATCCCTAAAATGTAGGCAGCACCGTCTCTGATAGGTCTCTTCATTTCTAAGACTTCCTTCCTTATGATGGACAGGGAGTGTTACAGAATTTGCAGTCATGCTTGCTTTGTATTTCATGTGAGATGTGTTCAGTTGGAAGCAGAGTAATAAAACCATTCCTAAAGAAATGCAAAGTATATTGAAAAAGGGGGAAGTACCTAAAGAGTATATACATGGAAACCAAGATAAAACGCACCTCTGCTTGACTCAATACTTGAAACTAAAACTGATGATTACAAAAAGCAATGTTTGACTTTATACTAGAAATGCGTAAGTGAAACCATCTACTACAAATCAGAATCACACATAAAGCATCATAACAGCAATATACAGCTAAAAATTTACAGTATCTCAGAGGGCAACTCAATGAAGTAAAATAAGGCACATTGCCCAATCTGTCTAAAAATACACTAGAAACATGGTTTATTATGCAAAAACAAACACTATCTCACTGACAGCAATAGAAAAATACATTGCATTAACCTACATACTATTATATCTCCTTTATGCCTTTCCTATCCTGAGTAACCTTCACATCAACCAAGACAAGGACACTATATAGCTGTTAGAACAAAATTGCTGGATTTGCAACTAGTCTACCTACAAAACGTCTTCACAGCATAGCCTTAAAACAACTATACTTGTTAGAGCTCCCACAATAGTTTACCTACTCACAACCATTCATTGTGTATAACCTAATACATAAAATATAAAGCTGTCCAGCACTACAAAACATCATAAAATATTATTCCCATGCTACAGAACTATAGTCTCAAAATAATAGTGCAGGTGACTCATTCTATTCTTGTCATGTCTCCAAATTTTGAAACTCCCTACCACTACTCTTAAGGCAAAATGAAAAATTAAAAGATTTCAAAAATTGACTTACACAGTACCTAAATAACATTTGCCTATGCTTCTGCTCAACCCCAGGCTAATATTTTAACTGTACGCATCAGAATTACTGTTTAATTTGGGCCTTCTACAAGCACTCAGGTCCCAAGAACTTGAATACTGCTGTCATGAAGAGAGACTTGAGCATCGTGTAGCTCAGGTAGTCTGCAGCTCGACTTATACTCAAACTGAATATGAGTTCAGGCAAGCAGCTGCCGCATCTTACCTGAACATATTGTTCGAAATCGAACTAAGCCAAGTGTGGCAACCATGGTGAGGAAGTGGGAAGAGGTGAGAGTGTAGATTATGGCAACTGTCAAGATAGGGTTTATGTTTAGGTTTAGGTAGCGGGAAGGGAGATTTTGGGTTAGGGAGTGAGAATGGGATTTTACGTTTAGAGTGCAGAAAGGAAGTCTTAGGCAAACGTCTAGGGGTAGGGAGCAGGACGGGGTTTTAGGTTTATGGAGAGGGAAGGGAGTTTTAGGATTAGTGGACAAGAAGGGTGTTTTAGGGTTGGACTTGGGGTTCTGGTTTGGCTCTAGTTTTCTAGGATAGGGTGTTGAAAGACCTAAGTAGTAGGTATATTGTGAGTATCATTAGGAAATAATGGAAGATAAGTTATTGATGTGTAAGGATGACATGAGGAAAATGCATTAATAGATGGAGAGTACATAAAATAATATTGTAGAGAGAGAGAGAGAGAGAGAGAGATCTAGTTAGTGGACTTGATTGAGCAGGGGGCAATGACCAAGTATGTCACAAATAGTACATCAGCATTTGTAGAAGACTCATTTAATTTATTTACTATTTTACTACATCTTCATACCAATATATACAATTTTCTGCCTCTTAAATGTCACTTTATTTCAAAATGCAAGTGTCTCATATAATTTCATATTCTTAAAGGTTTATCTAAATACTCGTCAACAGCTACAACTCTCTCTCATTTAACCATATCCATTTGCAGTACTGCTTTCTTTCCATCTCATTTTAATCTTTGGCATTATTTCAAAGTACCCAGTTTTATTATTCACAAATATCTACTACTGTATTGTAATGTACCTCGTGTTTATCCAATATATGTCAATGCAATTTCATCAAAATATTGCATTTTGTTTTGTCCAATCAGACTTTCCCAGTTTAGAAATGGAAATAAATAAATATAATTCTGCTTTTGGCATCAATCGGTTTCATTAAAAACATACGACTTTTGCATGGCATTCAAAAGAGTTAATAAAAGTTCTCATCAATGTTAGACAGACGCAAGTGCAAACAACATCTACACCTATGAAAAACTGACCAGTTTTACAGTGATCATATTTCTGAGTGGCAGGTGTCCTTGGCTGGTGGACACATCCTGCATAAGGAACTGATAGCTACATAAACACTCATAGCACTGAAGTCATATACTTCAGGAGTCCTTGCCTTACTGCTGGCAAAAAGGCAAGGAAAATTATTTTCATTGAGAATTCAGGATGTGCAGAGTATATTTGTTGCAAGCTGTACAACTTAACCACGAGGAATGGAGCTAGGACAAAATGGAAGTGGATGGTAATTTTACTTATGTTCATACATTTGGCAACAGAATGTGTAATAAGCCAGCAGATCTGTGATATTAACAACGCACCATTAATAAAACAGATACTATGAGAAGAAAGTGGTGCTGCTCATCTTAAGCCAAAACAGTCTCTATACATGTTTTGGTATGCAGCTAAACGTTTCAACCAACAGAAACCACAGGTTCTTGTTAACAAATAAATATACATTATATATATATAAATATATATGTGTGTGTGTGTGTGTGTGTGTGTGTGTGTGTGTGTGTGTGTGTGTGTGTATAAAAAATATACACATGCACACAGTAACATAAAAATAACATCTACACACTTTCTAAGTTAAGGGAATCCCTTAATGTGATTTCTGATTATTCAGTACAGCTATTATTACCGTTGTACCCCTGTACTAATTGGGTACAGAAATTAATGGCTAACACCCTTTACTCACAAATTCTGTCACTCTGTTTTCCCTTTTCCATTCCTTCCATTTATACCTTCCCCACTCAGCATCCATTAATTTACACTATCTTCCGGTATTTTCTATTTCCTCTAACGTTATTTTGTTATGCACTCTACAGTTACAAATGCCTCCACATACCATCCTTACAAATAAACTTTTCTTCCATTATATCCTAACGGTACTCACTATTCATCTTTTCTCTGCACAGTCCTGCAGAATACAACCTTCTGCTCATTAGATAACAGCTCACCCATAATGTATATTTCAATGCATCTTTCGTTCACCCACAATGTCTTAATTGCTACTATATACACCCTGTTTATATGGAAACATGTCCTATAATGTTTTCCCTATTGTAACCTGTCAACATATAACTGAATTTTTACTGTAGAGCTTTTCTTTTGGGGACTCCAGTGAAATGGGTTTTTACCTCAGTCTACCCTGTCAACAATAGTTCTTAACAGTTTATCTCCAAAATGAGATACATTAGCTCTTATAATGTGCAACAAAAGAGTAAAACATTTACTAAAATATTTACTAAAAACTTAATAATTTCAGCTAGGAAACTGACAGCATGATTAAAAATGGGATAAGTTATACTTACAAAATGTTATTTTGATGGATTAGAATGAATCCATATTATTTATCTTGGACATGAGTTACAAAATTCTTAAAGATGACTATCTACCTGACCCTTTCTGTATGGAACAGAGTGAAACATGGACTTTGAAGACTGAAAATTAGGAATTTTTCTCACAATGAGGTACTTTTGAGTGCTATGCAATCAGTAGTTTCAATAGCTTTCAATAGTTTGAAAAAACAACTGCATTGGGGCAAAATGCAAATCAAAACAGAGACTCCAATATAAATGTATAAACCTTAGTATCAACCCAGTTATGACAGTGTTTTTAAATAGATATAATGATTGAGATTGTCTAATTAATACAGGGAGTTTATTCCGCATACCCATCACAGAATGTGATAGAGACTGTGCTCTAGCAACAGTTCTGCATCTTCCAGTTTTAAATGAATAGTTACACTCCCTAGTAATCTGTATACAATCTGTAAGCTCATTGTTTAATAATAATTAAAGTTCCTTGTTCGTTAATGCCCAATAAGCTTGACACAACCTTCTTCGTGTAAACCTATATTTTACGTATGGTGTAAATTAATCCAATTTCTAATTAAGAAATGTATGAAAAAATGAATTACTTTGTGTAGTCAAATTCTACAGAGAAAGAAATGCTTTTCATTTCTTACCTATGTTTTTCCTGTGCTGGTGGTGCTGCGGTAGCATTGTCGCCTCACAGTAAGACGTTGTTCTGTTCGATTCTCAGCTAGAGCGTCTTCTGTGTGGAGACATGCGTGAATGGGCGTACCTTCGTTGAAGGTTGTGCGTCAGGGCCAGCAACTCGGCACGTAAAAATCTACTGCCAATCATTAGCGGACCGGAGTTCTGCTGTGGCGACCCCTAACCTGGAAAAGCCGAAAGACACAACAACAACCTATGTTTTTATCTCTTCGGCTTGAAGAAGAGTATGTTGCATTCTGACTCCCATTTTACAGGTAAATGTCACTTAATGCCCTTCCACACTATATCCAACCACATTTACATCCATATTGCACTGAGCGAACATACATGTGGCTGTTGTGCAGACTGATGCTAAGTAAAGTCCAATATAGAGTATATATAGAGTGTGTTCACTTAACACCCACGCCACTTAAAATTCTATGGGATAGAACCTCTCCTGGATGTTCAGTGGCAGTTACCAGTATTTGAGACAGAAGAGTGGGATGATTTTATTTTCATACACCATCCCATGTGTTTCTTCGTCACTTTGTAGGTCTGACTATGAACCCAACCCATCTCCTTTGAAATAAAATTGAAACCCGAGATCCCTTCTGTCTCTCGCTTCTCTCTCTCTCTAACATAGATGACAAGCAGGTGAGATATTTTGTTCAGATGCTTTAATAAACAAAAACACATCAGGATGGATAGCAGCATCATAAAATATAAATGAACTAGTCAGCAGACAGACCTTACATACATACATGCTTACATCTCTATAGCTTATTACAAAATGGCAGTTTAGCTGGCACGTGCTCAGTATTTATACACTTATGCAAGTCCTTGGATTGCTTCTTAAAGGTGCATACACACACATTGGTCTGCATCCTCCCTCTTAAAAAGATTACCCTTTGAAAAAACAATGTCAGAGATAGCCATGCATTACTATATACATTAGAAACAAAACACAATATCCATGTCAAGTCCCCACATAACAACGACCTTACTTAATTACCTTATACTCTACTCACCTTTACTTTACCGCAACTAATTAACTCTTTATTGTCTTATTCTCACTGAAATACAACTTTGGTGCTCTACTTATTATACCTCATATTATTATACTTATTTGTTTATTGTATGCCATTTTAAAATGTTATATACTCTTTTTACTGAGGATTTGTGTACTTCTCATTTTCTACATTATGTGATTGTATTGTTAACTTTTAGGCATTTGTCTTTTGTTCTTTGAATATTTTCTCCTTGGGTCGCCACTGAAAATGGGCCTCGGCTCAATATGACCAATCTGGTTAACAAATGTCAAATAGATAAATAAATAAATAAAGTTATAGGAAAAAAAGACCTAAAACTTCCAGTCTAGAAATCCTTTGTGTAAATTTACAATGTATTCCCTCCAAAATTAATAAATCCCCTTTGGTACATGTAAAAAAATATATTATATTCAATAATAGGTCAAACATACTCAATAAATAATTTTTTGAATAATTCTGTACTCCTTGAAACAACATTCTTAGAAATTAATGCAACAGCTTTGAGCATTTTGGTATTAACAACTTGCATGTATGATCTAAATTTAAAATTATTACAAATTCTAATGCCCAAATCCTTATATTCTGACAAACTTGATAAAACTGTGGTTCCTAATTTCACCTTAACATCCAAACTAGGTTTACCAATGTAAAGTACCCCACATTTATCTTTATTAATATTTAGCCCATTATAATTTAACCCAAAAGCCTGTTTATTCATGTACATATTAAATTCCTCTATATGCCTTTATGATGTTATAACGTGTCTAAATGTGATGTCATCAGAATATTTTGCCACCCAGATAGAGAAATGCTTTGGTATCTGAGAAAAAAATATATATTAAATAACATTGGGCCCAGTATTGAACTTGCAGGACCCCTTTAAGCATGTCAGCCTAGTTAGATAGATAATTTCTAATTCTAACCTATTGCTTTTTCCCACTCAGCCAGTTTGAGACTGAACATATCGTGTATGGAATTATCAGTTTGTCACACATTGCATCAATGATTACATTACGTGGAATACTGCTGAAGGCTTTAGAAAGATCTGTATGTACTACAACAACAGATAAACCCTAATCCAAGGCCAAAGGAACAGGGTCATAAAAAGTTGTCAGTTTAGTAAACGTTGTTCTATTATAGGTAAAGCTATGTTGAGAAGATCTAACAGACAATCTTTTAAATCAGTAGTTAAAACATATAGTAAGCATCTCTCAAAACTCTTACCCACCTAGGGAGTTAGACTAATTGGCCTATAATTGGAGATATTACCCGCTGAACCACCCCTGTGAATAGGTATAACATCTACACACTTCCAACTTAAAGGGACATAACCATGAAATAACATTGTATTAAAGAAGGGTCCAATAACCGTAGAGATATATATTTTTGTAAATAACCCAAAAGCATCCTGGTAAGTTGGTGAGACCTAGAGAATTATCCTGTCTTATGCGTCTCAACAGTTTTCTTACAGTGTCCAAACTAAAAAATGAACATCATAAATATCATCTTCTAAGGTATACCTCACACAACAATTAAGCCTACTCATGGAATCAGTCAAAAGAAAATGTTTATTAAACACCTCAGCCAATTCTACAAATTCATACAATACTTTTTTATTCACAATAATAGGTTCCACTCCATTTTTTCACCTTTAAAATTCTGAAGATAAGAATAAAATTTCTTTGTTGAGACATTAGACAAAAAATGTTCTTCATGCTTACAGTTAGCTTTCAGTAAAGAGCTCTTCAGTTTCCTACTAACTAACTTATAAGCTCCTTTAGCTGTAGAAGTCTATAGAAAGCTACCTGGCACACCACTCTAGCCCAGTGCACTGATGACTCCACTTTAATGTGCTCCACTCCATCACTCCATCGACTCCAGGAATTGATACAAGAGTCCTTTGCTGCTGTTGAAACCTGGTTAGCCAAGTCTTGACTAATACTTAACCCCAATAAAACACAGCTAATGATATTCTATCCTACTAAAGCCTTAGACCACATACCACCATTCACAAATTCTCAGCTAATAACACCCTTATCACACCTGTCCAATGCACTAAACTTCTGGGGTTCTCATAGATCACAACATAAATAACATTATAGATAAGCTCACCAGCTTAAATATAAACCCCTATGTCACTAGATGGATTGCAAACTGGCTCAAAGACAGAACCCACATGGTTAGAATTGCTGGAGCCATGTCAGACTCCAAACCAGTTACAAGTGGTGTCCCACAAGGCTCAGTCCTGGGACCTCTCTTGTTCGGTATATATTTCTCGGAGGTACAGGCCAACACGGAAGGACTGTGGCTGACCAAGTTCACAGATGACTGCAAACTGGGCGCCATAATCAACTCTCCAGCCGACACAAGCATCCTCCAAAAGGGCCTCATAGAAACAGACAACAGGTGCCAGAGCCATGGCCTCAAGCTAAATGCCAAAAGTGTATAGTCATCCCTTTGGCAAAAACAAAGTGCCCACAAATTACCACATAGGTGGTAATCCATTAAGTACAGAAGAAGTAATTAGGGACCTGGGGACCCAAGTTGATAGCAATCTCTCATTTGACAACCACGTGGCCAAAGTGGTTAGAAAAACATTTTATATAGCCCACCTAATCATGAAGGGATTCACATCTAGATCAGGCGAGGTCATCGTGCCTCTTTACTCATCCCTCATCAGGCCCATAATTGAGTACAATGCCCCTTTTGGGGTGTACCTTACCAGACACCTGCAGCAACTGGAAAGACCCCAAAAGTACCTCACCAAGAGGATCAAAGGGCTCAAACAGATGCCATATGCTGCCAGGTTAAAGAAACTCCAGCTCTACTCAGTGGCATACCGCCTGTTCAGAGGCAATCTGTGCCTGACGTATAAAGCCATGTCCAACCCAGAATTAATGGACATGCTGCACCTCAGAAAATCCAAATCCCATTGAGCTATGCGCTCGAGAGACTTGAACCTCAGCACTGAAATAAATGGGACATGCTGGAGGGACAGATTCATAACCCAGAGGCTCCCTTCACTCTGGAATAAAATCCCAGTCCAGGTTAGGCAGAGTCCCTCATTGACTCTCTTCAAGAGGAATCTTGATGAGTGGATGGGAGATCATAGGTTTACCCTGGGTATCACTTCTGTGTCACTGTTAGACAGAGGCACAGTATACTAACCTCGAAAAAGGGCATAGCAAAATAAATTTAAAATGGGTGGCGAAAGCCAAACACATTCTGGCTAGGCTTATAAATATCCTAGGGCAGATAGCCTAGTATGAACCTATGAACCTATGAAATTCGATATGCACATTACACAGATAATAAAGAAAGCCCATAAAAAACTCGGAACCCTATATAGATGCAAAAAGTACCTCGCCAATGATAGTAAAGCCACTATCGCAAGAACCAATCTACTATCCACACTCCTCTATGTCTCCACCGTACTCATCAACGTAAACAAAGCGGTTTGCTACTGACTCACCCTTCAGGGCACATCACTGCATAGCAATCAAGCAACTATCTTGGCTAGAATTACCCAATCTGCTCCCATATAACTAGCTTAAAATAGCCCGCCAAATTCTATATCATCACAATAGATTTTCTGCTCTTCAAGGTCTACTTAATATTTTTGTAGCAAATGCCTATTAAGATCCACCAATAAAGCACTGCCTCACATAAGCAAAAGCAACAATAGCTCTGAGGACTCCTTGCTTTCCATTTCTGTTGCAAAAGCATAGAATATCATTCCCATAGATATTAGGACCAGTGAAAGCAAAGAAATTTGAAAAAACTCCTCCGGTACCATTTGCATAGTTCTTGGTTATGTAATTGTTCTTACCCTTGGTACCATCACTTAATTAGATCACATCATACTTTAACCTTCTATGAAAGCTTGCAACAACTCCTTTCTATACTCTTACTCAATCAATGCATGTTGACTCTACTAGCCACTGATGAATATAACCAATTGACTGAACAAAATGTCCTTTCAACTGTATTGTTTATTGTAACACACTGTGTTCCTTACAATATATTCACTTTTTGCTCCTTTCTTGGCCTTGAAACTGTACCTTATTAACTTTTTGGCTCTGTACTGTACTTTATTAGCGTGTGTATTGTATGTACTGTATTTTCTGTACTAATCTTTGTGAAGCTTTTCTCCCCAGGTCTCCACTGAAAATGGGATCCATGCCCAGTCAGACCTTCCCAGTAAACAAATATTAAATAAAATAAAATAAAAATGAATAAAATAAGTCTTAGAAATAAGTTAAACCTATATAAATATATAACACCTAAACAGAAGTGACAACCACAAAATACAACCGTTGTTAAAATTATGCCACACTTCTGTTGCTAAATTTATGGACTTATAAACATTTACACACATCTCTCAATGTCTTTGCTCAACAATTCTGGACAAAGGCAAAAATAATGGGTAGACAAAGGGCCACAACTAGAGACAATTATTAGATATTATTTTAATTCACTTAAAATGTTAATAGAACAGCAGGATTTGCATCAACATGTACTTTCTAAGCTATAAGAGGTATGACATTTTATTGGCTAGTATTACTAACTAACTACAATCCTCAGTGGTTTAACAGAAGATCAAAAATGTGAGGGTTGGGGCAAATATATCAGGCAAAATCAGAGACAGTTGAGAAGTGGGATCAGCAGCATGATTACGATTACACATAGTATCAGCAGTACGGTTTAACTGTGTTCCCTTCAGTTATTCGATGAACGAGACTGTCGAAACCCATATGTTTGAGAATTTACTTCATTTAACTGTTCTGACTGAGATTGTGGTACAGTGGGGATCAGAGAATTTGCCCTTTTCCCCACTGTAGTGCGATCTTGAAGTTGTTATATATAATTAACATGGGATGTGGGGGGGTGTAGGGAGGCCTGCTCCCTGCAAAAACATTATTTGTGTTGTTTGTGAATGTTATTTGGCTTCTTTTAATTGATTAACAAATGAAACTGTCAGCCATATGGTCTTTTTCATACGGATTTCAACAATCTGCCTCATTGATTAAATGAACTAGCTTTGTTTTATCTACACTCAATACACAAACTAGAATTGGATAATGAAACATCAGATTTATTAAAAGAAAGATTGTGCATACAAAATGTAAATCAGATACAAAAGGTTCATCTTTGAGCTGCAACATAAAATATATCAATAGTTTATTTCTTTATTTTTAAAGTATGGAAAATTGCTCAAAGAAAACAAAGCATTAAAGAAATAACACGGAAGGTGGTCTACAAAGTAGCATTCATCCTTTGCACTTAATGCGGCACATACAGTGTATCTAACACTCTACCCATGGCTACATTAAGAACACTAACGCATTAAGGCCATCATGGCTAGCACCTCCAAACTGAAAGATTTAAAAAAGACAAACAATTATATGGTGAACTTTAAAAATTAAAATGCAAAATTTCTACTCCCCCATAACCTCAGCTGTCTCTTATGCCAATGAATTGTACTCCAGTCTAAGAAATAGCACCAACCAAGTTGTTATAATCGGCTCACATATACTGGAGAATGCAAAAATAAACTATCTTGGTGGATTGCAATATTCATAAACCGTAAAATAAAGACTATCAAAAACCTCAGCAAAAATTTGAAAGTTACCATAAAAAACATCATAGCTGAATGCAAATAAAAATTAGCATCCAAAGTTAAGGATAATGATAAATCCTTCTTTAACTGGATGAAATGATTAAGAAATAACATGCAGTAATGCCCTGAATTAATACATAATGGTATAATCCACTCTGACCCTAAGTATACTGCTAATATATTTGCAGACAAAACTGCAAACTTCACACCAGAAACCAAAGTTATAGCTAGTTGGAGACAAAGGTGTAGTATCCCCTAGATACAAGTTGTCAAGGGGCACAATCAGCACAGTAAATTAGAATACATGCCAAGTGGTCCATGCATGTCAGTGATGCAATTGCTAGTCCTGGCAGTAGTATTTGCAGTCAGTTATACAGCAATGTTGAGATTGCAGCCATGTAAATTAATTTCCTGTAGTGTGTGTGCGTGTGTGTGCGTGTGCATGCATGTGTGCGTGTGTGCATGTGTGCACGTGTCTGTGTGTGTATGTAATGTGTATTACAAATTGTAGCATGAAACAAGTAGGCTATATCTTTTTGCTATAGCTTCTGAAAAGTATTTTAGACATAAAAAGAGCTTTTATATGAAAACATAGTAGCTTTTTGCCCAGGGGACTTTTTTCTGGTCCTTATCCCTGCATTCTGAGGGGAGGACACCTAGCCCAGGCTGCCAGTTAACCTAGCTATGGGTCTGCCAGAAAAGTTACTGAACTTTCACAAAGCTCTGTATCCCCTCCAAGATTATGATGGAAGAAGTCTTAACTCTACTCTCAAAAGCTTAAAACACCACCTCTGTGAGTCTTGATGACCATGGTACAGGGTTTAATTCCTTTCACCTTCATATGCCTTCTGTGTGAATATGAGCAAAGCAGTTAAACAGACAGAGCTCCTGGGTCACCCCTGCAAAGGGATAGTTTCTCCAGTGGAGTTATTGGTTAACAAACAGGTAAAATAAAACAAAAACAATGTTTTTAGATTCAGTAAGGGAGAAGTTATGAAGTCAAAAATGTAGATCAGAATTCCTAGAAGCTTCTAAGCTGTTACATGTCTGTTACGTTTCTTCATGAGTTGTTAAAAATGAATATATCTGTCTCCCCTTTTTTGTATCCCTCTGTTGCCAGCAGCATAACATTGAAATGTTGTGATTGCTCACTAGCTAATTCAGCTTGGTGTTTAACTCTTCTGCCAAATTGTTCTATAAACCTAAACAACGAAATGAGCACTGGAACTGGATCTTCCAAAATAAAAATATCTCAAACAAAACAAGAACTAGGCCACCTGAAGCTCTCTTCCAAATCACATTTAATAACGCCCATAAAACAAAACACTGCGGTAGCAACAACACAATAAAAACTTTCTGAAAAACAAAAAATAAAACTCTGCACAATTAAGTGATTTTGGCATGTCTTTACATCTTCAGAACTGTGAAGGAAGAACTACTTGAATGAAATCAGCTGTTCATAACACACCCTTTTACAAACACCAATCATCAGACTTTGCAATTTAAAAGGACTTGTAGTTTAAAGGCATAAAGTGCTAACAGCAAAACCCCATTCATAAACTTAGGATGACAATTAGTTCAAAACCCAATATAGTCACAGCAATAAGCCTGCCAAACTGTTTAAAACAGTCAAATGCAAGCTGCTCCTGCCCGCAGCTGACTCACAATCGAAATATTATCATTCACTCCTGGTACACTCGCAGCATCTAACCTAAGCTGCCATTTCATTTCCCGTTGTAACAGTCTGTTTCTCCAATCACCTGAATATGCCCCTAGTTCAATTTACTCCAAGATCAAAAAAGTAAACTTTTTTTTTTTAAAACACATGTAGGTGCTCGCATGTCCAGCCAGGGCACTTTTACTGTCATTGTGCCTAATGCTATAGTCATGTTGGTATATCCTCTTGTTTAATGCGTTCTGGGTTTTAACCACATAAGAAAGCAATGCATGAATTACAGCTAGCCATGTAACCCATGCATTTTGACCAGCAGTTAAACTTTCCCCTTTTACATGTATCATTAAGTTTTGTCTTCCAAACGTCTTCAGGATCAATCAACGTTGATAAAACAACACTGCTTACACGGCACTCATTCTTAGTTGTCGGAAAACCAAAATCAGGTTTAGTAGGCATTTCCAGCAGTTGTTTGATGTTCTTCTTGTTCTGTTGTTGTTCCTAAATGTAAATGAGGGACACTCCTGAAAGTACCTACAAATCAATTTACATTTAATTTAATTTAATTTAGTGATTACCATCACTCTCCTGCCTGCATTACGCTATGCCATTTTAAATCCTTCACCCAACGTTCCTTGACTATCACAAAGTTTTCTTTTTTCTGTTTTACCCAGTTTTACATACTACTGTTACAGAAGCATGTGACTGGCTGCAATAAAGTCTTATGAAGTCTGTTGTGTATACACAGACATATACCCCTTCCTGGTCTATCATCATGGTATGATACATTAAAGGACCTAGCAACGAGTTAATCTTTCTTAAGTGTGCCGTTTTCCAGTTCTGTCCCATTTTGAACTGTACTCCCATTCTTTATACTTTTGACACAAATTGTTAGAAATGTACCTGGAAACATTATCCTTTATTTCTCTAGGGATGACAGGTAACAATGCTCTGAGCTAAGCAAAAGTGGAAAAATTGCTACTATTTTTATAACCAGCTTGATGATGCTTTTGTAACAAGGAATTGAAGTTTAAAGTTTTGTGTAATTTGACATTTCCTCACTACAATCTGTTCTGAAATCATTGTTGTGCATCTTTTATTTCTGATGCAGTGCAGGGGTGTAAACATTCTTTCCTTCTTGGTATTTTGCTGGTCAGATTTGACTGCTCTCCCTCCACCCTCCATATACGTTTCCCTGTTTTGTAGCCAGTTAAATCACCATTTGTCAGTCAGAATAGTTTTTACTACCAGATCTCCTTGTGCTGCTGTCACAAAGCTCACTAATGCTTACATTAATCCCTCACAACAATTTCTTGTAAAATATCACCATATGGTTTAGTTGACAAGCTAGTGTCATAATAACTATCTGTCATGCTGTATATCCCTATTTAATTTTTGACTGTATTATTTTCTACTTGTCATAGTTTCTGTTGCACCAGTTTTAGAATATTTTACAAAACTCAGTTTGTACAGTAGCAGGCAGAATTGTTTGTTTATTTCCTCATTCTAATCAAATAGCACCAGTATATTTTACTTTCTTGCTTTGCCTCATCACAATAGCATTAATTTAGATTTTATTCCTAGCAACTACCTCAGAGTTTACTTGCTCTAAAAAGTTGGTGAGGTTTTGAATCTTCTAAGAGGTATTTTTACCAGTGGGTGAGGCTCTTAGATGTGCAGTAAGTATGTGTTAAAACATTACTGTATGCCATGTGCCTCCCCAGTGCTGTGGCTTTTATTGAATGGTGTTATAACATGTACCTCATAATCTTGAGTAACTCATGTTGATGCAATAGGTTGTAACATATATCACATAATCTATTGTACCGCATGTTGATATAATGGATTGTATTATATACCACATAATCTTGGCTACCCCACTTTGATGTAATGGATTGTAATATATACCACATAATATTGTGTGCATCATGTTGACATAATAAATTGTAATATATACCACATAGTCTTATGTGTCTCATGCTGATGTAATGGATTGTAATATATACCACATAATCTTATGTGCCTCATGTGATGTAATTGATTGTAATATATACTACATAATCTTGTATGCCTCATATTGATGTAATGGCTTATAATATATACCATATAATTTTGGGTACCCCATGTTGATATAATGGATTGTAATATATACCACATAATCTTGGGTACCCCACATTGATGTAATGGCTTGTAATATATACCACATAATCTTGTGTGCAGGAAGTTGATGTAAAAAATTGTAATAAATTGTAATATATACCACATAATCTTGTGTGCCTCTTGTTAAGTGTGCTATACATCCATAAAAATACTCCAGGGGTCAGTCTCCTCACTATCAATTAGAGCAGACCATATAGAGCTGTTTACAGCTGTGAACAGTAGATCCCTGCTCTTTTCCTAACTTTATATGTATTTTGGTGTATTTTAAGGAGAATTCTTAGGCAGAATTTTCAGAATGGATTTCTTCAAGTAAAAATATTTCAGACATCATGCTGTTACCACTTCTTTTCAAGTTAAGACATAAAACTATAACTATTCCTAGGCAGATATGTCAGGATGGATTTCTTCAAGTAGGATTATTGAGACATTACGATACATTACAATGGGAAAGCTTAACTGTGCTTTGTTAGATGGGCTGCAACATGAACAAAGACATTATCAGAGGCACATGAATAGAGATGCTGTTAGAAACATAGTACTGTTAGGCATATGACACAAAGGACTTTGCTCTGTGATACTATGACCACATGCTATCGAAGAGACTATTATTATTATGCTTATAAGGAAATTTACTGGACTTGAGAGTGTGAGAAGTAATTGTCACAAGGCAAGAAACTTTTCAGAATAGTAGAAGGTTTTTGAGCTGACATTTAGATAGAAAAGGAAAGTTTACTGGATAATGTAACAACTAGCTAAGAACAATGAAATGTACTGGAAAATATTTGAAAGGAAAAACTTAAGCTGAGGGTTTATGGACTGCTGATTTTTGTAATAATGGTAGCCATAGTTTGCTATTTAATTTTGTGTGTGTGTGTGTGTGTGTGTGTGTGTGTATGTGTGTGTGTGTGTGTGATTCTCAAGGTGCTGCTATATCTTGTTTATGAATAAACTTGTTTGCAACATGACTTTGTCTCCAGAAGATTTATTTCAAATCAGGAGCTTCTGATTGACAGTGCAAAAGCTTAATGGACCTGACACATAACCGTAATATGTTTTTGCCTTCTGCTTTTTCAAAGTTGATCTGTTTTACTTGATTCACTCTGAATTATGATCTTCTCTGGCCATGTCCCTCCTATATAAAGGTCCTATATGACAATGCCTTTGGTTAAATGCTGACTTACTGTAAATGGCTTGCACTATAGAATCACTGCTAGTACAGCAAACATTGTATAAGATTGATCAAAATGGACTTCACGAAAGCCCAGTAGTAAGGCTATTCACAATTCCTGTCCTCATAGTGTCCACTGATCTACTTGTAATTGCAGCATGTGCAGTCTTTGATTATTTTGAACTCTGCCTGGTGTTTTGTATAAATTTTGATACTCTGGGATTGAAAACCAAAGTTCATAGCTGCAACGTGTACCTTAATTGCCCTCACTGCTCCTCCTTCTGGGTTCTTTGCTTGCCAAGTACTTCAGTAGGGAGCCTAGGGATGGCTTCTGCATGCCTTTTATCAAGAGCCTATAAAATTCCTAAATGATCTGCATGCCCTTTTATAAGATTTCAAAGTACAGTGGACTGAGGATATCTTTATCAATGTACTGGCACTGTCTAATGTCCCATACTTCTAGAAGGATACTTGTCATTTCTTGATGTGCTTCTGAAGCCTGGGTGCATAAGGTGTGCAGCTATAAATGAGAAACATTGTCAGCATTTTTGTTAGTTTGTCCTGATACCAGAGTGCGTTACATTTATTGTAAGCCTCTGTAAGCCTAACTGTTGAAGCTCACTGTGGTCTCTTTTTAACTTGCAGTTCTTCTTGTTGAGAGCTGTAACCACTACCTGGTTGCATAAAAAACATTACCCTTCTGTTCAACAACTCTAGTTTCACAGTTTCAGCAATGCCCACATTTGCATTAATTCTAGGAAAGTATCATCCCTGTGTGTAACACTAACTTCTCAGTGCGCTGGCCAGGCAGACTAACCATGTTTTGCCAAAGTAACTTAAAAACTCCAGCAAACCTGCTGCATCTTTGTATAGTTTGAGTCATTTCCTACAAAAGTACTGAATTAACTCAAAATGTGTGCCATATCTGCATGTCCTTCTTTATTAACATTGGTTAAAGTAAGTTGGTTATGGAGGTTAATCCCTTCCCTTGCATAAATGCAGGGCAGTTTGACTTCCTGCAACTTACAACTGCTGTCTACTACTAAATAAAAGCTTTCCTTGTCTTTGCCTATTAAATATAAACACAGTATATATATTATATATTTTAATGTAATTACTAGAATAGATTAAACAATATTTCTTTATATTAAGCGAGGAGCTGTTTTCTGGAGACATCTCATACAAACGGCCTGTAATTCCTTGAAACTCCCTTTTTATTCACTTATTTTGCTGTAATAGTAGCTATTGTTGATTCATTCACATGCTTAACTATATTGAGTTAGAAATTTCTAAAAGCCCATCTTTCATATACCAGGTTCTACCTGCCAAGCATTCTAAAATCCAGATCAGTACTCTTATAGTCGACGTAAAGGTTTTTAACCTTTCTGTCCGAGTTATTGCCTTAAAGTAATCTATAAGGGAGAACATGCTTGAAAACAGTTACCTAATACTCTCTTGAAACAATGTCCAAGAAAGGAATACCTACTCGATATGCATGAGCTTTAGCTTCCTCCTATATGAATGTTAAGAACTATATCTATTAGGCTCTTTATTATTCATGTAATTTGCTTGGTCTTTGTAATTATCCTTAGACTTATACTTCAGAGCAGACTTAATTGTCTAGAGTTTTCTTTTTTCCTCTCTTAATTACAATTTTTGAAAAGCAAATTTTGTTATAATATTTATTTATTTAACATTTGTTTACCGGGAAAGTCCAGCTTGGAATGAGTCAATTTTCAGCAGAGACCTGGGGAGAAAAGCTCCAGGTACATGTCTTTGTAAAGTGGGTGGAGACCGGATCACCCAGAAAAACCCACATGAATACAGGGAGGACATACAGACTCCACACAGAGGGCACCTCCGGCAAGAATCAAACCAGAAAACTTCTTATTGGGAAGCAACAACTTTAACCACTGTACCGCTGCACCATCCAACATCTTTGTTGCAAAAGAGCAAATGCAGTTAGTACGTTGAATGTGCCCTTAAACACTCAGGGAACAGATAAATTATAGTCATGTGTATGATAACCACTGAAATTTCACAGAACATTTGCAAGTAAAAAATACAGAGAAAGTTATTGGTCCCTACTATATTTTATATTAACTGCCAGTAATCTCTTATGTATATGAACAATAATTAAAAAAATGTCTACAGAGATCTTGGGATCTATGAAAAAGATTTTCCTTCAACAGCAAGAAAAAATGTATAGTATCTTTGTCTGCTTTCTCTTTCTACTCCCTATGCCTGCCTCTATGCACACCCTATACATTCTACTTTAAACCTCTAGTGGTCTGTAGGAAACCACCTTCATCTATGAATAAATGAATCATCCTTTATAGCTGTGCTATGGGAATCATAACAAAAAAATTACACTGACTTTGTAAAGGAAGATATGAAGATCTGGGGCTCCCTTTCCTTTTAGCAAGGGCTACATTCACAGCCTCTGACTTAAGGCATCTCTTCTTTTTTCTTGCTTTATAATATTTGAGCACACTGACACAAATGCAGACCATCTATTAAGTCTTACCTGTTTATAAAATTGGCCAGAAAGCCATCAATCAGCTGGCTTTATCCCACTTTCTTGTATCTAATGACAGCTATAATGTCTACTCCACATTACCTATGAAGCAACTTCCTTTGCCTCACCTCCTCACTCTTAAAATATTATTTTCTCCTTTTTCTTTCATTGATCTTATCCACATTAGTTTATACTGTTCTTTCAGTCTTTCCATGAGTGATTTCATGCCAGTCTCTTTCTTGATCCTCTGTATGCGAGATCCACTTCAAACTGTATTATGTGCATATGTTTCAAATCTTTTTGAATAGGTCTTACTTATCGGTAAACTTCTTTATACACTCTTGCTGTAACCATCTGTTCTTCAACTATCTTAATTTTATTGTTTTTATTATTTAATTTTCTTTTTTTCTGCTTAACATTCTTGAATAGGCAGTTATCCTCCCCTTATTTTAGCGTACACACTGGCTAGCAGGCACTTTCATTGCTTTGGTATTTTAGTGTCTGATAGTTAATAGATGTTAATAAATTAATAAATGAATAACACAATGTCCTATTTTCCATTTCAATACTGCACAGAAAACTTGTATGTCTGAAATCTTAACTGCCTTCTGTCACTTTGAAGGACCATGCAGCTTTGTAATCTGATTTAAGTGCTTTTTTAAATGTACCTATGAAAGTGCTTGTATACTCAGATATTGACAAGAGGGTTCTTTTCAGTGTAGCAATATATTATTTTATCTTTATCACGTATAATAATTCTTGAATATAATAGTATAGAGTACATATATCCATGTCTAATACTGAAGGACTGTTGGCATCAAAGAAGACACTAGTGTGAACTTGACCTCATTTTAATATTTTATTGCTTCCTATTACTTTTCTGTCCAAATAACTTACACATATTTCTTCATCAGGTTCTTTAATGACCCTGGATTGTGCTAATGTATTTTATATACCTTGTAATATAAATATCCTTAGCTAACAAGCAAGATTACACTGACTACCCCCATTTTTCCCAACATGCTGTTCCACACATATGCACCTAAGCAACCATGCACATATACAGCCATACCTTGCTGAGGTCATATTTCTGCTGTGCTGCCATGATGTCCTGTGCCACTGTATTGCCACCAGGTCTCCATAGCTTAGCCACTCAGACCCCTGGAACAGAAACATGCACAATTCTGTGAGACGCCTGTCATTCTACAGTACTACCGCCAATCTAACATCATGCAACAAAGGTACACAGACTTTGATGTGTACTCATGACACATGTCAGCATACAGCACCTGTCATGCATAACACTACTGCATCAAAAAAACACATGTAATGTAATATAGTCACCCTGTGCATCAGATACATATCTGCCTGTCCTTGCATCAATGATATGGATGGCAGGGATGTGGCACAGGTATCATCACATGTATATGGTGTGGTGTGGGGGTGCCAGAGGCCTAGGCTGTGCCAAACAGTTGAGATAATGTGTGTGAGTTAGAAAGGGGTGCTGCTTAGCTGGGCCATGGAGAGGTGCCGTGTGTGTCTTTTGGTGACCTACATGTGACAGTGATGTTCGAGTGTGTGTGTGTACACAGTCACGCCAAGTGCTAGCCCTACACATGTGTATGCTGGACAGCTGTGGACTGTGCATGGCAGAGTGGACAGTTCACTGTCTCCAGCCATGAACATGGGAAATGGCTCTGCCAGGAGTGGCACTGGCACGACCATGCCCGGAGTCAGATGCAGTGCTAGTTGCTGATGGTGACTGGTGTCTGTTGGGCCCATGTCCAACATGGGATCTCCCGGGACCACATGCCCATGGCCTGACACATCATGGTGCAGACAGCACACTCCCTTCTCTAATGCTGGAGACACTGCCACTACAGGAGCATGCATGTGCATGGCCACTTGGACTCTCAGCAGATGGTGTTGCTGACCTACATCCTTGTGTCCAATGTTCTACTCTGACCAGATGTTCCAGCACAGGCAATGTGTGATCAAGGCCTGACAATGTTTCACCCCACCATCAGTCCACTACATCACTGAAATTATTAACGTCATCACCAATGTAGTGGAGGGAGTCACGGATGTTAGACTGTGTTGCATCCACGATCCTGAGCATCCATTTGGTGTTGCATTTGGAACATACCTATGCCTCCATGATGGACCAAAACATGTGTAGAGTGACCCATAATGTGGCATCTGTGACATGTGGTGGATGAACAGCAGCCCTCCTTCGAGCACCCCTGTCAATCTGCATGTGTGTGGGACCTTGGCAGCTCTCTGGCTATGGCTAGTGTTTATGCTCACTAATGTCATAGTTGCCACACTCTCCTGTTTGATGTCTCCACAGTCTGTCCGATATCTGTGGCTGCAGGGGACTGGGTAAGTGTGGGCATATTGACTGTGCATAGGGACACTGGGGGAGGAAGTGGGATATCAACTCATGGGACAGATTTAGCCCTCAACAACCCCACCTGTGCCTCACTATGGCCACCATCATCATCAGAGTCCAGTGAGACACTGACATCAGGTTATGAGGAGGATACACTCCAACCCCCATGTTCACCTGTGAGGAGGAAGACAAAATAAGTACATTACTACTTGCATTATTATGTATGGTAATCCACACACATACACCTACAGGTAAGGAGCCACAATTGCATTACACATACCACATCTTATTTCTGATCCAATGCACAACACACAAGCAGACTACAACATACACAGATGAGAACAGCCCCTTATAACATGCACTGCAGCTACATCTGGTTAATGTTGACAGTACTATACAACTGTGTGATAAGCAATATGTTATTGTATGTGATAGACCTACACCTAAAACACAGTGCACCCATCTTGAGCATAATATGCCAGTTCTAGTATCACTGCCTCAGGTGTGTACCATCGCCATAGTGTGTGTGAACTGAAATCTGTGAGTGACTGCCTCCAATATAGTGGACTGCATAGACCTTCTCAAAAAGAAGTGCAAATGTGTTACCATTCCAGAAAATACACAGCTGTGATTACCCACTCAATGCATGTACTCTGACTAAGCATAACAGTTGTGCCTAGGGAAAATTTCAGGTGTTAACATTCTTACAGTATATTTGATCCATACAACAAAAGTAGCACACTTACCAGGTACAGAAACTTGGACTCCGGCCACACCTGTTGTACCTATGGAAATGTGAGGAAGACGTATTGTTAGCAATAGAAAATGTGGCATTGTTACAAGATATTATGTGCGTATATCAACATGTACAGTAACTAATATGATACGGCCTACATTGCTGACATTCTGAGTATGTGTGCACAACTGTGCATTAAAACTAAGCCACTCCCACAATGCAGAGATACCTGACACCTGTGTACTGGTATGTAGAGGCTGCCACAATGACTGATACAGTATTACTCTGATGAATGAAAGAAGCTTACCTGGATGCCCCTGTGCTTTGGATGCTGTGACACGCACTGCCACAATGTATGGGGTGATGGATGCTTGGGAGCTGGTGGATGTTCCCAGGTTTGCCAGAAATTCTTCTGTGGCTGAGAGTAGTTGTTCTGCTGCAGGCCCTCCATTGGTGGTAGCACAGTCCCTGGTCACATCAGCAGCCCTTTGTCGTGCAGCATTGACCATATCTGAGGCCCGGTGTCAGATCTGCTCATAGGTTCTGTCCTGTAGCCCTACATGATTGACTGCTGTGATGAGGTCAGCCAACAGTGCTGCACATTGGTCACTATTTTGGTGAGTCCTGGACAGCAGAGTGTTGTGATGCAGTCTGAGGCCATCCAGGATGACTTTATTTTCAGCCTCTGAAAATGGCGGGTGCCTCCTTTGGTACATCCTTTCTGAAAGACAACAAGAGGGGAAAACACCACAAGACCAGATATGTTGATAACCACTATGTATAGACCCTGCATGTCAAAATTGCCATGCACTATCCACTGCCACCTCCCACTCCATACCCTGCAGTCTGTCAATGCACTATGTATGTCACTATTACCAACGTAGTGGCAATACCGGTTGTTTCCCTGTGTGCTGTGATAGAGTGTACTGTATGTGTCCCCTTCCATCAATGCCATCTACTTTGGTGTGTCTCCTGTGGGCAAAGTCCCACTACTATTTCATACGGCCACTGTCAGACACATAGATGCGTGTTATTACAAGTATATGGGGACAGTACAGCAACACCACTGTGCCACAATGACAGACAGCAATGCAAACCTGCTGTTGTCTATCCTCCCTGTAGGTGTCATACCTCTCGAGTTCACAGATGTTTGCTGAATATGTACATGTGCCCGATATATGTGGTCCTTTTTGGCTCAAACCTGTGGACGTCTGGCAAACCTTTGGCCAAAAATTGATGGTTGTTCTCAGAATATGGAGAATCTGGCTGCCACATGCCAGAACCCTCAGAAAACAGTTATGTTAGAGTAATATCTGTTACTCTATTCATACTCTTAATTTGTATGACTAATATGTACACCCTGTTGCTGAGGTTTGACCTGTGTCCCCCCAGTAATACTGGCTATGACCTAACTTCCTGCTGTAGGGGGTTGCCAGGAATGTTAGGCATAGCTCTGAAGCAATGACATACAAATGTCGACTAAACTGTGACCTAGACAAAGTAAATCAGGGACAGTCAAGGACACCTTTATAATGTCTGAAATATACCTGTGTGACATTCACAGACTGAGAGGTGCTGAATGACAGTACATTATGTGATATCACAACTGTGTCCACCCTTACTTACTGTCAAGATGTCTAACACAAAATCCAGCAGAATTTGTACAAGAATGACCATTGTGGGAGGGAGCAAGAGGGCCACAGCTGTGATGTAATGCACAGCAGGCACAGGAAAGAGGCACACCTGTAGCTGTTGGACAGCAGATTATCAAATACATGTCATTCCCAGAGATGTACTACAGGCCTACTGTTGTAACCCCTATTCCCCATAACTGCATCCTCCTATCTGTGTCCCATTATATGGTGACTTGTATTACATACCTGGCAGAGTAATGTAATCATTTTGTGAAGAAATCCTGAAGAACAATATTTGGTAAATCACAATCTGTATTGGTATAGCAAGTGACAGACCTGTTTCCCATAGGTACTTGCTTGCCTTTTCTAGGTAATGCTCATTAACAGGTAATTGCCTGTGCACCAATCCGTGGCTCAGACTTGCTAATTGCATCCAGAACAGCTGGGTTGCACTTTCATTAGCCAATGACATGGCACAACCGTGCAATATTGAAGGCCTTCATGTAGGCCTTAGTCCCTTTCTTAGTCTGTGAGATGGACATTGATGAGATGTGGAGTCTACAGCATCACACAGGGTAGATACTAATACTGTCCACTGTTGAGGTTTATGAGGTATGGCCACAGTTTTCCATGCTATGTTTGGCCATTGTCAAATGACTTTATGATTATCTGGCAGTTCAGTGTTAAACATTGTGGGTTGAGGTCAGTAAGGGGGAAGAGCTGTGGGTGTCAGATGTCATACCCATCAGAATATTCATGCTGCTGAAGTAGCTGTTGGTCTATCAGCTCTGTATGTTTGTAGGGCCAGACAGTGACACATGTCCCTGTCAATTGACCTTTGCCCCACCCCTTTATGTACGGGTGTTGTGTGGATCCCTTGTTCTAGGGGGCTATTTGGTATGGTAGGTCTGTAGCAGGTAGTGTAACATACAGCTGCATATGTTGCAGGCTGCAGCTGGTGCTTTTTGCCTAGGACTCATAGTGGGGAATGTGAACATGTTGGAGGACAGCAAGCTGTATGTGTCACTGAGGGAGCCGTGTCAGCTCTGTCATCACAGCAGAGCCAGGGTGAGGGTACTCAAAACAGTCTAGTTGAGGCATGTGCTTAAGCTACAGCAGTTATGTAAAAGTGGCAATCATACAATAGTAGGTGACTTATAGGTAGGCTATACGAATATTTGTAGTGTTTCCCTACCTAAAGGGCTTTGATTTGCTAACGTGTAGCAGTGAATTCAGTAGCAGCAACCTGTTTTGGTTAAAATTGCATGACTCAGTCATTATTTCCTATATTCACAAGAATGTAATTGAAGTGCAACACACTGGATTCAAACCCAGGACTGTGGATGGCAAAATGCACTACATGCATGGCATTTAACCACCTGAGCTACAGAGTCACAGCTGCAGTAGCTGTATTTGCAATATATATGTCCAGGCATACAGTCTGTGACACAGGAATTGCATTAGCATGTGTTTTCTGATGGGTATGAGGTGTGACACTCAAATGTCTGTCATGATTTTCTAACCTCAAACTTTAATGACTTGCCAGTACTTTAGCAGACAAATATGTTTTTGTGTATACCATGCCAAAACAAGGGGGCACAACTGTGGACATTCTGCAACAGTCTGTACAGTTGACAGCTATACCTGCTATCTCAGGCCTCATGTACATCCATTACTATTTATTTGGCTGTGTACTGGTGCAGTGTCTGCATCACAGTCCCAAGTACACTGTTAATTTCCCCCATTATATGTACTTGCAGTGTGTCAGTGGCAATCGGGATATGTTGGTGGAAACACCTGCTTTAATTCAGAGCTGTGTGGTGTAGTGGGCTAAAGTGCTGTGCTGTAGTTAATAGGGGCCTGGTTTCGAGATGTGGCAGGGGTGATTATTTTACAGATGTGCCTAACACTGTCAAAAACACATAAGATGATTAAGGCACTTTAAGCAGTTTTAAGTGGGTTTGAGGTATTTTAATGGGTATAGGTTAGCGATGAACAAACCATTTACTTAGTTATAACAGCATGTCAAAACATTACAAATAACCCAATAACATAACACTGCATAGTGTATGGAACACAACAATAAGTAAGATAACAGTCAATATAGTAACAGCATGCCAGTAACAGTTACAGCATACAGCCAACAATGTAGGTAATTCAACAAGATATGTTAGCATGCAACCATTGTAATACATAACAATGATAAAACACGAGGCCCAACATAATGTTTAGGGAACAACATATGTTAATAGTAAACCATAACCAATGCATAACAATAATAAACTATGGTGAATATAAGGGGTGGGGGGAGAGAGAAATACAGTCCATTAATACCAGTATAGGCTATATAGTTTGCAGTAGTACTGTTATAAACTCCTGATCAATGCTGTTAACACTCTTTTGCATCTGAACACACAAAGTATTAACCCATACTAAGGGCTACTGCACCCATTTACCTGTAATTCTTGTGGGGAGAACATCTGTTAACAATACATAACTGATTCACTAATATTTACTAGTACCTGTCACTGGATTAGAACCCTGGTCTGTGTGTGACAAAATATGCATAACGCACACCATTTAACAAGCTGTGCTACAAATGACTACTGACTGACTCCTATTTGCCTAGAGCTCACCTGGAAACTATTATGACCTGGTATTAGTAGTACAGTTTTATACAAGACTGCAGTGACACTTGAACACACATGCATGAGATTCATGCATGACAGAGATAGTAGGTGAACTGTACATTAATACACAGAATGCAGATGTACACAATAAACTCTTAGTGGGTGGAAATATCTGTGACATGTAGAAACCATGCCGGAGTATTGGGTTGGCTACCTGACCTATATACAATTGGTATATTTGCAGTCTACAGCTATTACAGTTTCATACTTGCCTGCAGCACCATACATCAGAGCAGAACTGCATACAGCTAAAATGCAATGATTAACACAAGACAATCTTGATATACACAATCTACCTTGGGTGCTCCTGGTATTGCTGCAGATGCTAGTGCAGAACAAATGTCATTATGCATATATCTTGTAGTACAGCTGTAAATCTACAGTTAAGCATAACAGTCTTCCTTAGCTAACCTAGCATCACTTAGTGGTATTCTTTGTGTTCGTATTTCAGAGCAGATGTCATGCTGGGTTTCATGAAAAACAGCCTTACTTACACACATATTGTGCAACACAGTTTTATTAGGGGTGCCTTCATGCAGTTATTGGTATACTTTCAAGTCTTTATTGCACAAAAGTTTATATAATGCAGGTGGTGCAATACAGCTGTAATTACACAATTATTGCAGCAGAAACTTTATTTCATTAACATTATCAGGTTTCATGCTTTAATCTTTATTGCACTATACTTGGCAGTAGTCAGTTATTGCAGTACAGACCTACATCCACATTCATTGCAATTACAGAAATCTGTACTGTATGTACCTACTGGCAGTGAATGAATTACTCTATCTTGTGTATTTTACTATAGATTGCAAATTAAGTTGTACTCACCACACTCACAGCACAACCTAGTCAGGCGCCTTGCATGGGCGTCTAGGTTGTGAGCTCTCTCTTCTGCAGCTGTATGGGGAGAAGCACACCATTATGCATACCTGTCTATCACACATTCATATTAGGTACTGGTAAAACAATGATAACAGTATTTACAAACATGTAGGGCATTCCCATCCTGAGCATCCTGGACCCAGATGTTCAGAACTCCCCTCTTCCACCACTTCAGATCATCATAATGGTGATGGACCTGCCCATCTGTGCAGGGTATGCCTGTTGCACTGGTGAGATCATGTGCCAGCTAATCTCAGGCCTCTGACTTGTACTCCGATCCCTGGAAATGGCCCTGCAGCAGCCAGTGTTCATGGTCTTTAATGAGGAGTCCAATCATGACCATGGACTCTAGAATGCCCACCGCTGTGCCTGGAAGTGCACACCCTCTCCAACACCCATCATAGTTCCTGCTAGGAAATCTAGGTGCTTAGGATTTTCCTCTCTCTTCCCCCCTTGGCTGACCTGGTGTGACGTAGTTTGAACTCTACAGTTCCCTACAAAACAGTGCCTACAGGACTGCAATCAGTTTCTCTCAACATTTAAACAGATTGAACTCTACAGTTCCCTACAAAATGGTGTCTACAGGACTGCAATCAGTTTCTCTCAACATTTAAACAGATTGAACTCTACAGTTCCCTACAAAATGGTGTCTACAGGACTGCAATCAGTTTCTCTCAACATTTAAACAGATTGAACTCTACAGTTCCCTACAAAACGGTGCCTACAGGACTGCAATCAGTTTCTCTCAACATTTAAACAGATTGAACTCTACATTTCCCTACAAAATGGTGTCTACAGGACTGCAATCAGTTTCTCTCAACATTTAAACAGATTGAACTTTACAGTTCCCTACAAAACGGTGTCTACAGGACTGCAATCAGTTTCTCTCAACATTTAAACAGATTGAACTCTACAGTCCCTACAAAACGGTGTCTACAGGACTCCAATCAGTTTCTCTCAACATTTAAACAGAGTAGGTTACACACAAAAAGCATTTGTTAAGCTTTCACTTACAGTGCTTTGTAATTAAGCAGGTCACCATATTGGTCAGCCATAAGGCTCTTTGTTTCTACTTGAGTGGTTGCCTCCTTTCCCTGTAACTGAAGTAAATTGACTCTTACATTAGAGCTGTAATACTTACCTTATAGCTTTAGGACACCTTAGGAAACCTTGTAAACTGCAATAGCCTCGCTACGTTTGCCCTCGCTACGCTCGGGCTCTCTTCGCTCCCCTCACTGCCCCCAATTTCCTCCCGCCCCCAGTACCTCTAAATTTATAGTACTATAGCCACTCCCCCACTTTCTAGATCCTATCTGCTTTCATCTGGGATAATTCCACCCACCCCTATTCTACTGCCTACATTTAATAGCACCTATTAGCTTTCATCTGGCATTCTCCCATCCCCCTTCCAGTACCTTTACCTCACCACTCTATCTTCTGGTGTTGCATCACCAGGTAAAACAGTTCCTTCACTCACTAGCTGAATCACATATAATGATATACTCCTCTTTACTACCCCTCTTGTTCACACCCCTCTTGTTCACACCATACCTCCTTACCTTGTATGAAAACCAGTTTCTTACAGGATTTCAGGTCCCAAAAGGCCATACTATTACCCCAGCTGTAAATCCTTCCACCTTCAACCATACTTACAGCACCAGATCCTATCCAACATCTTGTTCAGTCTATCAACATCTCAACCCCAGGCACATTAGCTCTAGATCCAAACACTACCACAAACTAATAAACAAATTCCTGAAGTTCATCACCAAGTATAGACTCAAACTAATACTTGGTGGTGATATTCACCCCAACCCTGGCCCACTCACTTCAGATACACATACCCCCTCTACTTGTAATCTAAGCTACAAACCTACAATCAATAGGCCAACTAACTCTCTCCTAGTCTGTCATCTCAATATTAGAAGCATTAATAACAAGGTACATGAATTGCATGCACTTCTGGATGTCCACTCCCCTGAGATTCTCTGTTTATCTGAAACCTGGTTAAAACCTAACAATAAAGACAATGAAGTGTTACCACCTGGGTACAACATACACAGGCTGGACCGTGCTTCGAGGAAGGGGGTGGGGTAGTTGTACTCTATAAATCTGAGTTGAATGTCACCATAGATGTAATACAACCTCCTCAGATTAATAACTCTGAGATTCTTGCCACCAAATTGCAACTTAATAAAAATAAATGCATTAATATCATCTGTATGTATATTCCCCCAGGTAACAATATATCTACATTTGAAGATATCCTGCACTGGTTATCATGTCACTACCCCCAAGAAACCCTACTACTTGGAGACTTTAACATAGACTGGGGCACCTGTTCCTTAGAATCCCCAACCACCCATATTAACCTGCATGCATTTACACAAATCATATCCACCCCTACCAGGATAGGTAAACCCAACCAAAATAAAGTATACTTGACTGGGTACTAATAAACAGTCAGCCCCAAATGTACACCTCTGGTACCCTCCTTAATGGCCTAGCGATCACCTTCTCACATATGTAATTAAGCACAAAACCATTAATTCCCAACAACCCTTACTCAGAAAGGTTAGAAACAATAAAAACTTTGACCCCGCCAAATTCCAACAAGAACTAAACTCATGTAATTGGTCTATTCTAAAACACCTCCCCTTAGAGGAAGCAGTAGCATACTTTAACAACAAATTCCTTGAGATCCTTGATTTGCATGCACCTGTTCGTTCAAAGAGAACCAAGGCAAAAACTGCACCATGGCTTTCTATAGAGTCTAAACTCGAAATTACCCTTAGAAACAAAGTATGGGCTTTATGGCATTCTTCTAAAGACCCTCAAGATCACATTAAATACAGGCAATCCAGGAACAAAACCAAAAAATCAATTTTACAAGACAAAAAACAATACTACTGTAATTTACAGACAGTAAATCAAAATAACCCTCAGAAGTTTTGGGCAGGTTTAAATAATCTGCTACATCCTGGACAAACTTCAACCCCAATCCCTGCTACTACTATTGATAAAACCCCTGAAGATGTTTCTGATAGTTTTAACCAATTTTTTACTGAGACAATTCAAGCCCTAGCTAGCCAACTACCTCCTAGCTCCCCTGGTCCTGAAAGTAGCACCCCTAGAAACCTATTTGTGTTCAGCTTCCAAACAGTCACCACTTCACTTATCCGTACCTTGATCAAAAAATTAAAACCCACTACACTTTCTGCTGATCAACTCCCTGCCGAGTACCTACAAAAGTCAGCTGATGCTATTGCTTACCCCGTCTCAATACTAATCAATCGAACCATAGTAGAAGCTAAAATTCCCACCATCTGGAAAATATCCTATGTAGTCCCACTTCACAAAGGATGCAGCTCTACTGAATTCTCCAATTATAGGCCAATAGCTATACTCTCTCCACTTGCAAAGATTATGGAAAAATGTATTCATAGACAACTCATGCACCACCTAATCCAAAATCGCCTTATGGTAGACACTCAGCATGGCTTCCGTCCTCATCACAGCACTACTTCAGCCCTCCTAGTCTTTACTAACACCATAAACCATAATCGCAACAATAATTATATATCCTCAGCCCTCTTTTTGTATCTTTCCAAGGCATTCAATATGGTTGATCACCAACTTTTAATCCACACCCTGCAAACATTCTGTTTAGATACTGGAGCCCTCCAATGGTTTCAATCCTACCTGAATGGTCGACAGCAGGCTGTCCTCTGGCAGAACAAACTCTCTAACCTTCTACCTAACACCCTCGGAGTACCACAAGGCTCTATACTAGGCCCCTTGCTGTTCTCCATCTTCATTAATGACCTTTATACTGTTATCCCAAAAGTCAGCTGTATCCAATATGCTGATGACTCTACTCTGATTTGCTCAGCCACATCTCCAGTAGAGTTATGGTCAGCTACCCAGACCACCTTTAATATAATAGAAAACTGGCTTTCTGAACATTGTCTGATCCTAAATCCCAAAAAAACTAAAATGCTGTTATTTTCACCAACACGTAGGTCTACCACTTTCACCTTTACCATAAAATTAAATGATGGAACAATAATCTCCCCTGACCCATCTACAAAACTATTAGGTGTCATCATAGACAATAATCTCAAATTTGACCTACATGTTAACCAAACTATCAAAATAATCAATAAAAAACTAGGGTCACTTTACAGAATAAAAGCCTTCCTAACCGCTCCAGCTAAAATTGCCATAGCTTGCTCTCACCTTCTTTCAACCCTTCTGTATGCATCCCCCTCTACTCTCGAATTTGAACAAGACTGTCCTTAACAAACTCTCAATTTGCTACAACCACATTGCAAGGTTTGCCACTGGGCTGCCTTTTAGGACACATCATTGCATCAATCTAAATCAGCTTGGTTGGCTTGAACTACCCAGCCTAATCCAGTATAACCAACTGATTATGGCCTATAAAATCCTCTATAATCTGGACAATACTCTTGCACTTAAAAATATTATCACCCCCTATAACAATCCTAGACCGCTTCGATCCTCCAACAAACTACTAATTCAGACTAGCAAAATTAATAACACAGCTGGTGATTCTCTCTTTGCAAACTCTGTAAGTAGATCCTGGAACTCTCTTCCAGCTGATATTACCTTACTTTCCAACTTAGGTCAATTTAAAACTAGACTCAAACAACCTTTGTCACTTAACTGGCTATGTCAATGTATCAAGCCTGGCTAACTCTCTCTAGAATGTGTAAAAATCTGTTAACCAGTTTACTGTGTAATTTAATTTAATCCTGACTTGTGCTCAGGATTAACTGTAACCTGTGGAACTTGTTTAACTTGCTTACTTATGTAATCTCTGTAAATAGTCTGTTTGTAATATGTAATGCTGGTATTATGTAATGCTGTATCTGTTTACCCTTGGAGATTTTCTCCCCGGGCCTCCACTGAAAATGGACATGCATCCAGTTGGACTATCCCGGTCAACAAATATAAAATATAAAATAAAATAAATAAAACAGTTCAAACTCCAACAAAATATGCTGTATTCCCACCTAATGAACTTAATACACCCTGTTTTCCTGCCCTTAAGCATCACTGGACCATTTTTATAACTGTGGCACATTGCTTAGCACCGTGCAAACCAGCTGAGCTGAGCACTGCTTAAACTGGCAATGCTCAGCAATGCTTAGCAGTGCACAAACCTGCTAAGTGCAGCCAAGCGGTGCAGAAACAGAGATTGTTTTAGCATTGCTTATCTTGGCTTAGCATGGGTTAGCAGATCTTATATGAGCACAGCAAATTATGATATAAAAATAATTGGCATCATTTCTATTTAGAAAATAATTCTCTTCCCTGTCTTCATACCTACTCTGCAGAAGGCTATGTCTCTAACCACTTGGCTACATGGATATGGTGAATGCTACTATACTTTTTGCATATACCACTCAGCCAAGTTTAAGTACTGGTAAGTGCCACACCATGCAGACCTGCTCAGCTATGCTTAAACTTGACCTTTGGATTTATAATTAAATGTATCAGTTTTCTATTTTTAGATGTCTAGCACATGTTCGTTGCTGCGTGCCACACTGCGCAAACATTCAAAAAAATTTAAATACATATCCATACATTGCTTTATTGTACTTTAACAGTGCAGGGGGTGTGTTACTCATCCCTGGACACAGTAACACACTCCCTACACTGATTCAGTAACCATGTTACATGGCTCTTCCTCAGCAATGCACCTACATTAATATGCATGGTGTGCTACTGTGGGGAAACCACGCTCACGGCCATGGTACCTTCCATGTGGGCTGTACACTATGCCTACATGGATTTTATTAAATCTGGGGATTATTTTGTGAATGGTTCTTATATATTTGAAATACTTGAAAGAAAAAGAGTCTCTTATCTCACTAAGAAATACTGATGCAATAAATAATATAAAATAAATCAAAAGTTTTTTTTTGTATTTTATAAAAGTGCAATAAAAACGTTCTTCAAATTTTCTTTCCATCAAGAAAAACACGTGTATAATGACATTAAAATCATGAGTATTAAATAACACAACATAAATCAGGAGAAGTAGAGTTTTGTAAGTGTTATAACAAAGAATTTAATCAACAAAACCATAACACACAAACAAAATGCATCCCAATTACAGTCATGGGGCAGTTCGGGAATTCAAGTATTTTATTGTGTTTAAAAATAAGTACAGTTTTCTTATACTGTAACCTTTGCTTTAGATCTTTACCAGTTCTAAAATCTTTTTTTCAATATTCTCCAAACCAGAAGCCTTTAAATCATCAAACTGATTATTGTGGCACTGGTTAAAATGGAACACTAAAGTGTTAATAATAGACTCATTTGTGGCATTTCTAATATGTGCTTGAGCCAAGAATTAACTGATTTGTTTAGTTTTATTAATATAAATATTCTACATGTGAAGTAGGCTGAATAGACCACTCCCATGGTATTACAACTAAAATAATTTCCTGTACAGTGAACGTAATGACATTAGTTGTCTTAAATTCAGAAACCAACAAAGGACATAAATCACAATTACCACAAGAGACAGTGCCCATATGAGAGGGAAGAAATCAACTTAATTCACAATATTCACTTCCATGAAAGGCTATCAGCATAGCTAATACCTTTTATGTGAATGAAATGCTATCAACATAGCTAATGCCTTTCACGTGAATGAAATGCTATCAACATAGCTAATGCCTTTCACGTTAATGAAATGCTATCAACATAGCTAATGCCTTTCACGTGAATGAAAAACCAAATTGCTTTGAGACAAATTAAATGGTTAGTATGGTGGAATTTTCATTTTTTACCCTGAAAAGGAATTTTCATTTTTTACCCAGAAAACCCCAGTACTGTTCAATCTACCTGTGGCACTGTTAAACCAAACTAATTTCATAAACAATTTGAATATATTTCTCAACCAGTGCCCACCAACTCTCCCTCCACCATAACTGACTCAGACAATATTTATATCCTCATTCTGCTTCTGGACAATAAGGAGAAAGGACGTACATGACCTGCTTGAAAAAAAGTCCCTGTTGACACCCTTGCAGACTCTGGCCTGAATTTGGGCTGTGAAACCACTGGGACATTTCCCCTGTGGTGTAGCCTGCCGAGTGCTGATAACTGTAAAAGTAGGCAGCTGCAGTCTGTACAACTGACTGGCACTGACATAGGTTATGGCTGTAATTAGTGGAATCTGTCACACAACATAACTCCTTGCCATCAATAGGCAGCTGTAAAGAACTCTGCCAGTGCAGACCTTACACAAGGTCACACTGACCAAGCTTCAGTTACATATGATGTAATCCAAAAGGTAATGTTATACATGGGCAAGACCACATATCAAATGGTGATGTCCTGTGGCTCTGTCTTATATCTTTATTTTTTCATTGTACCAGTAACTCTTTGTGCACCATGAAGTTATGCACACACGACTATCTATGCAATAGTACATTAGCAGGGTCTATATTACAATGTCAAACTCACAGGAGTCTGAACATTGTAATATTGAACCCAAATGTCTGAAATACAAAAATAGCAAAGCCATGGCCCACCGATTTTTTTTCCCAGGGAAAAAAAATCAGTGGGCCGTTTTTGGGGTTTTGCTATTTCTTCCACTATGGTGTGATCTTGGAGTTGGTATATTTAAGTGGGGGTGGAGGCACAGCCATCCACATTATGGGGTGTGGGAAAAAAAATCGCTGTTCTGTGTTTTCGTAATTATCATGTTTCGAACTTAACGTTCGATATTACAATGTTCGAACTCCTGTGAGTTCGACGTTGCAATATAGACCCCATTAGCATTGACAAATTTCCCCTGATATGCACATCGAGCTATTCAGAGATATCCAGCCATTTGCGGGCAGTTCATTTGGTCGCAGAAGTCAGTGTATCTTACTGGTGAACATGTCAACATCTTCCAATAGTGCCTGCATTTTCCTCTATGTGTAGCTCTTGGAAGCCTTTTTTGTGTACCAGCATTTGGTATAAAGCAATGACTCATGTTTTTGTTACTTTGTCTCACTGACATTCTCATCATGGTCACCTTGCTGTAAACATGATTATCTAATTTTCCAACAGCCTGATCCCCTCTGAACTACTTCACACATGGTTACTCATACTGTATGGATCCCGCATTGTACCCTATTTTCACAAAAGAAAACTATGTTTTCTACCATATAAAAAAGTCATATCTCCAAAATTAAAAAGAAAAAGCACTTGCTCAGACATTAGGCCCATTTCCATTCTAGTATCACTAGATAAAATCCTTGAAAACTTTATTCAAAAATATGCACTTCTGTTAAGATTCAGCCAAGGTTTCTGGACAGGAAGAAGCACCGTCACAGCACTCTAGATGTACATTCTTATTAACATGACAAAGGGAAACCCTAAGGTGGCTCTGTATTCATTCACCTAGTGCATTCAGTCTAGTAAATAACTAGCAACTGTTTAATGTCCTACTGACAAATGGTATTCATTGCAATGCGCCTTTCTGGTTTAAGGAATGCCATTCATTAAGGTATTTTCAGCCAAAAAGGTGCCATCATATAAAACTCAATCCCCTTAGTCAAGGTGTCCCTCAAGATTCTGTCTACCCCCCCATTTCCTTAACTGTGTATTAACTGCTTACTCAATGTCCTCTGCAAAATCACAATATTTTGTTATGCAGATAATATAGTTATTCACAAGTTCAAACTCTCACCATCTGTTGTGAAAAATCATCCTTAACTCTAATAAAATCAAGACAATAAATGGGATGCGACCCAAACTTGTCACTATATGACACCACTGGCAAACTTTTGACAAGGATCTAAATGCACTTTCAGATGCCTTCAAAATTTACCAGATAAAAAAACTTGACGTACATTACCACATCTAGCAGACAAACCAATACACCAGTGTTTCATCCTATCAAATGAAAAATGGATCAACTTCCAGGAAAACTTGCACTTACTTCTGGGATCTTTACACTATATGCTGTTCAAGCTATACTCCTTTCCATTTTATGAAGGCAGGGTCTTCATTAGATATACCCACTGCAACCTATAATATATCCCTTTCACTACAAAGGCTCTACATAAACTTAACAACAACCACAAATACCATGATCATTGCTTTTCTACTCTTGGCCCTACCATATTATAATTATTTCTGTCCTACTCAGTCAGAAACATTGGGTCATTTATGCAGTATAGCTCAATGCAAATGTTGTTGTTTGTCTTTCGGCTTTTCCTGGAAAGGGGTCGCCACAGAGGAACTCTGGTCCGCTAATGATTGGCAGTAGATTTTTACAAAACGCCGAGGTGCCAGCTTGACGCCCAACCTTCAATGAAGGCACACCCACTTCCGCACGCATGTCTTTCAAAATGCTACCCAACCGCAGGGAGGACATACAGACTCCACACAGAAGGCACTCCCAAGCCCAGCCAGGAATTGAACGGGAGAACCTCTTGCTGTGAGGTAACAACGCTACCGCCGTACCACCGCAGCATTTATAGTATAGCTCAATGCAAATGTTTTCAACAAAATCACCCAGCCTAACTGACATGAACTCAAGTAATCACATTGTTTCCAAACTACGTATTCATATAACATTTAAACAACTGTAAAAAATTATACCATTTTTATCTAGGTGTCTACCCTGGGCCATCCCTTTTGAAAATCTTGTTTTTTATCTCATAAATGTCTAACATCCACACTTACCACGGTCCCTGTTTCCATTATGTCTTGCCACTTTTTATCTAATCTAGACCTGCAGTGTCTCACATCACAAGCACAGTCACTCCCTCTGTAAATATACTCACTGACATTGTAGAGGAAAATATTGCAAATTAAACTGTTCATAGCTTCATATTAACCTTACAGCTAAAGGACCATAAGGAAACTTAACCATGGCATCCCTTTCTATTTAGGATGTATTAGCTACCCCTGTATGAAGATTATTTTCATATACAGTAGGCATTAATTTACAGTTTCCCATCCAATTGTCAAGTCCAATTTTGAAAGTAAATAGGGAGTTACTTTGATTGACTTGAAGTGGTAGCTAAGTCCAAAGGCAGGGAATGTGCTGGATTTGTCAAGCCAGCATGTGTTGTAGATCTTGTAGTGCAGGATGAGAGCTTTATACAGACCAATGATTCTGAAAAATGGAGGAGTTTAAAAAGGGAAGGGAATTTCAGTGCTCACATGCCAAAAATATCACTCCTCACAAACCTGTCTAAGAGAGAAGAGGGGTACAGCTTTTAGTTTTTTTGTGGTAGGTTAGATTGTGTAGTCCAGAAATCTTCATCAGAAGCCTTTGGAGTCTTTTAAGTTGGGCAGTGTGCTTTGTGAGGTACATTCCAAAGGGGGCATTGTATTCAGGTTTATGTCTAATAAGGAAGGGTACAGAGGAACCAATACTGAATGGGACTGAGAGAACTGATCCCAACACATTAGATAAGCAAGGTAGAAGGACCTGATAATCAAATGAAAGCTAGTCCTAGATAATTGCATCCATTTTTAGAGGGGTGCCAGTAATGTGGCAAGAGAAGAGGTGAAGTCTTTCTCAAATGTAACTTTATTGAATATTTTGACATTTAAGTGAGCCCATGACTGATGCATTAGGGGTTATTCTGGTTTACACAGTGATAGAGCATGTAAGTACAGAAGATGGATTTGGCAATTACACTCAGGTTGCAGTTATGCGCAAACTTAGTTAACCACATTCCTTAGATTCTGCTTCCACATGTGAAGTAAATGAAGAACAGCTGGGCACCAGTACAAAGTGCTATGAATCCTCTCTGTTAAGACTCCACTGGGTAGTAGAGATGGCTCCTTCATTAATAGTGAAGGTTCTGTCAGACAGCAGGTTAGCTATGAACCACATTAGATATGGGCTTATGTTAAATTGGATGTTAAAATGGCAAGTAGATTGGTGTTAAGTGCCTTGACAAGGTCAAGGTAAGCAGAATGGACTGTCAGACTCACATGCAGGGCTTTAGTGACATTTTCATAAAAATTAATTAGATTTATTAGGTATGATGTACAATTTACAAAACAGAATTGGTCTGGGTCCAGGGTTTGCAGGCCATCTATGTACTTTTTTACCAGCTCAACAATCAGGTGGTCTAGAATTTTACTTATGATACTTTAGAGGTTAACTGATCTTTGCTTTCCAGGGTTTGTCATTAGGCTGTCTTTGTGTAAAGGTTCCACAGTGGCCGTTTTCCATGTTTCAGGGACATAGCTCATGCAAAGACTTAAAATCAAAGAGCTTTAAGAGGAGTTTGGCTAAGTGGTGCTTGACACGTGCAATGGGAAGGAAAGGATATGACAAGGTCCTACAGATCTATTGTTTTTAGTTTTTAACCTTTTGGAGCTACCCATACCTCTCAACCTCTTAGAGCAATAAATCTGGATAAAGCCTAAAACAGTGGGGGGTAAAAAGACCCAAAAATAGGAACAGATTTTAAAAATTGCTCTTATAAACCTAGAAAGCTGTTAGAATAATAAGATTTGAATTAGTACACATTTCTGGAGGATGTGAAGTCTGGAAATCTACATTTAAGGTTTGCAATTTTGTACTGTTTTTAGTTTTTGATCTTATTTATTGCAATTTGTTTGGCTTTTCATTTTGTTGTATTTTAAATTTGTTATCTTAAAGTTTTAAAAGAAAGCAAGTAAGTATTTAGGGCAAGGTAGAATATATTTCTGTTCTGCTCTCTGCACTGATTGCAAAGGCCTTAATTGATCTGAGAAATATAATTTATTATTTTAAGCTTAGTACAATAGGAAATGTTTAATTTTTTGGAGATGTGCCATACTTGTTGCTGTTGTGGGACTGGTTTGAAATTCTACATTTAAAGTTTACACTTTTGATTTGTTTTTATTTCTTTACTCTTACTTACAATAATTTGTTTTAGTTTACATTTGTTGTATTTTAAATTTGCTTTTATCTTGGATTTGTTTAAAAATAAGTACTAGGGGCAAGTTAGGAAGTATTTCTTTTCTGTTTTCTGCCTGCAAAGAAATTAAAGCTAAGTGGTCTGTGGGAGGATTTGAGAAGTTGCAATTATTATTTAACATTATCAGAAAAGGAAAAGTTTTAATCTTTTGGAGTTGGCACTGACCTGCTGCTTTTGCAAGACAAAGTTTCCCACCCATCATTTCATTAACTTCAGAGGTTCTTGACAGACCTGTCCCTTTTTGTGCATTTAACTTTGGAAGCTTCTCCCACTCTCATCTTGTTTGCAAATATCAGTGAACACTAAAGTTTCAAACTAGGAAGGCCATCTCCTTAGGCTATTAAAGTTTTAGCTGTTCTGGCTTTCATATCTTCACACTGCATGACAGAGTATTAATCATAGGATCATAGGAGTTTGCTAGTCTATCGACGCTGTGGTCATTTCAATCCTAGCCATTTCATCCCAATGTAATACCATAGATACACTAGTCAGTACCCTGAATTGCATTTAGTTATGACTGCCCATGTCCAAGATGGTTGTGGGTGCTAGCCCCAGTAAGAATTTACAGTGGCCCATACAGTTGTCCAGGTTTCTTTTGAACAGTGTCATAGAAGTGCTCTGTTTCACATGAATTGGTAGCCTATTCCATTTTGTTTCATCCTGCTTTTGAATCACAAACATCTGTGTCAGCCTACTAATCACTGGTGGGTCTATATTAGAACATCGAAGTTTCAAAAAAGCCTGAAAACATTGAACATACAGAACAGCTAATTTTTTCCTAGGGAAAAAATTTGCTGTTCCAAAACACATATACACAATACAAGCACACCAAACAAACAACAATCCACACACATACACCTAAAATCTTACACCTAACCCTACACTAAACTATACACACACCACTAACTATCCATTTACCTTAACCCAAACCATAACCCTAAGGTCTGTCACTATCGCATACTTACCTCACCTGAGGCTAAAATGAAGTGTCTTTGTTATTGGTTGGGGTGCTCTTCTGAGATTCTTGTTGCTCAGTTTCTGTGTTTTAAATAGGGCAGTTTCATTCAGTGCTGCCCATCATGCAGCAGCATGACACAATGCATTGTACATATGCAGGTCTGCCCATCATGCAGCAGCCTGACACACTGCATTGTACAGATGTAGGGCTGCCCATCATGCAGGAGCACAACAGACCGCATTGTACAGATGCAGGGCTGCCCATCATGCAGCAGCATGACACAACGCATTGTACACATGCAGGTCTGCCCATCATGCAGCAGCATGATACACTGCAATGTATAGATGCAGGTCTGCCCATCTTGCAGCAGCATGACACACTGCATTTTTACAGATGCAGACATTTAGTGCCTTAACTTTCTCTATACAACCTACCCTTCCAATTCCTATTGTACTTTAAATAATCAGTAGCTGTGCAAAGAGACACTGGTTTGTGCTAGGTGGCACATTACCCTGTGTGTACAGTTACATTGTTTGCTTTAGACTAACAGGTTTTCCTTGTGATGCATTGCTCTTTATGTATAGACTTAAAACTTTTTTGTTTTAGACAGATAGCACCTCCAGTATATCAACTCCAAATCTCAAAGATACAACTCCCCCTACAGCCCACATTAACAGGCACCTAGAACCATGGATTTGCACTTTCCAACCATCTTTGTAGCCAGTCTGGCTGAAATGTGCATCCTGAGACAATGTAGCAATAGTCTCAGCTTTACTGTCAACCATCTATTACTTAAGACAGTAGACACAGTGTGTTAGAGATGCATTTATACAATGTCACTGGGGGCAAAGCTTTCAAACAAAGTCAGGGTCAATAATAAGCAAGTTGCCAGTACCACAAAACATCACACTTATCAAAGCACACACAGCTTAGGCAAAACACATACATTTTCATAGGTTCATAGGTAGGTACTAAATTATCTGCCCGAGGGCATTTATAAGTCTAGCCAGAGTGCGTCAGTTTTCACCATCCCACTGATTAATTAACTGAGCCTCTGTCAAGAAGAGCTAATGAAGTGACCCCAGGGGTGTATTTTCTGTTACCCATCCACTTGTCAAGGTTTGTCTTGAAGAGTGTTAGTGAGGGGCTCTGCCTAATGTAGTTAGGAATTTTGTTCCAAAGCATGGGGAGTCTCTATGACAGTAATCTATCCCTCCAGCATGTTCTATTTATTGTTGTGGTGAGGTTTAGCTCACTAGAGCAAGTGGCTCGCAGTGACTTAGATTTCTTTAGGTGGAGCATGTCCATCAATTCTGAGTTGGACATGGCTTTGTAAGTCAGGCAGAGATCACCTCTGAGTAAGTGATATGCCACTGAGTACAGCCGGAGTTTTTCCAGTCGGGCTGCATAGGACATATGTTTGAGGCCAGTAATCCTCTTGGTGAGGTACTTTTGTGGTCTTTCCAGCTGTTGGAAGTGTCTTGTGAGGTACATCCTAAATGGGGCATTGTACTCTATGATGGGTCTGATGAGTGACGAGTAGAGGGGCACTATAACCTCTTTATTTCTACATGCAAACCCTTTAGTAATTAGATGGGCTACATAGAAGGATTTCCTAACTTCTTTGGCAATATGATTGTCAAAGGAGGTATTACTATCTATCTGGGTCCCGAGATCTCTTATTACCTCTTCTGTATTAAGGGGGCTGCCACCTATGTGGTAATTCATGGGTGTTTTGTTTTTCCCAAACGGGATGACTATACATTTTTTGGCATTTAGCTTGAGACTATGACTTTGACACCAGGTGTCCATATCAGTAAGGCCCTTTTGGAGAATGTCCATGTCAGCTGGAGAGTCAATTATGGCTCCCAGTTTGCAGTCATTGGCAAACTTGGTTAGCCATAGTCCTCCTGTGTTTGCCTGTACTTCTGAGAAGCATATGCTGAACAGTAAGGGTCCCAGGACCGAGCCTTGTGGGACACCACTTGTGACTGGTTTAGAGTTGGTCCTGGAGCCCACTATTCTTACAGTGTGAGTTCTGTCTGTAAGCCAGTTGGCAACCCATCCTGTGACGTAGGGGTTTATGTTCAGGCTGGTGAGTTTTTCTATAATTCCCAAATCCCTCACTCAAACACAACAATGCTTAAACATTATCTGATAAGCTTTTACTATACATCCTGATAATTTCTCTTAAACTGCAAAACTTACCATCCACCATGTTTGTTTACTACATAGTACAACTTCTTAAAGTGATTCCGCAAAATTAATACTTTAAACCATAACCATGTAACGCTTTCAATTATATAAGGCTCAATGATTTAAATTTTCATTATTATGTAATTTCGATGTTCTAACGTTTCAGTTTTCTGAACTTTCGATGTTATGGTCTTAATGTTTTGTGGTTCAATGTTATAGTAATTCAGTGTTTTGAAGTAGATATATATATATATATATATATATATATATATATATATATATATATATATGTGTGTGTGTGTGTGTGTGTGTGTGTGTGTGTGTGTGTGTGGCTCTCAAGGAAAGTGCACTTTTGCAAATTCCGGTTCAGCAATCTGGCAGTAAAAATAAAAAAAACAACATTTTAAACTCCGTTTTGCAGGGGGCTGCATCCCCCACACACCAGCTACATTATATATGCTAACTCTGAGATCGCACTACAGTGGGGAAACAGGTATATTTCCTTTTCCCCATGGTAGTGCTCTGTTTTATTTTTATTGCTGGTTCGCTGAACTGGAATTTGCGAAAGTGCACTTTCATTGAAGTGCACTTCCGTGAAAGTAAGGTCGTACTTTTCTTGTTCGAAATAATGATATTTCTATCAAAAAAGTAGACCCATATATGTATGTATGGGAAACTGCATTATATCGAATGTATAATTGTTGAATCCGCCATTGTGGTGTTGCGTTCGTGACGTGTGGTGCGGTTTGTGGATTTAGCTGGGGATTCATGTAAGTGGTGTTTTTGTAAGGGTATTGAGTAGCGATTGTAGTGTGTGTGAGTGTGTGTAATGGTGGGTTTTATGTCTTTATGTGTTTAGTGTGTCCTCGGATTTAGTTTATATAAGTAGTGGGGGTGAGGGGGGTGCAGGTTACCCCCCCACTTATAGGTAGGCTAGGTGTGTTTGTATATTGTGTTGTGTTTTTGTGTGTTGTTTTGTTACTTTTAGTGCAGTTAGGTAGGTGTATGTATGTTTGTTTGTGTAGTGGTTTGTGTATATGTGTGATCGCAGTTTTGATTTTCACGGTTTTGGGTTGTTGGTTATGTGGATTTTCAGCTTTATAGTCTCATGATACTGAAATTCGATATTTCAGTATTTCGAGATTATGAAGTGAATCCATATATACACACATATATATTTATATTTTATATATTTTATATATATATATATATATATATATATATATATATATATATATATATATATATATATATATATATATAAGAAGAATTGTTACAGACTATGTTGTTACTGCATCATACTGCAGTCTTTAAAACAAACAAAAATGTGACAACCTGGCTACAGTAAAACCAAACAAAATAAAATAATAATAAAAAAAAAACATAAAATCAACAAATTTGGACACTGATTGATACTGATATAATATTTATTTAATTTTGTTCAGGATTCCTAAATGTTGTCAGCCAGTTGTATAGTTAAGGTGGGGGCGGGGCAAATGCTCGAGGTGTAAAGTGTTGGGGGAGGGGCAGGATCTGCTGATCCCAGTTGCTCTTTAATGCATGCTGGTATTCCATTTGCTGTGAATTCTGAGCAATTGTATCATCCCCTGTATGTTCTAAACTGTAGCAACTGGTTGCTACATTGCAGAATGTAATTTGCTACAGTTTGAAACCTTTCCTGTTTAAACTAAAACTTGAGCATTTTAGAGCTCCATGCAGAGTATAAACTGTGGCAACTAAAATAAATGAGTAAAGTAAATCCTGAGAGCTGTAGCACTCAGTGCAGGGTATAAACTGTAACAGTTTGCTACAGTTTAAAAGACAAAAAAAAAATGTAACCAAAATGAGAGGAAGGAGGGAGCAGGGTTCAGAGATGGGACCTGATTGGCTGCTCCTTTTCATGAGCCACAGGTACCTGATCACAGATTTTTTTTTTTTACTTTCGTGTTGAAGAGCTGAATAAGAGATATAGGGTGTGTATATGACCAACTGGTTGGTGTGCCCACTGAGGAAGTAATTGTCCATTTTTATGTTTTTTTTTTATTTATTCCAAAATGTGATGCAGGAGTTTTTTTTTTTTTTTTTGCACTTGGAGTGAAGAGTCATGGACTGGATACTACAGGAAGCCAGTCGACATACCTGCAGCTTTATAGAAGTTCTGAAGGATGCATTGCCAGTTTATCATTTGGTTGAGAAAGCTTTGCTTTTGCTAAGCATATTTGCACAAGTGAGGAGTGGGGATGAGCAGTGTGTTTGTGATTCAGAAAGCACAGCTACATGACAAGGCAATCTGGAAAACAAGAGAGAGAGCCAAGACATATGATAATGAAGGTAAAATGAGTTGTGCTGTATGCTAATGAAGTTAAAAACCATGATGGAGCAATTTGGAAACATATAAACCACATGCAGCCACATTATGCATGCATTAGCAATGAGCACTGCCATATACTTGCATCCACACAGAGAAAAACACAAACATTTGTTAGGGTTTGCCACAGCCACTGTAAAACAGTATCTGCAAAAGAGCTTCTTACAGTAGCTGCTGCTGCTGTTGCTGAAGGGACCACGTCACCCCAAAGGCATAGATTTATCCATTCACTGTCAGAGTTCCCCAAGACTAAGGTTGGGGCCACTTCTTTTAGCATTTATTTCTCTGAAGTCAAGGTCAATGCCAAGGGCTTCTGGTTGTCCAAGTATGCAGATAATTGCAAATTAGGTGCAGTAAATGAAACCCCCAATGACACAAATACCCTCCAAAAAAGCCTGACACAGACTAATAACTGGTGCCAGAGCCACTGACTAAACCTCAGTGTTAAGAAATGCATAATAGTATCCTTTGGCAACCCCACATTGATAATATACCCCTAAGAGTAGGCACAATGGTCAGGGACTGGGGAACACATACAGACAGTAACTTTGCCTTTGACCATCATGTGTCTACAGAAGTAAGGAAATCATTCTATATTGTGCAATTTATAAGCAAGAGTATGGCATCTAGGTCCAAGGATGTCGTTATTCTGCTGTACTCATCCCTTATCAGACCAATCATTAAGGACAATGCCACCTTTGGTATGCATCTGACCAGGCATGTGCAACAATTGGAGCATCCATAGAAGTTCCTCACAAAAATAGTATGTGGATTAAAAAAACATGTCCTGCACAGACCACCTCAAAGCATTATCCATGTACATGGTCTCCTACAGAGTGCTGAGAGAAGATCTATAGGAGACCGGGAGTGCTGAGGAAAGATCTATAGGAGACTGGGTACAGATTGCTGGCAGACAATCTATGCCTGGCCTGCAAAGCATCCTCTGATCACACTCTGATCAATCAGTTGCACATCCACAAAATAATTGGCATCAGAATTATCCAGTCTAGGGATCTAACCCTCGCCTTCAACAGAAATAGGACGAGTTGAAGGTACAGATATGTGTCTCAGAGGGAAGCACTTTACATAATCGAATTACTGAAATCTCGAATGTCATATGGTCGAGACCATATGATCGACATTTCAGTAAATCGAATATGTAAAGTTGTAAAAAATAACACTTTACTTACCTTAAAACGTTACGTGCACACAGAGGCAAGGCTTCTTGTATGCTCTGTGTGTACATAATGTTTTTATCTTTTTTGTGGTGTTGACAGGAGGTGGGAAATCTCCCGTTTTGCGCTTCCGCATACAGCGCAATATGGGAGATTTCCCTTTTCCCCACTGTAGCGCGATCTCGGAGTTGGTATATTTAAGTAGGGGGGGGGTATGGGGGGCACAGCAAAAGCAATGTTTGACTTTTTTTTTTTGGGTTTCATTTTAGAAGTTCGAGTTTCCAAAACTTGATCTTTTGGTCTCGACCATATGAGGTTCGAGATTTTGGGAATTCGATCTTCTAAAGTGAATCCGTCTCAGGGACTTCCTCTCCTCTGGAAAAGGCTTCCCATAAAAATGAAACAGAGTTCTTTCCTAAACCAATTCAAACGTAACCTGGACCAGTGGATGGGGAATCAAAAATCTATCCCTGGCCTGACATATCTGTTTCTAGTAGACAGAGAGAGCCTACAAATATTTGACCACCCATGCCCAAGCAAAAATATACCCTTTAAAATAATACTAGGTTATCATAACTTGTCAGATACATGTATGGCTAACCTTGAAATGGACCTGCTGGGGTCATTAGCCTAGTAATCACTTATGAACCTATGCGCAACCTATCACTCCCTCCATGATGCAGACATTAATTACTGCTACAGATCAGATAGTGAAACTATGCAGCAGGTAGTGGACATGTGTCAGCCTTATTGGAATCATGGAAACCCAACCTTATAGAAACTAAGGTATGTGTGGCTTTATGTATTACCTGCAGGAACTTTTCAGCAACCCACTGGGGACACAATGAGGATATATCAGACATCTGTCTCTAGAATACAACAGCAGTTCCACAATGCCATGCTTCCTACATACCTCAGAGGAGAGAACAAACAACATGTGGGACTTCTATACCATAGACCATTTCCCTGAGGTAATGGGAGCCATAGACTTTACCCACATTGAAATAAAGATCCCACAAGGTGAGCAAGGAAGGAAGTACATGAACCCCAAGGAGTATCACTTCATCAACTGTCAGGTGGTCTGTGATGTAGAAGGTATTATTTGAAATGTGTGTGCAGGCCATCTGGGCAGTTCCCATAACTCACAGATACAGCACTCATTTGACCTGTACCAATGGTGTGTGAGAGGATGACTTCCCACATGGGCATGTTGATAACCCCTAGCACCTTGAATGACCCTAATTAGAAATCAACGCAACCCAACATAGCAAGGTTGCAACCATGCCCATTCAGAAATCAGAAACTAGAAGCATCATACAGCATGTGTTTGAGCTGCTGAAGTCACAGTTCCATTCCCTGGATTCATTTGGTTGAGCCCTGCAGTATGACCCCACCACCTGTGCCAAAATACTTTCAGCATGTGCTGTGTTACCTAATATTATATTTAGAAAATAATTACAAAAGGCTGAGGCAGTGCAGGGACCACAGTTCCCAGCACCACAGGTAGTGGCAGCTGAGACTGGGGAGGAGTCAGAGGAGGAGCCAGCAGCAAGGCATAGACATGCCAGATGGAGGCAGGCACAATACAATCATGGTACTAGTTAAGAGATAGCACATTGCACATAGCTTTAATACATAAATATAGAAGAACTAAGCAGACACAGACAGTAAAAGGGATTTAGACCAAAAACAACAGACTGTGCTTACCCATGAATAGGCTGTCCACTCTGTGTATCAGACATAGGCAGTCATAGACACATTTGTTATAAGGACAAGACAGTCATCATCATTTGCACAAGTGGGAGAGGAACCTATTATGCAGAACAATAATAAAACTAAGCATACACATACAAGTAACAATGATGCATACCAAAGTACCAGACTGTGCTTAACCATGTATAGGCTGGTCACTCTGTGCATCATATATAGGCATCTCTGATCAGAATGTTATAAGGACAGGGTGCTGTTATCCTAATTTTCACAGGGGGCAGAGGCATATATGCTACACATATGCAGTACAGCTAAGATATACAAGTAACAATGATGCATGTCAACACACTACTAGTGACTGTGCTGACCCATGCATAGGATGAGACTTCATCACATTGATCACAGTCACACTGATATTGTGTAGATTTCCCCCTCAGGGAATGATGCGTATGCTAATTACATCTCAACTAATTAATATTTTTGAATTGTAGCAGTTGCACAATGAGTAAACCATGTAAACATCATGTTGAGTTCTACATAACGTTGTGCACATGCCTGAGCACCAGGGGGAAGACCATCCTGAAGGTCTTTTGAGATAGTCATGATCATATTGTCCAGGTTCATGTTGTTAGATTACTGTTACACCAATTTGTTGTAAAAGTGCCATCATCTGAAAACCCACACTGTGCAAAGGTCTGTCATATAACTGCAGTGCTACAAATATATTTTATATGATAGCTATATTACATAATACTAAATGCTGTCAATATATCAAAATAACATTAAAAAATATATTGCACAGTATGAAGAACTCTGTGACAGTCTAACTTGTAGACATATGTAAGGTGCCAATAGAATGGTCAACACACTGACTGTGTGTTCAATGATTAGTGTGAGGTGGGTGTTCCAAAGTATGTACATCACAGGTTGTCAGCAATATCTAAGCTATTCCTAACTATGGAAAATTTTAGTTGTTGTTTATCACAATTTTCTTAGTAGGAAAAACAGAACCTGAGGTTTTCCATGTTGCATATCTTACACTACAGCTGGCGCATTGGGGTAATTTTAGGAGCTGAGTCCTGTGATACTGGGTTTGATTCCTTCAACCCTTGCTTACTCTGTGACCTTGAGCACATCACTTTACCAAGAGAATGCTCCTGGATCACCCCTGAAAAGGGACTGTATGTCAAGTGGGACTACCTAGTTAACAAATGTGTATTATTACTATTACACTGGCAATGTAATCACGAGAATCGTGAGTGCAATGTTCTTATTATGTCATTCCATCAACTGTACAAATAGCTGCTTCCTCCCCCTTTACCTTTCTATTGTATTCTCCCATTTTCAGCAATTAAACTGGTCAAAAAATACATAAACATGACACACATTTGGCCACAATTGGCATATATAAATTTGTATTTTTTAATTATCATCTGTGTGACCCTTGACATCTCGGATTCTGATCATAGATGAGTAGAGGTCAGTAGAGACGAATAACAGTTCTCGTCCTATGGCAAAAATGAAGACAATTCTTATGCATGCACTAAGATTTTGCTATTGATCATGCAATAGATCTTAGCAGTATTCCACTTCACTAAGTGACGTGCAGTAAACAAACACTCAAGTAATGTAAGTTGATTACATTGTCTGCAACAGCTTCTGTGGCTTAATATACTAATGATGTGACAACTCCATTTACATGCACTGCATGTATGGTTCTAATTGGCTGAGGGTAGGATATCTTTATACAAGCAAAAACTAGTATGTACTGTCGGTGAAGACTGGTCCAACAAGAACAAATAGGAACTTCAGTATAAATGAAGGTTCAGTCAAACACAGCCTCAGTAAAACAGGTAAACTGAATAGTTCAATAAGTGCTTTCACATCGAATATGATGCTTCAGCAGACCACTAAAACAATAGCATAAAAACTGGTATATATAGTAAAAGAAAAATAATCAATCAATTAAATTAAACAATTGACATCTTAAATTGATTGTACTACGGTGGTGGTGCTGCGGTAGCATTGTCGCCTCACAGTAAGACGTTGTCCTGTTCGATTCTCAGCTAAAGCATCTTCTGTATGGAGACATGCGTGAATGGGCATCCCTTCGTTGAAGGTTGTGCATCAGAGCTGGCAACTCGGCACGTAAACATCTACTGCCAATCATTAGTGGAACGGAGTTCCGCTGTGGCGACCCCTAACCGGGAAAAGCCAAAAGACACAACAACAACAACATCATAAATCGATTACTTAAGTCCATTGCTCTCAGGACAATTTTTAAAGATGCAGTTCCACTTAAGACATGTGAAATGATCAATGATACAGCCCTGCTAGTGAAGGTGGTGAGTATGTCAACCATCAGGAGCTGGCAGAGTTGAAGAGGAGATTCTGGGCACGATGTAGAATGTCTGCTCCAGCTTAATATAAAGTATTCTCCAGTTTCTGCATGACTTGTTTCACTGCCCAGCACTGCTTGCAGTTACTGAGGCAGGACTCAGTGGTACAGTCTCAAGGGTGAGCAGTTAGTTTTTTTGTGTCTAAGCTGGCTGACTATGCATCTCAATATACACCATCTTATCCCCATACCTGGTGTTCCCACGTCCTCCTGTATCTACTATCTACCCTGTTAGTAACGTCTGTGCTGCCCTGCTAGCTAAACCTCCCACTCTTACCTACCTCTGACATCCCTGGCTTCCTTCCCCAACTTTCCTCTCTCCCTCAGAAAGAAGAAAAAAAAGGATACTTTCCCCCCACACACATGCACACACACACACACACACACACACACACACACACACACACACACACACACACACACACACATATATATATATATATATATATATATATATATATATATATATAAAGCAAGACCCCAAGCAGGAAGGAGAATACTGTCTCAATGAATGGTAAAACGAAATAAAGTTCCAAATAGCTGCAAAATGGTAACCGAGGGTTAGATGAGGCTTTAAAGCCGTAACTCCTCCCATAGAACTACTGTACGATGTTTTTTGATCATTGATAACTATGTTTTTAACTCATTTTTAATGTATTAATGCTATGTTTGTGTACAATGGTTCACTGTATGGTCATGGTAGATTTTGGGTGAATTGCTGTGGTCATGCATCGTTCATGTATTGGGTTGGATGTAGCACAGCCATCTACGACATTTCCGCTGGTTTCGTAGGTGAGTTTTACTAGTAAGGTCATGTGAATGAATATGCCAAGTGATTGGTATTATTTAAATGCTCTAATCCAATGAACAACGTATGCATTATGTTATATACTATTTAAAAGGTTTTTATTGTTGTCTAAATGTATCTGATGAAGCGGTGTTTCACCGCGAAAGCGCTCATTTTTTATTAAAGACTAAACCTAACCTATACAGGACTAAACTTTCTTGCTGTTCTTGCTTTTGTGTTGCTACGTTATCCGTGCAATAGGAATTGCTTTCTACAATAGTGGGATTGCTTCCAGAATTGGTGCTTTCTGACTTTGGATATTGAATTATTGGAATTTAGCTGCTTGTTAGCTTGGCGTTTGGTTTCCACATTGACATCCACGCTGACGCCTGGAATTGACACTCAGAAACTGTGAGTTTGTGTATATCACAAGAACATTAGAGTATTCATACCATTACCATTGGGCAGCTATTTGGAACTTTATTTTGTTTTATCATTCATTGAGACAGTATTCTCCCTCCCGCTTGGGGTCTTGCTTTGTATTCTCGGGATTTGTATTGTTTGTTTTACATATATATATATATATATATATATATATATATATATATATATATATGTATACATATATATATATATATATATATGTACACATTATTAGCATGTGCAGAAATTGAGAAATATGGTCCTATCCGATCACCATCCTGATCATTCCTGAATTACTCAGATAATGTTCTAACCTCTGCTTCCTTCACATTTTCAAATGTGTCCTATCATTCCATTTCCTAGCTTTAACCTGGTGAAAAATAGATGAACACAGCACACACGTGACTATTAATGACTTATGGACAGAAATAGCTTTTTCTGTACTCATCCATTGTAATATGCTTAGCACTGAGCAATAGATCCTACTGCTAGCTCTTGTCTTATGGCACAAATTGAGAAAATGTCTATGCATGCACTGAGGTTTTGTCAACAGTCATGCATGTGAGCTTAGCACCAGTGTACATCAATAAGCAACTCAGACATAATTATAGTAAGATAATGCAATTGTGTTCTTTGTACCTGCTTTCATGACTCAACATTTAAATGTGAGAAGTCCATTCCAGATGAATGCAGGTCCTTAAGGAGAATAACAAAATATTATATTCATAAAGTAGCAGAAATACTCCAGCATGGTTATGGATAAAGGAGATTTTACCCATTGGATTGACTACAAGTAGGGGTACAGAAAATAGGCAAGAAGGGATTAGAATTTACTGGAGTAAATTAGGAAAGGTATACTGGCAGCAAATAACAATTGTTGAAAATTTAACAGAGTGGGATGAGCCCAAGCAAAATTTTGGATGGCAGGATACAGATGTTCTTCCCTACCACGGATTGATATCAGAGTATAGACAAAGAAAAAGGCATGGGGAGTGTTAAGTGAAAGGCCAGCACTGGTAGAATGTTTAGTTTAGTCTAGAAAAGAAGCTATGTTAGAAAGGTCTAATTAGTATGGCATATAACATATTGCATGACTGATATCAAAATAAATCAGAGGACGTTAGAAAAGATTGGGAAGAGGGAACGGAAAGGCAATTACCAAAGGAACAATGCATGCATACATATTTTTGTAAACCAGGCCAGTTTTGGAGGAGATAGGACATCCTAGAGGTGTGATGGGAAAGAGAGAAATAATTAGCAGCATGTTTTTCTGGGACTGTAACAAGCTGGCAGCTTTAAAAAATCCCTACAATGTACTTTGTTAGAAATGTTGGGGAACAAATGGTTGCAGCTAAGGAAATTATGCTTTTGAGCTGGAAAATAGATTCTGAATTACCTAGATATAATATGACCTTACTAAGTGAATTGTTATTTGCTGCCAAAAAACAATTACTAGAAAATGGAATCAAAATCTATACTAACTGTAATTGAAGTAGTGAATAGGAGATGAAAGAACAGGAGGTGGGATTGTTAGAAAAGGAAAGGGGCACATTACATATAAATAAATGGAATATGAGGAAGCAGTACATGCAGAATAATGTTTAGGAGTAGTGAGGTTTAAGAGAAGGCAGGAGCTGAGAAATGAATGTGATACTGGAGTGAATAATAATTATAAAAAGAAGCATATATGTATACTGCATGAAAATTTCTATTGAAGTATGTTTAACTGTTATTGTTTAAAATGAGATGATTTATTAAAAATGTTAAAACGTACCCCTTCTTAAAATCTTAAAATACCTCAGAATGACACAAACACTGAAATCTAGTCAGACAAATGCAATGATGTAAAACTGTACAAGTCTAACAAAAAGTATATCAAAACATTAACAGCACATTAAAAATATTAAAAAATGAAGAAACACTATAATAGTTCCATATAAGAAAAGATACTAAATGCTTTCTTACTAAGTAAATATGTTACATTTTCTCTTAGCGCTACTCAGATATATTTCAGTTTACTTACAACTGAAAAAAGGCCCAAAAGCTTGATGGAGTTACAACCACGTGTAATCCTTTCCTTCATAATCCATCCATCCACAGCCCCTTTTCTCATTTTTGTAGATGGTGTCACTTCAAATGTGACAATCATCTAGAGCCAAGGTTCACACCACCAGGTGCCTAACCCCACAGTGGCTGTTCTTCCATACCACACAATTACACCTATGGCAATTTAGAGTGCTCAATCCACCTACTGCATGTTATTGAAATGTGGGAGGAAACCAGAGCAGCAGTAGGAAACCCACACAAACACACGGAGGGCATGCAGACTCTGTACAGAAGGCACCCCAGCTAAATATCAAGAGAACCACTTGCTGTGAGGTGATAATGCTATCTGCCACACCACTGTCAGAAGTAATTTAGCTTTCATGGAGTAGTCAGGTTTCCACTGTGATATCTGACTGCAGAAATAGCCAAGAGGAAGTTTGTGTGTGTGTGTGTGAGTGTGTGTGTGTGTGTGTGTGTGTGTGTGTGTGTGTGTGTGTGTGTGTGTGTGTGTGTGTGTGTGTGTGTGTGTGTGTGTGTGTGAGAGTGAGTGTGTGTTTGGTGCAGGGGGTAATCTACATCATAATTATACATGACCTGAAGTAAGACTTCCTGAATGATTTCCAACTCTAACTATATAATAGATAAGACAGTTTGTGATACTTATTAACAATTTTACTCTGTCAGTAGTATGCCAGTAGATTTGCATTAAGCCAAACATATTTATCATCCCTGTAGGACTTCAATTGCTGAACTTTTCAGATGTCATCCTATCATATTACTTATGCAACCAGATGTGAGCATGACAGACTGTCTGCCATTCCATGACAGACTGTCTGGTAGATTTTCTTCAAAAATATGTGAGCTAAAGTAATTATTACATGCTAAACCTCTGGTATAGAAAAACTGTAACATTCTCCATATAATGCAGCACCAAATAAAATAAAAAAATGAATAGTGGGTGTTTACACAGAAAGTATCACTAAGCCTTATATCTAACAAACATTGCATAACAGGAGTAACACATGGCAGCAGGACTATATGTCTTGGTGTCATTGCATGACAAGAGTAACACATGGCAGGACTACATGTCTTGGTGTCATGTAGTTTTACTCTTGTGACAAAACTGCCAAGCATGACTAAACTTCACACTCACATACATACACCTGCCATACATTATTTGGATAATGTGCAATGAAACCAAATTAGTATTCAAAAAGTTGAACAACTGTTTATTACTGGTTCATATTTACTTGTGATAAAAGAATTACCTATAAGAAGAAGCCCAACTTCAAAACAAAATGTTGCAGTGACCATTTCTTCACTCTGTCAGGCATGGAAATGAAAGTCAAGAAGTAAAATAAAATTCCACCCTCCGAGATGCACTAATATTTTCAACTAAAAATGCATGCATATAACAATTTCACAAACACATTAGAAGTGCCCATGTGTCCCAGTGTAAGCAGCTGGAAGCCTGCACACTGCTAAATATTGGTAAATCCCTTGCAAAAACAAAATGAGAGTAAATGTGCTTCATCTAATGCAATGTGCAGATGTCAGCAGAGGTATGCAGCTGTGAACTTCTCCAGTTCATCATCAAGGCCTTTCCTTTTTATGATATGTATGGAAGAGCACCCTCTCCTCCTCCCAACAAATTCCAACACACGTGAGAGATGCAACCATATAGCCAAACTGGAGGCTAAGCTCTCTCAACTCAGTACTGGCATAACCAGTCAGGAGGAGAAGGAAACCACACTCACTACAATTCCAGTCTCACATAGACCTACCACGACAAAACAAACACATAATCAGACAAAAACATACTTGGAGGCTCTAAATAAAGATCTGCCAAAGCAGCAGAGACCTCCAAAGCAGACACCCAAGCAGCCGCTACCCCAAAACAAAACACGTGCAACACATATCTCACAAAGCCAGTGTGCCGAACAGTCACAGCCCTTAAGACTAAACAACACACCCGATACACTTGTAATAGGTGACTCTAACGTCAGGCACACTGATGTCCCGCTCACCAGGCTGAACAAGGAGAGGGTTACGGTGAGCAGCCTGTCGGGCGCTAGGATCCGCCACATAACACAAGCACTCAGGTCACTCCAAGGCAAGTACAAATATGACTCAGTCATTGTCCATGCTGGTGTGAATGACCTGAGACATACCTCCCTGGACTACATGAAAAGAGACACAAAGGAGCTCTCTGAGCATGTAGCCCAGGCCGGTATGACCCTGACCTTGAGTAGCATCTTACCCTCACCAAGAATGATGCCACAATATGAAGACAAGATGCTCAATTTCAACAATTGGCTTAAGTACTGGTGTCATTCAAAGGGGATCCAATGCCTGTCAGCTTGGGATGATATGCTCGACAAGCCACGATGCTTCACTAGGGATGGCTTGCACCTGTCACCCCTGGGCTTTCGGATATTGGCAAAGGCTCTTGCTACCCCCATACTGCCTTTTTTAGGCAAGGCTCAAAAGACAAACCCACCTCCATAGGTATCACAAGGGATAAGAAACTAAGAGTAACGCTACTCAACGCCAGAAGTCTAAACCTCAAGATGCACACACTCAAAACTCTCCTTAGCATGGAGAACATCGATATCTGTGCAGTAACAGAAACTTGGTTCAGGGCTCCCGAGAGCACCCCAGCACTACCAGGTTATACCTCATACCATGCTTTTTGGCCCCAAAACTTGGACCAAACCACAAAAGGAGGGGGAGTATCGATATTCATCAAAGATACCCACACCTCCAGGTTGGTGGCAAAGCACGAAGCATCTGAGACTATCCATGTGCAACTAACAGTGGGTAAAACTGCCTTCCAGTTTATAGCCTGCTACAGACCACCCTCCCAAACCCAGGAACCCCACTCAGCCTTCCTGAGAACACTGGAAAATATGAAGGTCTCTCCAAACACCATTATATTGGGCGACTTCAACTACCCAAACATAGACTGGGAGCATTACTCTAGCTCCAACACCCTAGCCCAAAGGTTCCTAGAATTTATAAACTCAAATGCTATGGAACAACTTGTTACCACTCCCACAAGAGGGGAAAACATACTGGACCTGATCATCACCAACATGGGGACTCTATGCTCCAGACCAGAAGTGTATCCCTCACTGGTAAGATCAGACCATAAACTAATCTCACTGGATATTCACATCCCGACCCCACCCCCTGCCCAGAAAACCACAGTGAAAAACTTCTCTAAAGCAAATTTCACACTCCTCAAAACTGAGGTGGAATCCTTCAAAGCCCCCGGGCCTGTGAAAATACGGCCCAGACCACAGAATCCTTTATAAACACATTCTATGAACACCTTCAGGAATGCATGGATCATGCGATCCCAAATAAAACCAAGACCCAGTCCTCCAAAGGCAGACGTCCTGTTTGGTGGACCCCAGACATAAACAAACTATACAATAGAAGGAGGAAGCTACTAAATGATAGAGCAAAATCTCAAAAAGGGAAGGCATCACTGATCAGTATTAGCAAAAAACTACGGGCACACATAAAATTGTCTAAGCCCAGCTTCAAGAGAAAAATTGCACAGGACACTAAGGATAATCACATGGCTTTCTTTAGTTATGACCTGGGTGGTAATTCCCAGATATGCTCAGAATTAGTCCAAAATGACAAAAAATACACCGAACCCACAGACATTGCCAACATCCTAGCTGACAGGTTCAGCGCAAACTCCCCACCCCCCACCAAAAGGGCAAATATCTATCCCAGCAGAGTGATGCCCCCCTGACATCTCAGATGCTCAGGTAAGAGCCGCCCTCTCCAAAGCAAAAAACACAGTATCAATGGGACCAGATGGTGTCCCGGGCTGCATCCTAAATTAACTCCAACCCAAACATAAAACTACTGTTCAATCTCAGCCTTACTACAGGATATGTGCCCAAAGAGTGGCGTACAGCAACAGTGGTCCCTCTCCATAAAGGTGGTGTCTCAGCGGATCCTGGAAACTATCGCCCCATAAGCCTGACTAGCTTGGTCTGCAAAGCTATGGAAAGGATCATCATGGACCTCATAAATAAAGATATTGGGGACCTACAAACACTGGATCCTACCCAGTTCGGCTTTGTTAAGGGCAGATCCCGCCTCTTAAACCTGGTTGATTTCTTTGAAACAGTCACCAAGGCCATTGACGAGGGGAAGGTAGTCCACACAGCCTACCTGGACCTCACAAAAGCATTCGATACAATACCCCACTCGGGCATTATAGATAAGCTCACCAGCTTAAATATAACCCCCTATGTCACTAGATGGATTGCAAACTGGCTCAAGGACAGAACCCACATGGTTAGAATTGCTGGAGCCATGTCAGACTCCAAACCAGTTATAAGTGGTGTCCCACAAGGCTCAGTCCTGGGACCTCTCTTGTTCAGTATATATTTCTCGGAGGTACAGGCCAACACGGAAGGACTGTGGTTGACCAAGTTCGCAGATGACTGCAAACTGGGCACCATAATCGACTCTCCAGCCGACACAAGCATCCTCCAAAAGGGCCTCATAGAAACAGACAACTGGTGCCAGAGCCATGGCCTCAAGATAAATGCCAAAAAGTGTATAGTCATCCTCTTTGTCAAAAACAAAGTGCCCACAAATTACCACATAGGTGGTAATCCATTAAGTACAGAAGAAGTAATTAGGGACCTGGGGACCCAAGTTGATAGCAATCTCTCATTTGACAACCACGTGGTCAAAGTGGTTAGAAAAACATTTTATATAGCCCACCTAATCATGAAGGGATTCACATCTAGATCAGGGGACATCATCATGCCTCTTTACTCATCCCTCATCAGGCCCATAATTGAGTTCAATGCCCTTTTGGGATGTACCTTACCAGACACCTGCAGCAACTGGAAAGACCCCAAAAGTACCTCACCAAGAGGATCAAAGGGCTCAAACAGATGCCATATGCTGCCCGGTTAAAGAAACTCCAGCTCTACTCAGTGGCATACCGCCTGTTCAGAGGCGATCTGTGCCTGACGTATAAAGCCATGTCCAACCCGGAATTAATGGACATGCTGCACCTCAGAAAATCCAAATCCCGTCAAGCTACGCGCTCAAGAGACTTGAACCTCAGCACTGAAATAAATAGGACATGCTGGAGGGACAGATTCATAACCCAGAGGCTCCCTTCACTCTGGAATAAAATCCCAGTCCAGGTTAGGCAGAGTCCCTCATTGACTCTCTTCAAGAGGAATCTTGATGAGTGGATGGGAGATCATAGGTTTACCCCGGGTATCACTTCTGTGTCACTGTTAGGCAGAGGCACATTATACTAACCTCGAAAAAGGGCATAGCAAAATAAATTTAAAATGGGTGGCGAAAGCCAAACACATTCTGGCTAGGCTTATAAATGCCCTAGGGCAGATAGCCTAGTATGAACCTATTAAAGAAGCGATGCAGTCTCCTAAGTTTGTGTATGAGAAAATGACAGGAAGAGTACTAAGGTGAATGATCAATGTTAGTTGCCAAACAATTTAGATCCATTGTATACCCAATCTCAGAAGAGTAAATTCTTGTTTAGTGCTAGAAAAAAACACATCTAGTAAGGAATAACTATACCCCAATTAATACCCGAACTCTGACAGTTTCTGATCAGGTTAAAGATTTTGGTGTGACTATAGACAGTAATACAAAGTTTAGGCCAATGCTAATAGCATAATTAAGAGGTTATGTTATCAAAGAGACATTCATAAATCATAACAACTAGAGAGGCTGATATGCTACTTACTACACGTAGGTCACTAATCAGGGCACTCACGGAATACTTTGGGTCTTATGTATTTACAGTATGAATTCTGTTAAAAAAAATACAGAATAGAAAAGGTTTTATTCAAAAATATGGTTTCTGAAGAATCTTAGTCACAAAAAATGCCTGATAAAGCTTTCAGCTACACTAAAGCAGGCATGGGCTGATAACAAGGAATTTAATTTTACCTTGCAGTTCTTTAATAACAAAATAATAGCTTCTGCCATAGGGCTTTTGGAAGTCATACTGTGGCTACAAAAAACAACAATTAATTAATGTTTTTAGCTCCATCAATACTTCCTTGAAGCAAGCTTTCTTTACACTGAGGGCAGTCCAGATTTGGAATCATCTATCAGTTCAAAAACATTCAAAAAATTTAAGAAATGGCTTAAAGATTGGTTTGGAGACAATCCCCGGGATTCATGAACCTTGCGCCAGGCGCACGCATAGCGTAGGCATTACAACACCAAATATGACCGCCGAGCGATTCAGGTACGATCCAATCCCACGTGCACTACCGGCGTGCGCCGGATCTGCGCCGCCTCCGGCGTAGGTATGCTAAACACCCCATGTGCGGTGTTGCACCATGCAAATGAAGGCATATAGCGATCCACAAAGTGGCGCAGGCGTAGCATAAGGCCACGGCAATGTAAACCAAAAAAAACGGTTTACATTTTCCCAAACATAACATAGGAGTAACGGAAGGCTGTCAGTGTCAGGTATCACACTGTTGCCATATGCCAATGGCGAAAGACACAGAGAATGTCAAAAGAAAACATGCACAACATGTAAATAATAACATAAATGGTATGTCCACAGAAACTCACACCAGAACCCCAGGACATGTCTGCGGAAGGTGCAAAACAATGAAATAATATGACAATGTTATAAAACAGCAGCGTAATACACATCAGCTTCACAGCCACAATACACCATGGTATGCATGGAAAGCCACAACCATGGTGCAAGGGTTGCCAAGGACTCGCGGTAGTGTTCGGCGTGGTAACTATGAATTAGTAGTCAATGCCATGCAAATGAGGCAGATAATACTGAATCGCAAAACCCCCGCCGGCGTAAGGCTGTACCAAACGGCGCAGCGGTAATACACCGAGGAGTGGCTCAGAGGGAATACATGTCACCTGCAGAGGGGTGTGCCACTGTAGGAGGAAGCACATTGGAGCTCAGCAAACCTGGGCTGTACATTGCACATCACAGCTGCAGGACTGGCGTGTGGGGAAATAGTTGAGCTGAGAGCACACAATGCGCGCAGAGGTGCATGTGCACAAGGATGACTACGTTCCCTTAACCCAGTCATGTGACGCTCGCCCCGCAAATAACATCGGAAACAGGAAGGTGATGTTGAGAATATGAGGAAATGCTGAAGCAGTGTAATTGGAGTAGTAATGAGCAATCAACACTAATCAACCCACGAAGGCTAATCGGCGGCAGCTGACAACTCTGCATGCAGAAACCTGCAAAACTGGATAGGGGAGGCATATGAATGCAAAGAAATTAGGAGAGGTAGCAGATTGCAAAGAGTGAAGACCTGACACAGCAGAGCCAAGCAGACAGGCAGCATAACGGCAGCGGCACACAAAACGCACGATATGCCATGTCCCAGAAACAACACATGACAGGGCTCTGCAGGATGCATGCCAGGAAATAGTAGGTGCAACGTGCAGAAATAGTAAGGGAAGGTCGAAAGGTAATCCATTGCAGGCAAGAGTAATGCAACACCAAAGGCAACAGCGTTGCAGTGCCAACGGTAAAACACGGAAGATAATCTCCAGATACGGCCGCACAGACACACCCTATGACATCACCGGGTGTACAGCACAACAATATAAAGTGTGAATGCACACAACACACAGCTGTGTATTCCCAAACGCCGCACCATAGGTGTAAACACATGGGGAACTTTTAAAATGTACATGTTGGGTGCTGCCGTGGCCGTAATCCATCAGCATGTGTTAGAGACAGACGGTGTTGTGGAGGAGGGTGCCGACAACTACCGTAGGCCTCAGAGGAGAAGGAGAGTGTTCAGACCAAGGGTAATCTACCAGGGGCTACAAGACCTGGAGATAGTAGAGCGTTACAGGGTGGATAGGGACACGTTACAGCAAATAGTCGAGCTGTGCCGGCCACGCCTGAGAACAAGAAACAACAGAGGGCAGCCTATCCCAGTGGACACAAAGGTATGTGTAAGCTTGCGAATACTGGCCACAGGTACCTTTCAAAGGCCAACTGGGGATATAATGGGCATCTCACAGGCATCAGCATCCAGGGTACTACACCAGTTTCTGGATGCCATGTTACCACATGCCAATGAGCATATATACTTCCCCAGATCTCAGGAGGAGTTGGCTAGCAATATGCGCCACTTCCACCGTGTGGCACAATATCCGGAGGTACTGGGTGCGATAGACTGTACGCACATACAAATCAAGTCACCACCTGGGGAGCAGGGTAGACGCTACATAAACCGCATGGGATTCCCCTCCATCAATTGCCAGGTCGTGTGCAATGCGCAGGGCATTATCATGGATGTGTGTGCTGGCAGCCCTGGAAGCTACCACGACTCCCATATCTGGCATGCCTCACAGCTGTACCAGGTATTCGCCAGGGGGGACATCCCACAAGGCCACCTTGTGGGGGATGCTGGCTATGCACTGGAGCCGTGGATGATGACTCCCATCAGAAATGCACACACACACACATGCAAGAACGCCATAATGAGGCACACGCACAAACCAGAATAATCATAGAGCGTGTGTTTGGGATGCTGAAATCACGGTTCCGGTGCTTGGATACATCCAGTGGAGCCCTGCAGTACTCTCCAGGCACATGTGCCCACATATTCATAGTATGTGCCATGCTACATAATATGATCCTGCGGAAGCAGCTGCTGCAGGGACATAATGGTGAAGGGCCACAAAGCCCCCACAACTGCCAAGGCCAGTCCAGGCACAGAGGGTTCAGGACCATGAACACACTGTGCCAGCCCCAGTAGGCAGACGGAGGCGTACCCAATATGCCTATGCCCTGGCAAAGAGGGAACGTATAGCACATACTCTGACAGCATAGGCCCCATGGACTGACACCTCCCTACCTGCACACACAGTGAAATGGACGGCACACAAACATGACCACCCGTAAAGTGTACCGTATGGGTGGCCCCATGTGTGACTCCAACATAGGCAGCTGCCAAACACTGTACACCCAACAGCCAGTGGAGCATGGAACACCAACACCTGAACCGTACGCGGGTCCTACAGCAGATGGCGTTGCCGTATGCTGCCACGTTCGCCGCAAGGTGTATACATATAAACATGTATATATGTGCATATACATATATGTAGACAGATATAATTACATATATAGAAATATATGTACACATATACATATAAGTACTACAGGTAAGACAGGGAATCAGAGGGATGTAAGGTGACAGAGATGTAACACGTGATATCTGTACATAGTATACATAGTGAAACGACAACCTGAGCATCCGGGAGGTTTAACAGAAGAGGATACCGCCAACCATGGAAAGGGCAACATACCGAAATGCATAACCGCGAGTCGGAATGATCGCCAGGCCACAGTACAGTAACAGTAGATGCGCGGGTAATACTATGATGATATGAGGGGGGAGGTAGACACCGCTGCCGGTGAAGCGGCCCACGCAGGTACTGTGTGCAACCGTCCCCGTGAGTGCCGTAGTATATGTATGTGTGCGGTGCGGGTGCCGTGTGTGTCGCTGTGCGAGTGTAATGTGTGTGTCTCTGTAATATGTGTATGTTGGTGCCATGTTAGAGGCAGAGTGGAATAATATGTGTAGGCATACAGTACATTAGCCACAGGCATATGTACACCAGTAGTCCCAAAGTAGTAGTGAGAGCCCCACCCTGGCTAGGCATGTGGCGACGTATAACGATGCAAAGTGACAATGTCCCAGAATGTAGCACAGGAATAAACCCCACAGGAAATGGAAAGGACGTATGTACTAATCATGACCGTATGTATGACACCGATATGCTAATTGCAAAACGATATGTCGGCAAAGTCACACAGCAATAGGTATGTACCGCGGAAATACGTATGTGCTACCTCGGTACTGACCGTACCACGTATCGGCCCGTAAACACCGCTGTGTGTTCTACAAGTGTCAAACAAGCAATCCCCACCTGAATAGGTGGCAACCACTGGCAAACAGGCCATCCCAAGAACAGGACCACAATGACTGTAAATATCTGGGACAGAATGACAAGGGATAGTCACGCATAAACAACCGCTGATATACCACAGATGTGATGGAGGAATACATGCATGAAGCACACATGCAGGCGATACCAACACCACATGACAACAACACAACCTACACTCCCAGACCAACAGACAATTAACTGTCAACTCCCCAGGCAGGGATGGAGCACACAGACAACCATACCGTGTATGTAGAGATGCAAGGCCCACAACCCGTATCCGTCACCTACAACCTCCGATATCCCCCATCGTATATATTAAAGGGATACAAGCCGTAATAGCAGCACAAACATACAGGCAGTCAATGACATCTGCATAACCGCAACATCTCGCGTGGGAAACACAATCAACAGCGGATGCATACTTGCATGTGTTGTTTAAAGGAATACAACAGCTATGTTATACATCCGAATGCAAAACGCCATCAACAGATGTCATCAGGACAGGGACACCCACATGTCGAACCTAATACCATACCCAACACACACAATCCACGGCTAACACCACTGCGAAATGTACCTGTCGCCACACATAGCGGCTGCAGTTACACATAACATAACACAATACAGACCATCTCCACGAAGGTAGGGCAAATAGCCAACGCCCAGGTGAGGAATCCAACCATACCCCAGTTACGATGCGTAATGTCCGAATGGAGTAGATGCACAGGTGATATGCGCACAATTACACACTGAGGAACAGCAATTGGTGGGATGAACCCACATGTTGCAGGTATCGACGGATATAAGGATGACTCCCAGGATATTCAAACCGTATGCTCATACCGAACCAGCAGTGTACAACTGAAAGAGTAATAAATAGGAATACCGATACACGGAACGAAAAATGGAACAAAACACGACAAGGTGTGTAGAACACATGATATGTACGGGTGTGTAACGCATGATGTGTATGACGAAGCTGTACTGTATGGGAATGGTGTTTGTAAGTAATGATACTTGTCCATGATGCAGAGAGTGGTGAAAGGTGGTTATGTAGTGCTATCCTGCTGAGCATACCAACGGCTGTGGACACCGTGTGCACAGCAGTGGGACATCATGTACACAGCCGAGACACCACAAGGGCTGCCACAGGGGGGCATAAGAGAGAACAATGCCAGACCACACGCTGATGCTGGCAGTGGATGTCCAACAAGGAAGTGCCATAGCAGGGGATAGCACATGTATGTATATTGTCACAGCACACATGTGTATGGGCATATACCGTCGATGTCATAGGTAATGTGCACCCGACGTGCATGTATGCCTTGCAGTAGGGGATACTATGTCAACTATGTGTAATGTAAAGCTGTCATGGTGGATATGATAGACATTATACACAGTATCACAGGCATATCATGCATAATGGAGGTATTGCCAATTGGTATGTACAATAACAGGATACATATGGCCTGTAGGTATGGGACAGAGTATTAGCATCATAGCCATCCGAAATGGAAGGAACACCAAGTAACCATGCCCAAACGATCTGTAGCAGGTGCATCGTGGGCAACAATGAAGTCTGGCAGGTCCATGTGTAAACACATGTGCAGTGTACACAGTAGTGTCACCTCCCCATGGTAGTGTCCTGTGAACAGCAGAGGCGGGTGTCAACTGCATGTTTACACAGTACTGCTGCTGTGGTGGTACCATGACTACGTGTCACTCAAACAGCAAGGGAGCTATCACATGAACAGTGCCACTGTGTGTCCCTGTGGGATGTGCACAGGACCTATGTTCCACAGCATGGTGTGTGTTGTGTCTGCGGAAGTAACACAGAAGCCCAGCCCATGCAGTGTGGCATGTGTGCACATATCCATGAGCAGTCTGTTCACACTGCCCACTGCAATTGTCATGTATGAAGAGTATATGCATCAGTAATGCGGAGGACATGGTCCGTGTCAGAGCAGAAGACACCCCTGTGTATGTGGTATGCATATGTGTACAGATGTGTTTTCCGTCTGTCAGCCGCATATGTAAACTGTCCGAGCCTGGTACACATTGTGGCATGACAATGCTGTGCCATGTAAAGTTGTAGCCGTTGTGGAAGGTACACCATAAATGTGGTATTGTACTCTTGACCATGTGTAGATGTGTGTATGCCACAGGTACAATGGCTACCTATGTACCAGCATCACACACAGTACAGATAAGTGTGGCCCTGCAGAAGTGTATCCATGCCACAGTGGAATACGGTAACCACAGGACCATGTGGGGCATATGTGTGTACAGCAACCATGTACAATGTGATATGTATGTACGGGGCCAGTATCCATGTGATAGTCAGTGGGTGAATGTTGCTATGCAAAGGTGATGTGCATGCACCATGTGTCATGCATCCTGATGCCATGACACCCACATGATATATCTGCCACACTGACACCCATATGGTCATTATCGGTATGAGCTGGTGGAGCTATAATGGCACCAGGAATGTAGATGTGGGATATCTAGGCATGGACAGTACTCTGTGACAGCATGTTGTGTATGTAAGCAAATAGTGAACATGAGGGGCCCCATGACTGAGGACTGTGTAATGCCATATGTACCTGACATGTAGTAGGTACTATGATATGCTTGCACCACTGTGTGTCCTGTCCAGGAGTCATATAGCCTAACATCCTGAGACACAGGGTATGATGTGCAGGTGGATGTGTACGTTGCCAATACCAGAACGTGGAATGGTGCTGAAGGGCAATGTGAGGACAACGTCTGATGTGTTGGCCTCTGTACCACCCCAACCACCCATGCAATGGTACGACAGGTGGCCAGCATGTGTATGTGGCATGCTGTGGCACACAGAAGCCCAACAAGGGTGCCAGGAAAGGCATGGAGGCCATCAATGTGTGCGTGAAGCACGTTCGTGAGGATGTGCCCCAGTGCCATACAGAACGGTCCAGTCATGGGTGTATGAATGCAGTCCCACACGTGCAATGCAGTGCCACCCATGGGTAGTGAGATAGATGCAGTTGTGCGGTGGTCAAGGTACACAATGTCCGACAACAGGCTAGCAGTGAATATAGTTGGCTGGTGCGGAGACACATACCAAACAGGTTGGTGGGACATAACAGCTAGGGACATCGGAAGGTGACATTGGGCCAGTGTCCCAGGACATAACGTGTGCATGTCAGTACCATGTATGTGTCCACAGGGACACTACGATGTCCATGTATGGATTGCAACCCTGTAGTGAGTGAGAGTGTGTATTGTTGGTAAGTACACCATCGCCTGGCACGTTGCCAACATTATCTCGGTCTGCAATGCCTGGGTGACTATTGTATGTGACATTGAATGTGGATGTAGCCAAACAACACAGACATACCACCACACTGCCTGAGGCCCCACACTGCAATGTGCAGCAGTCATGTGTAGGTAGCTAGCCTTGGAGCATGTGATGGACCTCGAGGACCCACCATGGCTGACAAGTGATGCACCCCACACATGTGAATATACACCACCGTGCAACAGCCTGCACATGTGCCCATACATCAGATGTGCATGGAACATGACCACCACCATGGCATCTGTGAAAAGGTCAGTACCGCGATGTCTCTGTGTGGAATAGCATGGTCCCTACCATTGTGTACATGCTATGGAAGTGCACTGTGGTATGTGTCAGCATATGTATGTACACTGTCCATCTGCCGGGGTGTCATGCCATTAACAACTGCTGTCAGCAGACGTCAGTAGTACTGGCTGTAGTACACATGTTCCGTGTATGCTGCGATGGGTGTGTGTCCAGGGTGTGGCTAGCAGGGCCGTGAAGCATATGTGTTCATCCACCAAAGGGGGGATTACCCCAGGTGCAACACACCAGACACATGGAGGTATTGTGCATGCTGAGGGTAGTGTAGGTATGGTATGTGTTGTGTAATGTGTCATCCAGCTGGGTGGAGTGCATGCCTCAAGCATGTGTAGGTACATGGGTGTCCATTCTAGGGAAGTGTGGGTTGCTGTCAGCACATGGCGGTATCAGCTGTCTGAGGCCCAATGTACAGTATAACAACACAGACAGCATGTAACCTGTGGTGTACAATGTAAACTCTGTTGCGTGTTACAATGTGTCTAGCGGTCACAAGCATGGGTATCTGCACATTGAGCACCTATGATGCATTGTGTTCGGCAACTATCCAGGATGTGTGCAAAACACTGTGTGATGTGGGATCCCCTCACCTGTGTGTGTTGCAGTCCAGGTATGTGCCTGGGAGGTACGATCCATGTACAATCTGTACTTGCATGCTGCGCAGAGCATGGAGGCAGGTCCCAGTCACTGCAGATAAATGTGAGTGGTGCACTAGTGTGTGTGCCTTGCTTGTGTGCAGCACAGTGGAAGGTGCAAGCATTGTCCCACATGACCCCATGCCGTGCCTGCCTGTTACAGCCCTGCTGGAGACAGTCATGTGACACCGCCACAGAGGCAGTATAGCATGTGAAGATGTACATGTGTGCTCCACACCCCAGGCAGATGGCTGCAGGTCATGTGTGCCACAGCAGTGTGGTCGACCATGACTGTCATAGCGGTCAGATACCACATGCCTTTATAAGTACAGTATGAGCATAGGCAACACTTGCAGTGACACAGTAGGTCAATGTACAGTGTCCCTGTGTTCAGACCACTGCCTACTGTACACTTGGCTAGACACACACCCAGAGGGTGAATACACCGGTGAGCCATCACATGTCCCAGTACATGTAGCCTGTGTAATGCCATCACAGGGCGGTCACAATAACACGTTGTATGAGAGATATGTTGTACCAGGTGATGTGTCATGTGTGCATATGTTGAGTTGCACAGCTGTTCACACATCCGCAACATATCAGTGCATGATGCCTAGTGTAACATGATGTGTGGAACTGCACTGTGATCCACAACAGGGTCATCTGAGACAGGTGTGTTGTGAATGGTGTAACCCATGGTTCCACAGGATATACACCGGTGCTGTTGACTGCCATGCTGGGGGCCACCAGTGGTGCCTACAGTGGTCATACAGACATACTGCACACATTGTTCTGGCAGGAATGTCCATTGTTGTAGATGATGTGTTACTACGTGAAGGTAGGTGTGTGTTGTGAATGTTACCCATCCAGATGTGACCATCAGGTGCAGTCATGGTTGTCGACAGCATCACACCCATCCACAGCTGTCAGCACCCTGTCCCCAGAATGGGTGTCAGCCGCCCTCGTACTGTGTGAGCTATGTGCAAATGGCGGAACACCTACTACTGGCTGGCTAACAGTGTCATCTAGGAAGGCTATGTGATGGCTGGAATACGCTGTTATAATGTATAATGATGGTATCCCTATGAAGTACATGGAATCACATACAGTACGCCATGGCTGGCATGTAAACCATGTACAACAATGACTGTGTGACAGACACAAACAATGCGGAGCCATGTTGAACATGCACCCATGAGAACACCAAATGAGGTATGTTGCACATATCGATGTACAACTGTCAGCTATGGGCACAGCATGGATGCAGACGCATATCCCCCACAGGCAGTACCACTCCATGTAGGTAGGGGGGCATTGCACGACTACATGTGACAGTTGCTGTACCGCCACATGTACTGCATATCTGTCATATAGGGGTAGCAGTGGTACGTGACTGTTGGACATGCCTGTACATATGACCATGTCCCACAGGATATGTGTTACGTGTGTACAACACCTGTTGTACCATCATCAAGCTGTGAAGTGTATGGCTGCCAGTGTACCTGTGTGACATGTTGTGCAATGGGTGCAAAGGTACGCAGTAGTGCATTGCATGCCCACATGTCCCACACAGGTGCATAGCCTGAACATACGATACAAAGAGGGTGTTGGATCATAGCAACCCACAAGAGGAGATGGGTATGGGTGGCAACCCACTACCACCTGTCCGGGTAAGGTGTGCATGTCCATGACACATTAGGACCTGAGATGTTAGCAGTACAGCTGTACAGGGTGGCATGCATATTCAATCACTAATACCCCTGTGTGTTCCACCACTGGCCTGTTGACAGACAGACACCAACACAATGTGCAGCATTGACATGTGCACAGCACATCACCGCTGGCTACTGTAGAACAGGTTTACCGTGTAGACATGTGCACAGAACATCTGCGCCAGCCACAGTCAAACACGGTATGTGTTGAACCCCACTATCATTGTAGCCCATGCCACAGACAGATGTTCATGCATCTGTGTATGTACGGCTGGGAATGTCCCTGGCCTCGCAGTATAGCTGTGTCAGTGTTGCGAACAACATACTGAATGGGCTGGGTGTGAGGTGTGCGTCATACGTGTATGGTCCGATGGATGATACCATCAGTGCCCCCGCTATGTGAACATCCCTGTCCCCATAAATGGATACCTATGCTGTGCCCAACACCACGGTCCCTGTGGGAGGGATGGTGCTGTGTGGTGCACCTGCTGACATGGCGGTGGCAGCAGGCACTGGATGTAGACATATGTGGTACCCATGTCAGGCCAGGCTACCATCCATGTGCATGGGATATCATTGTGTGGGCACATACAGCACTGTATTGAACAATATCACAGCACATAGCACCTGTCAGGGGTAATGTGTATGCATGGATGTGCGATACCAGCATGCACCATACACACCCCCACCAAGCAGCATGCTGCCTACCTTGCAGAAGGCCATTGTCCACACTATGATGATAGACATGTGTAATGTCCATATACACATAGCAATGACATATGGAATGGACAGCCACCCTCCCAATATCAGTACCCCCAGGTGGGACACATCCCTGTGTCATGTATGTGACATACCCTGTCATACCATGCAGCCCTGTCCAGCAAGGCTGCACGTGCTATCACAGTCATACATGGTGCGATGGCCAAATGGCACTTGCACTATCAACCGTCCAGAGCAGTAATGTGGCACTGATGCACCTTGTGGTGTCACAGGTGCTGTGTGGTGGCATGTACAACGTGCGCGCACACATGCTATGTATGACCATCCCTGCTAATGTCAAATGATTACACAATGTCCCATGTGTATCACATGTGCAATACAGGTGAGCCGTGGCAGGTTGTCCAACACCTGTACAGTGCTGTGTAGATGTACATGGCACAACACATGCATGTACAGGTGTCCACGTGTATGTGTGCAGTGCCACTGCTGACATCCATAATGGCTGCGTCCGTGATGCCTAGTGACATATACACAGCATCCAGGTGAACAGTAGAACTGTGTGCACATTGGGGCACGTGCCAACTGGTATGAACACAGGTGCAGGCAGGTACACATGTCCACAGCAGGTTACCATCAACATGGTGTGTGTACAGTGTGATGAGTTGACACACAGATATGATATGATACCCGCTGCTTAACGGTGTGACAGCAACACGTCAGCTGTGTCAGTGCCATGATGCATCGCAGAGATTACTGTGCAGATGTCGTACATGTCATAGCAATGTATGTCCAGCGGTATGCCAGTACATCAGTGTAAATGTGACCTGTCACCATCATTATGTCTTACAGATAATGCCTCATTCACGGCTGCCAGCCTTCAGCCGCCAGGAGGATGACGTAATCATACCATTGCTCCATGACAACTATGACCTGATATTCAGCCATGTTCCACAGCAAGCACAGCAGCGGGATGACCTGTGGCAGGATATGCGCAGGAGGGTGAACGATGTGGGTGGCAACAACCGCACCTACCAGCAGATACGCCGACACTGCACGGACCTAATACGGCACGCGAAACAGCGTGCCACCGCAATCGCCAGAGAACAAGGTGGAACAGGTGGTGGGCCACCAACCCAGCCCCCACTCACACACACAGAGGAGCTCCTGGCCAGTCTGGGGACACCCAGGGAACATCATGCAGAAACACTCGCTGCCATTGTGGAGGTGGGTGTCTCCCAACCAACGAGCCTGGAGCTGCCTGGTAAGTCAGTCTTGCATATGTGTATGATAATTGCCGTAGGTGTGGGTGTCACAGTACACCACGTAATGTACCAACACATGCCAGGTATATGGCCACACAAGCCGCATACTACAGTATGCTACGTTGTGTTTGCAGACATGTGCATAACACATGCTACCACACAGTTACATGATGTGATATGCACAGTGCTTACTGTGGCTACAGTCATGTATAATGTTTATACTGTTGTGTCGCCCCTATACAGGTACCTCTGGCATGTCGCACAGCCATGGGTCCGTCGCAGGTGAGACTGTTGTTAGTAACAGGCATGTTACAGTGTATAGATATTCGCCATGTGGCCAGTTATGACATGCACACCTGGGTTCTGCTCCAGTCACGGTATACAGGTTGCACCACCTGACACACACGCCACCCATGTACAGTAGATACAACCGTTAGTATACACCGGCATGAAACCACAGAACCCGTCAGTGTGATATGTGCAGTCAGCTATGCATACAATGGTGGAGGTGTTCTACAATGGCTGCATATGTAGTATGCATTGGAATGCCATTTGTGGTATGCACACAGTACCACATAGTGAGTTGTGATCTGGCCAGCACACAGGTGTTACCAATGTGACATATGCCCCTGCATTGTGTGCACATGTTGTGACACGGCACACGACATGTCCCACACACGTGGTGTTCTGTCTGCAATATTGTCACACCATGACATGACCTATGCCCGACATAGCAGACATCCACACTGTCTGCATAGCCCTCTGGATTATGACACCTCCGACTTGTATGGGTGTATGTCACATGGGCCACCACAGGGATGGGTACACGATGCCCATCACACACAATTGTCCATGACCCGGTCAAACATGGCCATGGGTGATACCTACAGGCATGTTGCCACACAGTACATCTGGAGTGGATAGACACCGTTGCACATTGTCCACACATAGTGTGATCATAGCTGTAGTGGACCACCTGTACATGTGATGTGGTACACCAGACAACTGGAATGCCTGTCTGCAGCCACCGGAGGTGCCACCAATGTCTACCATATACGTGCTGTGGAACAGCATGACTGTGTTGCAGACATGGCAATGCAATGCGTCCATGTTATGCATCGCACAGAAACATACCTGTGTCCTGCTGCCATGCAGTGGCACAGTGCCTGTACTCCCCACTGTATAGCTATGTACACGGCTCACACTAACCACACCTGCACAGACATCTTTGTTACACATGCATTCTATCTGTAGCCTGTACACATAACACTGCACTGTGACGTCCAGTATGATGTGGTGCATGTGGTGGGACACCATTGTCACATGTCCACATGTTATCGCACATGTTGGCGGAGTACATGTCAAAGTGACACCAGCCATGTGTACTGTTAACCTGCCTGTGGCCACACGGTGTATCACGGTGATGCATGCAAACTACCATGAATGTGTGTACTGCATGCCTACTGAAATTACACCTGCTTGATGTAGTGTGCACCCCAGGGCAGTATGCATACTACCACTATTAATGTCTGGCCTGCATTCACTGAGCTGTGGTGTGGGAATGCTGCATGCCATCTGCAATATCACATGCATGATGTGTCTGCGTGTGTGTGTGTCTGCGTGTGTGTGTCTGCGTGTGTGTGTCTGCATGTGTGTGTGTGTCTGTGTGTGTGTCTGTGTGTGTGTCTGCATGTGTGTGTGTGTGTGTGTGTGTCTGCGTGTGTGTAATGTATCTTACAGTATGTCTTTGTATTCACAGGTGGTGTAGGTGCGTTCCCCTCCTGCGGTCCATCTGATGCTAGTGTCCCCACAGATACTAGCGATGATGACCATATGCATGAGGCACAGGCAGGGTTGTCAGGGGCAGAAGCTGTGCCATTGGTTACCATCCCACCTATGTCCCCTTCATCTCCACACATGGTTCTGATGCCAACACATACCACATCACCGTTGCCCATAGAGGAAGGACAGTCAGCGTCTGTTGGCATTGAGCAGGAATGTGTGGTGGCTACAGAAGGTGCGCGTACACACCATGTTGCCAGTGTAATGACTGGTGATGTGCCACACAGGCATGTGGCTGGTGCTGCTCGTAGGAGGACCTCTGGCAGACATGCACCTGCTGTACAGGGTGCAGCAGCTGGTATCACCAGATGCATGTTCCAGACTGTAATGGCGGCACAGGCACGTGCTGAACGGGAGAACCAAGAAGGGCAGAGGCTTCAGAGAGCTGCAATCCATTCCCTAAATGAGAACATCCAGTCATTGGCGAATGCTCAACAGCAGATTGCTAATGTACTGGATAGGCGATTAGGTGAGATGGTTGGAATCCTCGACCGAAGCATGTCAATCTGCGAGCGTGAGCTGTCTGTGCTGGAACACCTGGTAGAGGTGAGGCATAGGACACATGGCTGTAGGCCAGCAACACCACCTAGTGTAGGTCGACGTGTGCGTGCCACCTCTCATGCCCACTCACACAGTGCCAGTAGCAGCAGCAGTGCAGCTGGTGCTACACCAACCACACCAGGACCCAGCAGGCCATGTGGACGTGGCCCTGGCTGGTCCCAGCGTGGACACGGTTCCAGTGGACATGTGTCATCGGAGAGTGGCCACTCCATACCTCTACCCGGTAGTGCCCGTGCAACCCCAGGCAGGCACGGGTCACGTGGCCGCAGACAGACACAGTGAGCCGTCCAACCTGCACTGTACAGTCTGGGGCTGCCAAGTATACCCCGTGTAGGCATCACAGATGGCTGAACTGTGTACACACATACCCACACATGGTAGACACAACTGTAGGGCTCCACCACATCCACATGCATTCTGCACAGTCATGCCCAGTAAATGCACCGGCCCTTACACACACACATGATGTCATCCATTGGTACAGCCTATGCCCCTGGCACACATATCACCCTGTGCATATGATGAAGCCTCTGCCGCATCACTGTCATCCACACCATCGGTGCACAGTTATGCAAATATATTCTGATGCACAGGGTGGACAAGATAGTGAGAGGTGTATGTGATACCTGTGTACGCATAGTGTGTGATGTGTATGTTGCAGTGGTTGCGTATGACAAGTGACAGGTGCGTATGTGACGTGGATTGTGTACTGTCATCATGCAGCAGACATACCATGTAGTGCAGGTGCAGCATACATTGAGCTGTGTACACGGTATGTGTGACGGTTACATGTGTAGCACCATGTTGGTTCTGTTAACCTGTATGTCTCATATGGTGTATTTGCATGTGCCTACTGGGAGCACTGTTATCAGTCCCCCATGTGTAGCTTTGGGTTACCCACAGGCACATCTGGCAATATCAGCATACCACAGGTACACGCAACCTGCCTGGACACCTACATAGGTACATAGATGCATAGGTACATACCAGGCTATGTGCCCTACGGCATGTGTAAGCCTAGCCAGAGTGTGTGTGGCTTTCACCACCCCTTAGGATGAGGATACTATATCCATTGGTCTGCTGTCCCTCTGTCCAGCAGTGACACAGAGATGATGCCTGGGGCATACCTACGATCTCCCATCCACACATCAGGATTACTCTTGGACAGAGTCAGTGAGGGGCTCTGCTTCACAAGGGCTGGGAATCTGTTCCATGGTGTAGGGAGTCTCTGGGCGATGAACCTGTCCCTCCAGCACGTCCTATTTATGTCCGTGTTGAGGTTTCTGTCAGTTGCTCTCGTGCCCGTGGGTGTTTGGATCCTAGGAGGTGGAACATGTCCATGACACCCAGGTCGGACATGGCCGTGTATGTCAGGCACAGATCACCTCGGAGCAGACGGTATGAGAAGGTATACAGCCGGAGTCCCCTCAGTCGGGCAGCGTGTGACATATGTTTCAGCACCTTTATCCCTGTGTTGTGGAACATTTGGGGTCCTTCCGAGTGCTGCAGGTGTCAGGTTAGGTACATTCCAAATGTGGCGTTGTACCCAATCATTGGTCTGATGCGTGAAGAGTACAGGGGTACAATGACCTCCCCTGATGTGGATGTGAATCTCTTCATGACCAGGTGGGCACAGTGGAATGTCTTCCCAACCACATTGGCAATGTGTGTGTCAAGAGAGGTTACCGACAGGTTTGGTACCCATGTCCCTGCTCATGTCCACCATGTTTAATGGATTACCACCTATGTGGTAATTCGGGGTGAACATGTCTTTCCCAAAGGGTAGGTCTATACCTTCCCTGGCATGTAGCTTCAGGCCATGGCTCTGGCACCAGTTATCCATTTCTATGAGACCTCAGGTGGATGTCCATGTCTGATGGGGTGTTGAGTATGGTGGCCGGTTTGCAGTCATCTGCATACCTTGTCTGCCACAATACCCCTATGTTTGCATGCATGTCGGAAAGTTGAATGCCGAACTGGAGGGGGCCCAGGACTGAGCCCTGTGGGCCACCACTCGCGACCAGCTTGGAGTCTGATATGGCACCAGGAACACTAACCCTGTGGGTTTTGACCTCCATCCGGTTGGCAACCCATCGTGTGACATATGTCTCTACATCTACGCTGGTGAGCCTTTCTATGATGCCCGCGTGGAGTGTGTTTCGAACACTGTCGCCAGGTCACGGTAGTCTGTGCAAACCGACGTACCCCCATCAATGGCCTTAGTGACTCCTCCAAACAGGTCGACCAGGTTCAGGAGGCAGGATCTGCCCTTGACTAAGCCAATGTGGGTATGTTCCAGTATTTGTCATTCCCCAATGTCTTCATTTATGGGCTCCATTATGGACCCCTCCATAGCTTTAAAGACAAGGCTTGTCAAGCTTATAGGGCAGGGATGTACAGAGTCCATAGGAGCACTGCCTTGGTGGAGTGGGACCACAGTTGCCGTATGCCATCCATCGGGTACGTAGCCTGTAGTAAGGCTAGGATTAAACAGCAGCCTTATGTGCGGGGTGAGGCACTCATTGAGGTTGTGTAGCACACAGCCGGGGACACCATCTGTTCCCATTGATGCTGTGTTCACTGCTTTACAGATATCAGCTCTCACCTGGGCATTCAAGATGTTTGGGAGGCTAGACTCTGGTGGGATAGATACGTCCCCTCTTGGGGGGGGGTAGATGTATGCACGGAACCTGTCTGCCAGTTTGTTGACAATGTCTGTGGGTTCAGTGATCATTGTACCATTCTGGACTAATTCCGAGCATAACTGTGTGCTTCCACCCATGTTCCTACCATAGCTGAGGAAGGCCTCATGGTTGTCTTATGTGTCCTTTGCAAGTTCAGTCCCACAGGCGGCCTTGGATGATTGTATGAGTGATCGTATGTTAACGCCAGTATTAATCAGTGATGCCTTCCCTGGTAGTGATATTGCTCTGTCATGTAGTAGCTTTCACCTCTTGTTGTACGGTTTGTTAATGGCTGGGGTCCACCAGACCATGTGCCTGCCTTTGGTGGACAAGGTCCTGATGTTATCAGGAATCGCTTGATCCAGACATTCCTGGGGGTGCTCATAGAAGGCATTTGTAAGGGTTTCAGCAGCGCGGCCTGTGTTTACCACTGGCATGGAGGCCTTGTAGGGTACCACACCAGTCGTATGACGTGTGGGGTTCGCTGTGGAGAGGTCTTCACTGTGGTCTCCCTTGCCGGTGTTGGGTGCAGGATGCGGATCTCCAGTGAGTTCACTATATGGTCTGACCTCACCGTTGAGGGATGTACATCCTATGTGGAGCACGTCGTCCCCATGTGTGATGATCAGGACTAGTATAGTTCCTCCCCTTGTGGGTATGGTGCATGGTTGTTCCACAGCATTCGGGTGTATGAACACCTGGAACCTTTGGTGTAGGGTGTTGTGTCCTGGGTAATGTTCCCGGTCTATGTATGGGTGGTTGATGTCACCCAATATGATGGTGTTGTGAGAGCATTCATACTCCCCAGTGTCTTCAGGAAGGCTGTGCAGGTATCCTGGGTTTGGGAGGGTGGTCTGTAGCATGCAACAAACTGTAGGGCAGTCCTACCCATGGTTAATTGCACCTGGATGGTCCCCGCTGCTACGTGCATTTCTGCCAACCTGGATGTGTGGGTATCCTTCATGGAAATGGAGACTCCCCCTCCTTCTGTGTTCGGTCCGGGTTATGGTCCTGAACGCGTGATATGAGGTATAACCTGATAGTGCTGGTGTGCTCTCAGGAGCCCTGAACAATGTTTCAGTCACAGCACTGACATCGATGTCCTCCATACTGAGGAGGGCATTTGAGGGCGTGCAGCTTGGGAGTAGACTACTGGCACTGAGCAGTATTACCCTTTCTTTTCACCAGGTTTGTAGTCTAGGGTAGTAGGTTTATCATTCCAGCCTTGCCTGCAGTGGGCACTGTGGGGGTGGCAGGAGCCTTAGCCAAACTCTTGAAGACCAGGGGCGACAGGTGCGAGCCATCCCTTGCGAAGGGGCGTGGCGTGGCAAGCATGTCATCCCAGGCAAGAGGAAATTGGATCCCCTCAGACTGACACCGGTAACCAGGCAAATTATCAAGGGTGATCATTTGGAGCCAGTATTGCGGCATCATACTTGATGAGGGTGGGATACTGCCCAGGGTCAGGGACATGCTGGCCTGGGCTACACAATCTGAGAGCCCCTCTATGTCTCCTTTCATGTATCCCAGGGTGGTATGTCTCCGGTCATTGACACCAGCATGGACAATGACCATGTCATACTTGTACATGCTGCGGAGTGACCTGAGTGCGTGTGTTATGTGGCGGATTCCAGCGCCCGACAGGCAGCCTACTGTGATCATTCCCTTGTTCAGTCTGGTGGGTGGGACGTCGGTGTGTCTGACTGTGGCGTCACCCATTACAAGTGTGTCTGGCATTGTGTGTGGCCTTTGGGGCTGTGACTGTTTAGCACACTGACGTTGAGAACTATGTGTTGCATGTCCTATGTCTTGTGGAGGCAGTTGCTTGGGTGTCTGCTTCAGAGGCCTCGTCAGGTTCGTTACATGTTTTAACAGTGCCTCCAAGTATGTCTTAGTGTGTTCATGTGTTTGTTTAGCATTTGTGATAGTTACATGTGACACTGTGTTTGTGGTGTGCATGGTGTCCTTCCCCTCCTGTTTGGTCTTGCCGGACATGGTTTGAGAGAGCTCAGCCCCCTGTCTGGCTATATAGTTGCATCTCTCACATGTATTATGTTTAGTGGGGGAGGTGCGGCTTGTCCGTGTCCATGAGGCACCTGTAACATTGCCTCAGGACGCCCAGATTCACCATCTGAACAGGAGAGGTCGCTAGCAATTGACCCTTCGACATGCCAGAGAATGTGAATGCATTTGCTGTGTAACTGGGTCAGAAGGCACCTATAGGGAAGTGGGTACTCAAGGGGATTCTAGGCTAGTGTAGTACTCCATCTAGTATACATGTACTTTACCTATGTAGGAATACTATGGGTGCAGGTGCTGAGCTTTTGTGATAGAGAACAGACAGTTGAGATTGCAAGTAGAGAGGTTCTACATGTAAACCTGCGGAGCACGGAGCCAGATATAGTGTAACGTTGCTTACACGGTACATGATGCACATGTCCACACATATACTGCACCTGACACCTGCGGTCGGTGCCACAGGCTACGGTGGACAGAGACATCACATACATGGCATGACACAGTACAGGTATGGTGACATTCTGCAGGTGTCGTACACAGTGTGCTGGCAACTGACCGCAGGTGTCACCTGTCAGCTGTGGTGCATGGTGTGCAGCAGTTGGATGCTGTACCGGTACATGAATATGTCCGCAATCGCGGGGCATACACCACTATGGCACACACCCCATTGTGTGCAGATGGGGACACCTGCCTGTGCGGTCAGCACCCTCACAATACAATGCACCCACACGCCATGTCACAGGGGGCGGTCTTGCACAGGTGGCCAGTAAGGCTCACAAGTATGGCATTGACAGGGCTGTACAATGCAGCACCAGTACGGGATGGTCACCCTGTGTGGTTAGTGTCCAGTCACAACACTATATCTGCATACACCCTCACAACAGGCAGCAGACATACACACATGTTGACACACTGACATTGTGGTGACCACACATGTCTACACTGAGGGACGACTTGTTGCATGTACTGCACCATCCACATCCATGCATCCCACACTGAGGTATGTACAGATCTCTACCATGGTGTACAGTGATGTGTGGCACGTGGCACATAGTCCCCCCGATCTGTGGCATACATGGGCACACATTCCTGCACACATGTCGGTGCTAGGAATGCCACACCTGCTATATGGGATATGTGCAGGCTTGCAGCGGTATGTAGTGCATCATGCGTGCCACCACTGTATCTGGCAGCTGCGCCGATTTATGCACTTGGGAGGTGGTAGGGGTTACAGTGGCCATGTGACATATGGTCGATGACACATGACCGATGGGTATGCATTATGGCAGCGCTGTCATGTAAAGGTGACATAGCAGACTGTATGCACATGGCAGGGTAGGATGGTGTGTGACACACCTGTGACCAGCACCTGCACACATGCATGTGGACAGATGTTTAAACACATGGTGTACACACATACCGCCATGCGTGCTGTTACTATGCCACCATATGACGGCACCCATGATGGGTATGCATGTGGTAGGGGGTTGCAACTGTGTTATGGACATCGGACACCGCTCATGCATATCTGCACCGTGCACAGTACACGTGTCACATGTATCCCCTGTTGCCATGTGTGTATGCATTGCTACATTGTGACATGTGTGTTGACATACATGGAACATGGACTGTGATATGGTATCACAGCTGTCACAGGCAAACTGTACAAGGGTATGTGTCCCAGTCAACACCGCTACACCCTGTAGGGGGTGCATACCACAGACATGTGTCCACATTCCATTCGTGTGTGTATTACCGCGTATGCCAGTGTTATGCATGTGGTACATCACAGGCTTCGTATGTGTCCTGTGTGCAGTCCATGCACACAGCCAGGCAATCACATATATGACATATCCGGACTTTGTTTCACTGTGGTACAGCTGCAGTCATGTATCATATCTGTGTCAGGCCCGTGGTATGTGTGGAGCATGCCTGTCCATGTATACCGATATGGGTGGACTACATCACACCTGCGGGATCATTGATAGTACATGTGTACTCTGCATAACGGACGTACACCGCCATATAGACCTGAGGACATATGTCACATGCTGTTGCTGGACCGTGAGGCATACTGCTGCACCAATGACATGGTGCTGGCATGGCAGCTACAGTGTTCACTGCAGTGTGTACATGTTCAGCCTGCACCCGTGACGCCTGTGCTGTCATCTGTGTATGTATGTGTAACTGCATGTGTGTCCACCCTGTGCGTGTGTACGGGTTTACCTGGCCGTGACTTGCGGTGTGTGCACTCCGTCTGCATGCCGGATGGCGCGTAGCACATACTAAGTGTGTGAGCATGCCCGGGTTGCTGTTGTGTGGGTGGACACACACGACGGTCCACAATCTGCCCTTCCATAATTTCACCCCATGTGTATGCATGTCTGCACTCTGCAGATTCTAAGTGTGTGAGCATGCCCAGTAAGCAGCTGTGTAGATGGACACACAGTACAGTGCACACCGCACCCGTCTGCGTTGATACCCCGTGTGCATGTCTGTTTCCCCTTCGCAACCGCCACATCGGTGAGCATGCCCGGGTTGCTGTTGTGTGGGTGGACACACACGACGGTCCACAATCTGCCCTTCCATGATTCCACCCCATGTGTATGCATGTCTGCACTCTGCAGATTCTAAGTGTGTGAGCATGCCCAGTAAGCAGCTGTGTAGCTGGACACACAGTACAGTGCACACCGCGCCCGTCTGTGATGATACCCCGTGTGCATGTATGTTTCCCCTTCGCAACTGCTAGGTGTGAGGGCATGCCCAGTACGCCATTCAGGGGTACACAGAACAGTCGGCACCGATGTCTGCTACTAGGCGTGCAGCCATGGCCAATGCCATCCTGCATAGCCATGGTGACCGTCCAGGTGAGTCATATGTGGTTGGTATGCCACAATGGCTGCCTACTTCGTGCACGCCGGATGCCCTCTCATAGGGTATACTGTCTGTGGTGCATCCCGTATCCATGTCGTGATGTTGTGCTCCGTAGTTAGTTGGTATTCCCGAGTGCAGCACTACCGTGTTACTGTACACCCACCTTGGGATGGTAACATGCTGTGTGACTGCGCACTCTGTCTTCATTCCCTATCGGCTGCCTTGCCTCTGCAGATGATATCACCCACCTAGGGGTATGCCTCATGACAGTGCTGTGCTCAGTAATCTCGGTAGCGCATTCTGTAAATGCATCATGCTGTAGTGTGTTCATGTAGGAAGGCGTAGGTTCAGCTCTAGGCCCTTCCCCGTGTGCGTGTGTGTGTGTGTGTGTGTGTGTGTGTGTGTGTGTGTGTGTGTGTTTCCAGCTGCCTCTGCAGATGGTCATGCTTTTAGATGCTTCGCAACACATACCTTGGCTATTGTCAGCTATTCCTTTACGGATGATGTCACCCGCCTAGAAGTATGCCTCTGACAGCGCTGTGCTCAGTAATCTCGGTAGCGCGTTCTGTAAATGCATCATGCTGTAATGTGTTCATGTAGGTAGGTGTAAGTTCAACTCCCAGCCCTTCCCCGTGTGTGTGTGAGGTGTGTGTGTGTGTGTTTACAGCTGCCCTTGGTGAGCATAGTTCCTTTAGTCGCTTCGCAACACATACCTTGGCTACTGGCATCTATTCCTTTATGGATGATGTCACCCGCCTAGAAGTATGCCTCTGACAGCGCTGTGCTCAGTAATCTCGGTAGCCCGTTCTGTAAATGCATCATGCTGTAGTATGTTCATGTAGGTAGGTGTAAGTTAAACTCCTGGCCCTTCCCTGTGTGTGTGTGTGTGTGTGTGTGTGTGTGTGTGTGTGTGTGTGTGTGTTTGTGTTTCCAGCTGCCTCTGCAGATGGTCATGCTTTTAGACGCTTCGCAACACATACCTTGGCTATTGTCAGCTATTTCTTTACGGATGATGTCACCTGCCTAGAAGTATGCCTCTGACAGCGCTGTGCTCAGTAATCTCGGTAGCGCATTCTGTAAATGCATCATGCTGTAGTGTGTTCATGTAGGTAGGTGTAAGTTCAACTCCCGGCCCTTCCCCGTGTGTGAGGTGTGTGTGTGTGTGTTTACAGCTGCCCTTGGTGAGCGTAGTTCCTTTAGTCGCTTCGCAACACATACCTTGGCTATTGGCATCTATTTCTTTACAGATGATGTCACCCGCCTAGAAGTATGCCTCTGACAGTGCTGTGCTCAGTAATCTCGGTAGCGCGTTCTGTAAATGCATCATGCTGTAGTGTGTTCATGTAGGTAGGTGTAAGTTCAACTCCCGGCCCTTCCCCGTGTGTGTGTGAGGTGTGTGTGTGTGTGTGTTTACAGCTGCCCTTGGTGAGCGTAGTTCCTTTAGTCGCTTCGCAACACATACCTTGGCTATTGGCATCTATTCCTTTACGGATGATGTCACCCACCTAGAAGTATGCCTCTGACAGCGCTGTGCTCAGTAATCTCGGTGGCGCGTTCTGTAAATGCATCATGCTGTAGTGTGTTTATGTAGGTAGGTGTAAGTTCAACTCCCGGCCCTTCCCCGTGTGTGTGTGTGAGGTGTGTGTGTGTGTTTCCATCTGCCTCTGCAGATGGTCATGCTTTTAGACGCTTCGCAACACATACCTTGGCTATTGTCAGCTATTCCTTTACGGATGATGTCACCCGCCTAGAAGTATGCCTCTGACAGCGCTGTGCTCAGTAATCTCGGTAGCGCGCTCTGTAAATGCATCATGCTGTAGTGTGTTCATGTAGGTAGGTGTAAGTTCAACTCCCGGCCCTTCCCTGTGTGTGTGTGTGTGTGTGTGTGTGTTTACAGCTGCCCTTGGTGAGCGTAGTTCCTTTAGTAAACGCAACACATACCTTGGCTATTGGCATCTATTCCTTTACGGATGATGTCACCCGCCTAGAAGTATGCCTCTGACAGCACTGTGCTCAGTAATCTCGGTAGCGCATTCTGTAAATGCATCATGCTGTAGTGTGTTCATGTAGGTAGGTGTAAGTTCAACTCCCGGCCCTTCTCGGTGTGTGTGTGTGTTTACAGCTGCCCTTGGTGAGAGTAATTCCTTTAGTCGCTTCGCAACACATACCTTGGCTATTGGCATCTATTCCTTTACGGATGATGTCACCCACCTAGAAGTATGCCTCTGACAGCGCTGTGCTCAGTAATCTCGGTAGCCCATTCTGTAAATGCATCATGCTATAGAGTGTTCATGTAGGTAGGTGTAAGTTCAACTCCCGGCCCTTCCCCGTGTGTGTGTGAGGTGTGTGTATGTGTGTGTGTGTGTGTGTGTGTTTCCAGCTGCCTCTGCAGATGGTCATGCTTTTAGATGCTTCGCAACACATACCTTGGCTATTGTCAGCTATTCCTTTACGGATGATGTCACCCGCCTAGAAGTATGCCTCTGACAGTGCTGTGCTCAGTAATCTCGGTAGCACGTTCTGTAAATGCATCATGCTGTAGTGTGTTCATGTAGGTAGGTGTAAGTTCAACTCCCGGCCTTTCCCCATGTGTGTGTGAGGTGTGTGTGTTTACAGCTGCCCTTGGTGAGCGTAGTTCCTTTAGTCGCTTCGCAACACATACCTTGGCTATTGGCATCTATTCCTTTACGGATGATGTCACCCGCCTAGAAGTATGCCTCTGACAGCGCTGTGCTCAGTAATCTCGGTAGCACGTTCTGTAAATGCATCATGCTGTAGTGTGTTCATGTAGGTAGGCATAGGTTCAACTCCCGGCCCTTCCCTGTGTGTGTGTGTGTTTACAGCTGCCCCTGTAGAGAGTAGTTATTTTAGATGCTTCGCAACACATACCTTGGCTATCGGTATCTATTCCTTTACGGATGTTGTCACCCACCTAGACGTGTGCCTCTGACGGTGCTGTGTTCAGTGGTCCACGTAGCGCGTTCCATACCTGTGTCATACTGTTGTGCATTTGGGTAGGTGGGGGTAAGGTCAATACCCATGCCTGCCAGCTGTGTGTGTGTGTCTATGCTCCCAGCCGCATGGGTTCATAGGTTATGGCTTTAGAGTTTCCGCAGAACACTTATATCCTGCCGCCATCTCTGTGTTTGTGGATGGTGAGACGCAGCTCGTGGACTGCCTGTGTGCCTGCTGTGGTTGGCGACCTCTGTAGCATGTTCTCCATGTGCGCCCTGCTGTGGTGTGGTGGGGTGGTGCTGTGTATGTTACACTCCCGGCCTTGCCACATGTGTCCGTCTGTATCTCTCTCGATGTATATATACATACTTATGTTATGCCCATAGTGCTGCTCTTGCATGGACAGCTGTCTGTCCCATGTATCGCATATTTGCACGGCTGACACATAGAACTGTGGTATGATGCATATCCACTCATTGTCCATGCAACGTCCGTATTCCGGCACGCCCTAGAGACATCTGCTGGATATCGTGGCAGACAGCTATCCTTGCTGTACTGACACTGTACCCGTACACGCCATAAACCTTGTGTATAATTGCCGGTTTATGGTGTGTGTATGTCTATCTGAGCTGTATGCATGGTCGTGTGTATGTCCCGCTATAGCCGTCTGTGCAGGTGTTGCCACTATGGGTAATCCTTGTAGACTGCTGTTTCATGTGCACTTCAGCACATACCTGCAGACCGTACTACCCCTCCTACGGCAGCGGCCTTAGATCAACCGCTGCCCTAGGCGATAGGGCTCCATGGCGCCCACCACCACAACACATGGTGCCCCCATCCTGGTGTACCTACATGACATACCTACTAGAAAGGTGGCCCTGCTAGTGCGGCTCCCTAGGCAGCCGCCGGATTGGCCGATGCCTGCGGCCGGCTATGAGCACATCACAAGGCATACTTTTACATTCAGTGTTTTACAAAGGCTAGAAGGGGGGACCTTATCAACTATACTTTAGAATGCGGATTGAGATGGATTATTAGGTGGAGAGTTGACCACACACCAGGGCTGAATGATGAAGCACAGATTAAGCCTCTTTTGAGAAGCAGGTGGCTTAAACCCAAATAACAGGAATGTAGTTTAGGTACAGCTATACATTTAACACCCATTAGTCCACTCTTTCAGTTGTTTACCACTGTATTACATTGATATAATATACATATTTTCTATATATATTGTTAGATTTTTCATTGATGAGTATTAGGCATAGTACAATATCATATAATACATGTTTTAATAGGATGTTTTTGAAGATGTTAATATATGTGTGTGTAGTTACCATTGCGTCTGCGCTTTATATGCTGGGGTTAATTGTTCATTGTTTGATGAGAAATTGACCAATGAAAGTGTAAGGAGGGATATTTAAAGCCTGTATGCTTTTATGTTATGTGTAAGTCTGACGGAGCCTACAGGTGAAAGCGCTTACTTGTCTATAAAGGAACCTTTTTATACCATTTGGGAACTGTCCTGGACAATTTCTACGTTGACTGTTTCATCTACCTATGTGTTGTTTGGATTGTGTGCCATAAGGTGCCAGTGGTTATTTTATGTTGATTAGGTGTATTCCATGGTCAATTGACATTAATCATATTAATTCATTAAAGGATCTTCTTTATAAGTGGGAACGCCATAGTTTAACCATCCTATGACCTTCCTAGTTGAAGTTGTTAGTGTGCCATTAGTATGTGTTCCACAGGTCGCCCATTTGTTCTGCATTATGGAAGCGAGTGATCCCCATTTTGGTGATGGCAGATTGAGAGCTGTGTACGCCGGTATTCGCACGGCGGTCATACTTTGTATGGGGAATGTCTAATGTAGTCCCTATCTGTATTTCCTGTGCTATGCCTTACTGCAGCTGTGTAATTCCACCAGGTTTCCAGTTATGGGTGCCATCTTGGTCGTACGCTTGTCCATCCATGGGAATTGCCTACTGGACACTGATATAGGGCTGTACACATTTCACACCTGCTTTTAGCATTATCTGGTGGATGCTTTGCATCATTAGTGGGGAGTAAGGCATGTGCTATACCCACATCCCTCCCACGGGGCAGGACAACGGATTATCTGCCAAACAACACCAAGCCCCATTTCTGCATACCCAGGATCCCATGGCTACAACCCTCGATGGTACACATTACACATCCTTCATGTGTGCGGGACTGAGATGTGGATGCACTTCTATGGACTCGACAATCTGGGGATTTCTGTTCATATGTCCTGCATTTCATGGACACTTGTCATCAACCTTAAACACGCTGGTGGTGCATATGTCTAGCTGTGCCATAGTCACGGCTGTCATTTCTTCTGGGTCGATCGCAGCTGGTTGATATTGCGAATGGATCAATTTTTGGAGTCCTACAATGGACACCAATGTGCATATGTAAAGTGTAGAACTTGGACTGTCACCATCTGGCCAGTGGATTTGACTGCTGCTGTATGTTCCCCAATCGCGGATGTCTGTTTGACTACCCATATTATGTATTACTTGGCCTATCTATATCCATGTGCCAGTAAGCAGAAATACAGCAAACCTTGAGTCCTGGTCATCTTCATAAAAGACATTATTGAACATAAACCAGGCCAAAACAGACGATGACAAAAACGATACACTCCACAGTCAAAAGATACTGAGCTCTTTCACCCACTAACATGGGGCATCGTCGGAGTATGAAATACATTAGATAGTCGTCCCTTATATACTTCCTTCAGAGTCAGTTTAAAGTCAATTAATCAATAAACTTGCTCATAGTTAAGTGGACAGTGCTCCAAGTCTTGATGATAAAGTGACATATACAAATCAGTGTTGCATACATTACTTAATGGAAACAATAATACAACAACAATGTGTTAATATAAATACAATATTGGTCAATACAATCAGTATATTGAAACATAGTTGATAATTGTTGTGAGTAAACCTTAGAATGTAGTGTGTTGATAATGATATTGTATATCAATGTGTATAATTGTTGCATTAAGATTCCAAATCATGGAATAAATAAGTACAATTAAAGCATATTTTGTATAAATATGAATGTAAATAAGAGTCACAATGTTAAATATGAATATGACTGTATTATAACTATAACAATATGATATGGAATAAACTGTAGTTGTTTACATCTTGTTTTCAAGTGACAAATCTATGTCCATGCGTCATATCTACGGGCCGTCGGACTGCTGTGTGTAGATATATACATGTGAACCCCTCGTTTCATACCTTGCTTTGTTACTGTCTGTGGATTACCTGTGTACACATCAATTACCATGCCATACCTTTCCACTGTACAGGTTCTGGCATGGTGTACGGCTGGTTGGCCCTTAATCTTGCTGTGTGTTACATTGACCTATGTCTATCTGGCAATTCGCTGGCGTGTCATGTGTGACCTTCTTGCTTCTTTAGGGACCTGATCCCGTAATTGTGACGTGCTTCCACTGGCCATATATTTCTCTGTCGTCTGGGATCTGTGTGTAACCAGTCCTTTCAGGACACTTTCTATTGTTGTTCTTTTTTGGTTACATATGAGTACTTTGGTATGTTGTGCTATTATTGTGTGTGGAGCATTTCTCCACGGGCCTCTGCTGACACTGGACATATATCCAGCTAGCCTAGCCCGGTCAACAAGTGTGAGCCAACTGAACACAATTCGTACGGGGGCACCTTCTGACAAGTGGGTCGGGTTACAGATGCATAACCGTCGTCAATCCATACTACTAACACACACGTTATTCTATCCACATTCTATGTTTGTCTTATCACATAGCGTGTGTTTCTCACTATTTCTAACGGTACTTTACATGGCATTGCCCGATTCCATACTTTCAGAGGCTAACAGTTTTGAGACATGTATGATTGACATGGAGGACACAGCCTTAACTTTCCCTGCTGTGAGCGGATCACACACGCACACGCGCACTTGCATTTCCTAATTGTGGGTTACGTGCAGGCGCACATGCATATCCGTATTCTGTTTACATATGTTTACTGGGTCTGTGTGGTTACGTGGTCTGTGTTAGTTGTGACTGTTCCGGTAACATATCTCTGATCCGGTTGACGGACGTGTGCAGAACGCACTTTCACCTTTACACATGTAACAGTCTTTGCGACATGGACGCATTACGCACACGTTCACATTTATATGTTCTATAGTCGTAATTCAAATGGGACTGCATTCACGTTTGCCGGTTACTGTGACCACTACACGTTAGCTGTTCGGTCTCATTTATATGCATACCCATGGTACTTAGCTAAATTTACATATACCCCCCGCACTCACGTACGTCACAGGCATCCATTCTCCTGCTGGGAAAGGTGCGGTACTACATGTTAAACATTCCTTATTCCCTCCCGCTCATGGCCCAGGATGCATATGTCATGACCGCAGGGATATTCAGATCACAGGGGCTTATATCCCCTACGCATACAGGCCTTCGATTGTCAGGGTGTTCCTGTGGTGCTTTGGGCTTGGTCTTGTCCGCCTAGTGTACGGAACTGCCCTAACCGTGTACAAATGTCAGACGAGTCACATGGGCACGGTTTGTCCGTGTCTATGATACCATATCCCCCCCCCCCATTATTCCTAACCGTGTGCGCTGATTGGCCGGCGTGCCCATTGTAGATCTTGTTATAGTAATTGTACACGGTCTGGTCGAACGGACCTATTTCCATTACTAACCCTTGGTATTTCTAACCTGTCTCGCTATATTACACGGGTTTAACATTGCGTGACGGCTTTCACTGAGCCACGGACATGTCCGTTGCTTAGTTTGGGGCAGTCCCGCTCTGCTACACACATTTAACATGGCGGAACAGGTTGAACAGCTCAGCAACGGGGACATCGTGCTGTCCGTCGCTGTTTAGTATTGAATCGCTATGTTGACTTTGTTTCACAGAGCGAGACAGTGTCAACATTGGTAACGGACATCTCGCGCAGTATGTCCGCACCGCCGCGGGTGCCATATGTCTGCGTTTGGGCGGCGGACAGGCATTATGCTTTGCCATTATGTCTGGGAATATTTGGTTTCTTTCCATAGATGATATGGCATACTAGCAATGACCCGCGTCTGGGTGTGGGTACTGCTGTATTTACCCACGGCAAGAGCGGCCTTAGGTCAAGTGGTGCCCTAGGCAAAAGGACTCCATGGTGCCCCCGCCACATCACCCGCTACCCCCATCCTGGTCTACCTACACCAAATAAAGGCTGGAAAGGTGCCCCTAGTAGAGCGGCGCCCTAGGCGGCTGCCTAGTTGGCCTGTGCCTAAGGCCGGCTATGTGTGTGGTCCCTCGGGCGTCGGACTCGGGAATGCACCACGTCTGCCGTGGGTATATCTAGCATTACCCACATCCGGGCGTGGTTTATTGCTATGATGTTCCATGTGTACAGACACGTGTGTTTGGACAACCTACAATAGCTTCTGCTATTGGTATACAATGCTGTGGGTGGTGCCGGTTACCATATATATGCCTTTCTCAAAAGCCGACTTCACACTTATAAACACTAGTGTGGTCTCCTTTAAGGCCCCTGAGCCAGTGGTAAACATTACTCAAACCGCTGAATCACTTACATATGCCTTCTACTAGCACCTACAGGACTGCATGGATCAGGCAATCCCATACAAAACTGAGACTCTTTGTACCAAAGCCAAGCATCCGGTCTGGTGGACCCCAGCCATGAACAAGCTCTACAACGAAAGGAGGTAGCTACTACAAGATAGAGCAGAATACTTGTAAGGTAAGACACCCTTGCTCATTATATGTGAAGAACTACAAGCTCTCATGAAATCATCCAGGGCAAATTCGACAGAGAAATCACCAAGGACTCAACAGACAATCATAAGGCCTTCTTTAGCTATGTTGGACACCTGGGAGGACACTCCCAGATATGCTCAGACTGGGTTCAGAATGATGTGAAGATTACTGAACCTACACACATTGCCAACATACTGGCTGACAGGTTCGGTGCAAACCCCCCCCCCCCACATGGAGAGATATCTATACCAGAGGATTGTAGCCCCCGGAACATCTGTAACGCAAAGGTGGGAAATGCTCTCTCCAAGGCAGTAAACACAGCATCCATGGGACCAGATGGTGTCCCAGCTGTGTACTCCACGAACTCAATGAGGAATTAAACCCACAGTTAGGACAGCTGTTTAATCTTAGCCTCACCTCAGGATACGCCCAAGTAGTGGCGCAAGGCGACTGTAGTCCCACTTCACAAGGGCGGTGCCTCCACTGACCCTGGTAATTACCATCCCATTAGCTTGACAAGCCTTATCTGCAAAGCCATGGAGAAGGATCATAATGGAACTCATAGATAAAGACATAGGGGACTTGCATACTTTGGATCCAACCCAGTTTGGCTTGGTCAAAGGCAGATCATGCCTTTTAAACTTGGTTGACTTTTTAGGAACAGTCACCAAGGCCATTGATGAGGGTAAAGCAGTCCATACAGCCTACTTCGACCTGGCAAAGGCCTTCGACACAATACCCCCCTCAGGTATCATTGATAAACTCATCAGCTTGAATGTAAACCCATACATCGCAAGATGGGTTGCAAACTGGCTAAGTGACAGAACCCACACGGTCATAGTTGCTGGCGCCATGTCAGACTCACAGCCGGTCACAGGTAGTGTCCCACGGGGCTCAGTCCTGGGTCCACTCTTTTTCGGCATCTACATTTCCAAAGTACAAGCAAACACAGGGGGGTTATGGCTGACAATGTTTGCAGATGACTGCAAACTGGGTGCCATAGTCGGACACACATCTGACACAGATATCCTTCAGAAGGGCCTCACAGATATGGATAATTGGTGCCAGAGACATGGCCTACAGCTAAATGCCGGGAAATGCATAGTCATACCCTTCGGGAAGAACAAGGTTACCCCTAGCTACCATATAGGTGGCAATCCACTGAGCACAGTGGGAGTTACCAGGGATCTGGGGACCCGGGTTGTCAGTAACCATTCGTTCAACACACACGTTGCTAACGTAGTTAGGTAGACCTTCTACATTGCCCACCTGATCATGAAGGGATTCACATCTAGATCAGGGGAGGTCATCGTCCCCTTGTACTCATCACTCATTAGACCTATGATTGAGTACAATGCCCCGTTCGGAATGTATCTGACCCGACACCTGCAGCAGCTGGAAAGGCCCCAACAGTTCATCGACAAATGGATGCAGGGTCTCAGGAATATGTGTTATGCTGACCGACTGAAAGGACTCCAGCTCTATTCAGTCGCATACCACTTGCTCAGAGGTGACCTGTGCCTGGCATACAAGGCCATGTCGAACCCAGATTTGATGACTATGCTTCACCTAAAGAATCTAGATCCCTCAGAACCACAAGGGCAGGTGACGTAAACCTTGACACGGTCATTAATAGAACATGCTGGAGGGACATATTCATCACCCAGACACTCACTATGCTGTGGAACAACATCCCAGTACATGTGAGGCAGAGCACCTCGCTGGCCTTGTTCAAGGGGAATCTTGACCAATGGATGGGAGATTGCAGATATACCCCAGGGATTACTTCAGTGTCACTGCTTGACAGAGGTACAGCAATATAATAGGCATAGTTTTCTTCAAACTGAAGGGGTGGCAAAGGCAACATAGCTATGGGCTAGGCTTATAGATGCCCTTGGATGGATAGCCTACTATGAACCTATGAACCTATGAACATATGTTCATAGTTTGTCCCATTCACACTTGTCTATCCCCTGTCCTCATTCGTATGTGGATATTTCTGTGGCACATGATTGAACTATGTATTACCAGCAGGTATGCTGTGTACAGTGCACATATGTCACGGTTGATTACAGTGTATCTGTGTACCTACCTCTGTGATACTGAGGACTACCACACATCCTTCACAGCATTACATGCATATGTCCATACTATTATTCGTTGGCCTGTGGGGGGTTGTCAGGGCAACGGTTACATGTGTCCCTGTTTGTGCACGCATCATGGTGGTCTTTAACCGGCCTCTGTTGCTATCGTGGGATGGACGGTGGTGTTGGTGTGTGTTTGGGTTGTGTTTCCACTGCCAATACATCAGTGGGGGGTGGGGTTGGCACATGCTCCTCTTTGCAGGGAGCCCCATCCTGGACATTTGTGTCATGCGTCGACACTTGGCACATGCCATATGTCCTGTGATATTCCCACAGTCGTGTATGCCTTCCTGCATTACTACTGCGTGTTACTGGCAGTTTGTATCTGGTACGCATGGCTATTATGTTGGATAGCTTAGCCTATTCCCATGATATGACATACCCATTCATCCAGGCATATACATGTTATTCAATCCTTTGCATTGGCCGTGGGTGTTTGGCCATCCGGCACCACTATTCTCTACGTGTGATGTCCCACCTTCACCTTCTGTGCATGTGGGACCCTGTTGGGGTGTCCTGCTTGGTGGGCAGATGTTCCACCCTATGTGTTGTGTTTGACATGTCTGCATAGCTAATCATCAGTACGGTGGCTGAACATACTGCTTTGTCCAGATGTGTACAGTTATGGACACCGTGGCATGTGAACGCCTATGGGGTTTCGACAGGTCCATACCACATGCAGGATGTACACATTCTGCCGACACATTCACATGCAGCCATTTGGATATCAGTACCTGAGGTGGGATGTTGACATGTGGGGTACATATTTGCCCGCGTGGCACTGCCTATGACAATACTTCATACTACATTTGAGGTATACCCACTGTGTGTAGGTGTGCAGCTGCGCAAGGCTGCTAGCTGGGTTGGGTGCACGGTCGTACATGGGTGCGGGTTACGTGCTATGACGGGCCTGTTGTGTATTACATTTGCATGCATGGGTTCTGCTTCTGGATATTACGCATACGCCGTCCTATGTGTATGCGACGGGCACGTTGCTGGGTGTAGTACATGTTGCTATGCACATGTTTGTCTGTGTTTAGGGTATCTGGTTTCCTTCTGGTTGTTATATAGACACGGCTGCCCGGCTGTGTACTCTCACTACTGCTGGTGACCATGCCCATGGGGCTACTTGTGTGTAGGTGCGGCACGCTGACATGCTGCGGTACACCTTCACTGGGTATGCCCACTGACAGTGCATTGCGTGACGGACATGGTATTACGCGTATCCTTTGTTCCTTGGACGGGTACAATTTGGACTTCGTGGGTTAATGTTTGGTTCTCCGTTTTGTGTAAACGGGTACTATGTTGCATACTCTGTGTACGTTTCATTATCCATGGACACTGGCTGGTGCGGTTACTATTGCAGGCGGCCTGTGACAGTCAGCACTTTAGGTTGCTCCTCGCCTGCCGGCTTGGCCACGCCTACGGGTGCATCCTACTTGGGCTTGCGCATGTGCCCTCTGCACGTGGTTGTGGTTGCGGCGCACACTCATTACTATGCATGTGGCGCTGCTATGCCGATTATACACTGCACTGCCGGCGCAGGCCTTACACTGGCCTTGCGCCGAGCTTCATGAATCCGGGGGAATGTTTATGAATTTAGTTCTCTATGATGCAAACTTTGTAATGTTCCTTTTACAGGTTTCTGAGTATGTTCTTCAAAATACATTGTGCTATTGCAGCATTATAAACCATCCCTAAATTATGAAATTGGTGAAAAGAAATGAAATATAAATTAAGTTCCATAATGCTATGTAATTGTGTAAAAAGACAAAACATTTCTTTTTAAAATAATGTCATTGTATAATAGCAATATATTACATCCACAAGTGGGTAATGCAGGTTTAGCAAAACTGTGTTTCTTTGGTTGTGAAGATGAACCACACCAACCCTGGGTAAATCTCGTATTATACACACATGAACATTATATATTGCTTAATTAAACAAAACAGAGAAGTAAATTCCTGTAGTAAGCCAACTGCAAACAGTAAATAAGTGCTGTAGCAGGAAGATTATCTCTCTGTGACCCCCTGCTCTAACTTCCTGCCAGAAGTTATTAAAATATGAGTGAACTATGAACACTACTTCCCAACTAGAAACAACCCTCTCACTAAAAAGTGAAAACATTACCTCAGGTAAATCTCAGCTGACATATATCATCCCTTTACCTTCTGAAGCTTCTACTTTGTTTTATATTAGTACAAAATTATTTTAATAGTGAAATAAAACAATAAAGAAAAAATAGGAGAAATATACTTTAGGGAAAAAGTCTTCTTGAAGTAATACCACTTCCAATGCAGAAATACATAGGACATGATAACACTGCAAAACAGCATAAACTAACATAATGTCTATTAGAACAGAAATGTATTTACTACAATGATTTTCTTAATATAATTGCACCTGGATACTATATGCTTGATCATGTGTCATTTAAACAACATGAAATTAATCACCAGAAAAAAGCAACTGTTGTCCAAACAGATTATATCTTCACTTAAGCAGCTTAACAAAGGTCACAAAAATCAATTGCTTTCTGCAAGGGACAAACCTCACTGCTTGTCCTGACTTTAAAGCAAGCTCTCACAATCCATATCTGTACATATGCCGACCAAGGTTACACAGTATTAATAATAACTATTTGTTAACCAGATAGACCCACAATCCCTTTTCTGGGGGTGACCCAGGAGTAATGTCTGGTTAAGTGACTTGCTGAAGTTCACACAGCAGACAAGCAGCAACAGATCAACTCAAGTCACCAGGAAGTGTGAAGATTTTTTTCTGGTGACTTGGGTTGATCTTCTGTTGCTGTTTTTTTGATTGGTGGACTTGTCTTTATACACAGAATGGATTGCACTTACACAGAAGGCAAACAAGGGATAAAAGAATCAAACCCTGCACTGTAGAAACTATAGCGTGCAACTTTAACATCTGTACTAACTGCCACACAGCTGCAAAGCTTAGAGAAAATTGGGAAACAAGCATAAACCTCAGCTTTTCCCTCTTCTGTGAGACTAGCACAGCATAGCTGACAGTGTGAAATATTGACTGCAGGACCCAGTATGCCAGTTTTCCTGGTGCAATGTTGTGAGACTCACTTAAATAGTGAAAGACAAAACTACAAGCTTTCCACTGCCTTCAAGCATACTCATTGTATACTCATTGTATATGAGTATAATACTCATTGTATACTCAGTGTATATGAGTATAATACTCATTGTATACTCATTGTATATGAGTATAATACTCATTGTATACTCATTGTATATGAGTATAATACTCATTGTATACTCATTGTATATGAGTATAATACTCATTGTATACTCATTATATATGAGTATGCCACTTATTGTACATGACTGTAATACTCATTATATACTCACTGTATATGAGTATAATACTCATGTATAAGTAGAACTATGAACAGTGAGTTAGAGGATGAGGAGAGGAAAGTATAAGTGTAATTGTTAATACATTTGCAAAGATAATTAAATGAAAATAAAAAGAAATGTAAAATAGGTATATGCATGCCTAAGGGTTCCTTTTATCATAAAATTTAGTTACAGTGGTGAATTGAACACTCTCTGCTTTGTGTCAGGAATTAATAGCATCATTGTTACTCCATCCTTCCATAACGAATGCATTAATTATGCATTATTTGCACAATATACTCATTCTTAGACTAATCTTAAAATATATCACAAAATGAAATAACTTAATTTTTGTGTTGGTGGAATTATATTCCAGGACCTAACAATAAAACATACAAACAACAAAGGTGAAATAATATAAGTGAGTACCTTTCTGTAATTAGTATACTTTTCTCCCTTATAAAATATGTTAGTGTATATAAATCAGTTTACAGAACTGATCATAAACCTGTTTCTTTTCTGAAAGCAGAAAACCATCCCTACAGCTTTGAGTTTTTGTTACTGGAAGTTGCCTTACCTTCCCGAGAGTAAGACTGACTGAGTTAAGTTGTCAGAAAGACCTTTCTGATTCTATGCATTGGAGAGTGTTGAGATAGCTTCAAGTTTTCTTACAGAACTTAGAAGTCTTATTAAAATATGGCTTCCCTGCTAACCATTCCAAGAGCACAATTCCAATCCAACACCGGGAGGAAAATGTGAAAAATGAAAAAAAAGCAATAATATTTTAATAATATAGAAAAAAAATAAAATAAAAAGGTAAGAAACATAATTATTCAGAAAGACAGAGACAGATTTACTAAGATTCTTCAGACACATTCCAGATGTCTGTAAAACCATGTATAATTTAATCCTTTCTGACTGCTGTCACCAATATTAAATGAAAGCTTAGGAATTTTAAAGTCTGAACATAATGACATTAAAAACTAAATGACTGCTATTTAGAATTGCAAGTTAGTTGTAGTAAATAAAACTCTGTATTTGTAGACATATGTTATTTCTCTAGTGTAATCAACATACAGATGCAAACAATGACTGTTGTTATACGTTTGCACATGTTACAGTCCAGTCAATAAAAATAGTGCAGTTCTTGTTGCATGTTCCAGGAAGCATATCTACAGGGAGTTGAGGTGAACTTCCACCAAGTGCAAGCTGCTGAGAACACAATTCCAGCCACTGTTTTCCACAGGAAATCCATGCCAGTGCAATTTCTAAGTGGACACCAGCAGTGACTACCTTCTTTTTGAAGATTTCATAGTTCTTCAATTGATGCAACTATGGACTTAGCATATATAAGTTACAGAGGCGTGAGGGGATTTTCCCCCACATCAGGAGTGCAGAGGGACAGAAAACACTTATACTTTACTTTTTCACCCTTTTTGTTTCTGACATTAATTTAAAGTATTTGTGATGCCCAGGGGTTTGCAGTTCATTTCATATTAGAACGTTGAAGGGCTATAAGTATGATTCTCAAAACACTGGCAATTTAAATGCAGCCATCAGGAAATACATACTGAGTCTGAAATTTCTATATTTCATACACCCTCTTCTTTGAAGCACAGTGATCTTAGAGTTAGGGTTCAGGAGGTCCTAAGACACTGCAAAAATATTGTAACAGTGAAGTTTGAATCTTGCTGTTATATTCCAAGGACTGGACTTATTTTTTCAGAATTTCAGGAGTTGTTGCACTGGACAGCCATGACATTATGCTAGGGACAAAAAATATGTATAGAAAGAACAAAGAAAATAAGTCTTTCTAAAAACATGATAACATGCTTTCTCCTGCAAAAAGCTACAAAGTCTATTGCTGTGTTAAGGTATGTATTATGGCATTTATTTATTTATTTGTTTGTTTATTAAACATTTGTAGACTGGGTAGGTGCATTGGTTCAAGGAACCTTTTCAGCCACAACCTAGGCCAAATAGATAAATGCAGCAGGCAGAGGGAACAACACTACATATTACAAAGAATAATTACAGTCAAATTAAATATAGTATAATTCACTAAAGCATCCGCTGTTTGAGTCAACCACAGAAAAGTAATATTTTGCATAAAGTCAGTATACATTTGCAATAAATTATCAAGATTCATAAATCCTTGATATTTGTAACAAGTTAATTAAATATATGAATCAATGCATCAAAATATCAACATTATTCTGAGAATGGAAATTTCTGTTACAGAATACTGTATGTCCAGACATAGCAAAGTTAAAAGTATATTTAGAAGTATAATGTTAAAGTTTGAGGTCTAGAGAAACAGTGAAAACCATACTTCAAAGTGCTATGCAGTACTATTCAGTTTTAGAATATTTATAGTTAACTCACTGTGCTATTAACACTTCCTCACAGTGACACAGCTAATGTTTATGTGACTAGAGTGCATATATTTCAGAACTACAAACAACTTCAGGCATGCAGTAATGGACTGCAAGGGACGCATCATTCTCTGTCAAGTTTTTGTCTGACATTTTATTTCTGCCTTTGCAACTTACTGATCTGAAAATGACTCGAGTATTAAATGCATCATTAAGGCATAGTACGTGAAGAACATAAGAACGGAGTGTTTCACAAAGAGTAAATAAAGTATGAGAGTAAACAATATTGAGAATTATAGAGCTACTTGTTAATAAAATAACAAAAATGAAAGTGAAATGTATAAAAGTACATAAACTATATCATGTGATACTTTAAAACTAAAGAAAAAATGGCATATTACTTGCATACTTTGCTGAATGCATCTCTGACTAATTTGTTTTCTGCATGCTTTCATTATTTATTTACAAATATTGTTTGGAACCCTAATATGAAGGAAAATTTAAGTATGTATATGTAACAGCAGAAATGCTTCAGTTTTATAAGCACTTGAAGGCACTTCATGTTATCAGCAGTTATGCAACAGCTGAACAATTAGATGCAGAAGGAGACTTGGCTTTTAGCCTCATGCTCTACCACCTAGATAAGCATGGGGTTAGCTTGTCTTACCTACATAACCCCAGAAATGTAGAGCTCGTACTACAAAAAGGCATCTGCACTTGCCAAGAGACAGAAATGCATGGCTGCATGGCATTGAGCAGAGTAGCACAAACTGTCAAGTATATGTCATTCTTATGTCCCCTATTATACTGCACAGCATCGTAACACTCAACTTTTAAAATGACGAAGTAAGAACAAAGGGAAGAGACAGTGATAGACAAAGGGACAAAATGAATGACAGAAATGTAATATTGTTCTGGCATATTCACACAGGAGGTAGAACACATTATGGGTTAGCATGTATCCTTTGCATACCTCCCAAATGTCCATAATGTCACTGTATGTCCAGTTTATAACCTCATATTTGTAGTTTGCTCCTTAAAAATTCTTTGATTTTCTTTTGCAGTGTTGAAGAAAGCAGCTAACTTATTGTGACAGACATTTGAGTGTCAAACTAGTAGCACCTGGGTAAATAGGAACTTTCAATAGTGCTCAAGAGGAGACAATAAACAAATAAGTCAAAGGTCTTCCAATGTGTTTTAGTGGGTCTAAGTCTACAAGAGCAAGTCTCTGATGGTGTCCCTCCACCCGATACTTCTTTCTTTCTTCCTTTCTGAATCTTGTGCTGAGAGGTTGAGTGGTATGAATTTCTGAAGGATTTGAAGTATAAAACTGGCCTGTTTGTTATTAGTTACTGTCTGCAGTCCCTATTGCTTTGCCAAACACCACAGAATTGGCAAGAAAGATTCAGAAAATGTTAGGCACAATTAGCATTTCTACTGGAGATGGCTATGAAAGCCCAACATGTCTTTATTGTGCTGTAACATATGTCCACAGGGTACCTTGCTGTGAGCTGCTTTGGCTTGTGAGACATGGTGTTAAGCACACATACACACACACACACACACACACACACACACACACACACACACACACACACACAAACACGTGCAATCACATACATACACCCACGTGCGATGCAAGCACATGTGCGCGCACTCGCTTGCGTGCATACACACACACACACACACACACACACACACACACACACACACACACACACACACGCACACAAAATACCAGTCAATAGCCTGTTCTCTATGGTTCACTTCTGTCATCCTCCACTTCAGTCCACTTGCAGTTCTGAGCAAAACAAAAGATTGCACAGTGACGTGCGTCTGAGGTACCCTGGAATGGCAAGCTTTGCAGCGTGCCAGTGAAGGTATTGAATCATTCCTGTAACAGCCCATTATCCCATTTCTCAAGGAGCTGGAACTTGATCTCCCCAGCTCTCTGTGTAATGATCATCAGTCTTATGCAGTCAGAGATTGAAAGCTGCAGTGTCCTGCTCCTAGGCAATTCATACGGAACTGTTTATCTTACAACCAACTCATACCCTGCTATGCCTTAACACTTTCTTAACATAAATTATATATTAGGCAACTATAGGTCAATTTCTTCATACAGCTGAAATTCTTGATTACAGCTTCCTACAGGGATGTTATCCCTGTTGAAAGAGTGCCAAACTGAATTGCAACACATACTGCATTGATAGTCAAATTCTTACACAGAAATTCTCTGGTCTCTGTTTCAAAAATACAGGTACATGTATCATACTCAAGCTATCCACTAAATAAAACAAAATACCTGGACACAGCTTCAAAACCTGTAGAAACTGATTTATTTCCAACACCATCTTGTTACACTGCTGCTGTTAAAAATAAAATTTTCACAACTGACTTCAGTCCACGATTATTCCACATAAACATTCTTCAGTCATGTTTTGCTGTAGAATCTCAGCTTTGTAATGTGTTCCTTATTTATTTTCAAGTTGAAAAAGAGTCTTTGGAAATGTCTTCTAAAAATAATTAAATAAACAATTGATCTAAATGAATACTAAAGTAATCTTATCCAGACATATAACAACTAACCATCTCACAACCCATTTTTTCAATAATCAAATGACTCATTAAAAAGAAAAAAAAACACAACTAAAAACATAAATAAATTGTACTTTAGGAATAGTATGCAGGAGAAGTGGTAGCTATAGCCAAGATTTCCTTCTGACCATAAGAAATATTTGATTCACTGAGCTTCACCATCAGGCACAAACTTGGAAAGTTAGATGTAATTTTCTCTATACTTCCCACCCCTTCAGGGCTTTATTCCTACACTGCAGTTCATGCAGATGATTAACAGTGAAGCTGTATTTTATTTATTGAATTTGTTGAATGGGGTGGATCATTAAACTCAGCATATCATTTTTAGATTCACCTGGGAGTTAACAGTCATAAAAATTAGAACTGAATATAACACTGATTTCCAGCTGACACATAAAAAAAATGATACAAAGCAATGTAAATTACAACACAGTCAAGGTAAACACATGGGTTCATTAACAGCATGGCTGCATCATTTTCAACTCAATACCATTTACCTTCTTAGAGCAAAAAACTGCATTGCTAATCAGATATGCATGCAGCCGAGACAGTTTGCATGATGATGAGTCCCCCCTCACAGCCACAGCCCAGGCTCACAGCCACATTGTGATAAGGCACCTCGAGGCCACATCTAAATACAAGAGATAAACAAATGAGTCTGCATGAGAAAATACATTAGCCAAATCAATTGTATGCATGCAATTGTTTAGTGATGATGTAATCAACATCAGCAGATAATATAAGAAATATATGAACAATGGAAAGGCAGGCAACACAGACATTGAGCTAGAGTGGAAGTCAGTAACAGAAGTCAAGGAGATGGTGACCGTTAAGTGAGTTGCATAACAAATCATTACTTGGAAAGATACACCATAAAAATGTGTAGGACAATATGGCTATTTTAAAACGGTTTAAAGTACACACTGAAGATCTGGGCTATAAAATTAATGCAGTAATGTGATGCAACAACACAAACCAAACCTAATAACAAGGGAGAGTGTTAGCCATGCACCCATGCTATACTGTGAAGATAATTAAAAACAAAAATATGTTTGTCATGAGGTGGGTTAGTACAACAATTCAGTCCATACATCAGCATATCCATGTTGTATTGTAAACGTGAGACACTACAGACATCAGAGTGCAAGAGAGTATAAAAACACATATGTATGTAATGTATCATGTGTACAGGTGGACACCAATAAAAAAGAGCAAGTAACAGATTTCAAGAAAAGAAAAAGAATCCTGGAACTCCCACACTAAAATCTTTCTTAACAGCTGCCTTAGCAAGGGTAGCCAGTAAAGCAGTCATGTGACATGTCCCCTATAACACATTATGCATGTGCATAACTACATGTATTAATCAAATGAGTCATTGTAGCCATTAAGACCACACATCCCTCAAATGGCCATCACAACATTGTCAGAATAGTCCAGATAAATAAATTATGTTAAACAATGCCAACTTTCCCCATATAATGTACATATGATGTAATGCAATTTAATGACTGGATAGCTTGCAGTCAGAGGAAAGTAAAAGATGACAGCACTAAAAGAAATATATGCCACAGATAAAGGTGTTCTGAAGAGGTGTGAATACAGGTAGAAATCTAAATTAGAAATAATGTTCCAGACTGCAAAATTAACAAAGAAAAATGACAGAACACAAGTGGGGAGTAAAAGCCACCATCCACAGTATGAATCAGTATGCTTTTAGTGTAACATAGACTCTGTCAGATGAACAAATCACCTTACTCCATTGCACTTATATGGCATTATTAGCACATGATAATGACAGTTTTCACCATTCTACAAGTTCAGTTATCATAGATTTAGACTGCCTGCCAAACTCAGTCTCTTGACTTGTGTAGGAGCTATTGACACTACAGACCTAGCGAGACAACAATTGTTAGAAAGCAGACAGTTGAAGGGAATGTGACAACATTATGGAAGATTAAGAAATGAGCATTGTAAAACAGATACCTCAAAATACTTCACTCACTGACAATCTGAACTTCAGGACTACATTGAGCTATGGAAGCTGTTACAGTTAAAATAATAACTGTCAACTGATGTGTTTATCGGTATTGCTTTCTGTTGCATATTATGGTTAAGCTCATTCATGCAACAATCAGCATTTCAATGAAGCCAAAGCAATTTTCTTCAGTTTTTGCCATAGGAATTGAGCTATCACTTATCATTTCATAAATATGGATAGCGATGTTGCTAGATGCCAAATGTCACTCAACCCTAAATGTGGAAAGACTCATTTGTTTTTGTGCAAACTCTTTTTTTTGAAGTGTGTAACATGATAAATGCATTATATCAGATGTAACATTGTAGTAGGGAATGATATATACATATATGTGCCTAAAAGTGCAAAGTACACATTAGTGGAATGGAAATCATGGTGTAGTAAGTGGTATGCTAGAGATAAATGCTGTATCATTAGAAGGCATAGAGGGAACTTATTATGTGTCTGACTACTCACAGATGAAGGGAATATTCAAAGGGAAATAAAGATGATGACATAGGGATTGAGCTGTATGGTGGTGTAGGTGACAGGGACATATATAACACAATGAGTGTAACCTGTACATCTCAGATTGATTTCTTCCATATCTGTTATTATCCAGTGTTGCATGTAAGTCTGTCTGCTTATGTTCACCAGTGAAAAAATAGCAGTTAAATGTATGCAATTTGCAGAATTATAACAAGGGAAAAATGCAAAGGATTTGTATATGTATTTTTTTGATATCCTTCTGAAATACTTTTACCTGTAGAATGGAAGACAGTTACTGTCTGAGAAGAAAACGTACCTAAAATGTGGGTACTGCCATAGGAGTGAAAGGATGATCACCATTTTTTCCCTATTAACATAAACATTTATTCAGCTGAGCAATTCAACACTCTTGAATATTTCTTAAGGAGGAGCACAAGGCTAATTAGGATTAACTATGTCCGCTGGACTGCATATGAGCATGCAAATTTGTCCTCATGACTGCTTTCTTTGGTAAGGCCCCCATGAGAGGAAAAACCTCATTAGTGGAGTATTTTCAGAACTGGAAAGATATAGAGCAATGTGGAAATATTCCAAGATAAGCCTTTCTGAATCCCATGACACAGATTTTTGTTGTTTTTTATATACATTGATAAATTATGTAGACCCAAAAACTTTGCCGTGTTACATGTGAATTTGGATTAAATACATTTTGTTGGTGTTTGAGCTCAGGCATGTTTTTGTTAGTTTTGTTGCTGATTAACCAGGAGGAGAGTTGAGTGAGATCATTGTCAAATGTTTTTTAATTATGTTTTGTTAGGGTTTGACCTATAGCTTGATATGCTGAATTTGTAGAAGATCTGCAGGTAGGTTGTTGATTGATACTAAGAAAAAAATTTGTGAAAGTATTGAGGCTTGTGGTACTCCTTTCACGAGGGCAGATAGTAGAAGTAGGTAGGTTTACCAGTTTGTACTGTAAACTTTCTATTTATAAGGAAATGTTTGAACAGAGGATGAGCTGGGTTGCTAATATGTGCTTAGATTAATGAGATGAGGAGTATATGATGATCTACTAAGTCAAAGGTCTTGGTCAAGTCAAATGAAAACTGATAAAGAGAAAAGTATAAAACATGGCTGAAAATCAGTCCCACACAACGTAAAATGCAACAAATGCAAAAAAGAACCACACAACAAGGCTAAAATCCCTATATATTTATCAGATAAGTATTTTCATGCACTAGGGTCTTCTTCAGATCATAAAAACAATTAAAACACATCTCATTCAAATAGAAAACATCAACCAATAGTGCATCATAATTAATTCATCAATAAAACAATCTTCATGACTTTAACGCTCCCCCGGATTCACGAATCATCCGTGTAAGACTTAATAAGTCTTACCCGGAGGCTGCAGTTGAGCGGTATGATGTCAGCGTGCCATGAATATGCATGAGGGCACGCTGACTCAACCGTAAGTCTTACACGGACAGTGTAAGAAAGCAGGGGGTGTGTCCGACTGCCGAGCAGTCTAAATGTCCACGCCCCTGCAAGTGTTCAAAATAAAAGCAAATAAACAAGAGCGAGTCCACTCAAATGTCCCTGCACCCAACACCTCACTGTCTGATATTGTAAACCCCCATCACAGTTCTAAAACACATAACATTCATTTTTTTTAAATTCCCAAAATAGCTGCCCGTATTTGTGCGTGTGTGCGCGGGTGTGCCCATTGCTTAGCTAGAGTTAGCAATTCTGACATGGAAGAGTATAAGAAAGAATGTTTATGCAAATCACACCAAATGGCAATAGTGTACTGGTAGAGCGTTCGCACAAAGAAGAGGCATTCACGGTTGTCCCACCACTCCCTTTCGTATTTATTTTTTAAATCAGTATATGGAATAATACCTAACAAATATGTTTAAACATAACTAAAAAGCAGTGAAATGGCCAATGTATCAATGAACAAAATAAATATTTTAAAGGATCCCAATATAAAATCGCCTGCAGTTAAGCGTCGCTTCACCCAGCGCAATAGAGTTGCCCATAGTTCAATAGCGCTTCACCCAGCACAATAGAGTTGCCCATAGTTTAATAGTGCTTTACCCAGCGCAATGTGTTTGCGTGGACATGCACGCCGCACCAACCAGGGCACCGTAGGGCACCGAGGAGCAACGTAGAGCAAAGTTGCTTAAATGCAGCCACACCCCCTAGCCTGTCTGGACAGTATGAAAATAAAATGAATGACAACGTTCGAACCCAGGACTCTGTGCATCACAAGCAAAGTACAGAACCACTAAGCCATGACAACATAGGGAAAACAGCCACTGTTAACATTCATATAATTACTAATGTTAGTTTAACCATTACCAAGCAGGTCTGTAGTCAGCAGAGAATTTTACAAAATGGCCAATCGCAAAAGTGCGGGAAATGCGGCATATTTAAGCCCCACAGGCGGGAATACACGCCATAACTGATTGTAGCTCACATCTGCAGTTAGAATGTCTGGTGTCAGAGAGGGAACATGCTTCCGAGCGCAATGTTGGGGCATCGAGCAGTCAAAATACATGGTTTGGCTCCTTGTCCACCGTCATGAGTCAGGACTCCTGCAGGGACAGTTCTAAGGGACAGAGTACAAGGCAGAGGCTTGGAACTGGTTAGCTCGTGACCTCACCAGTGCCACAGGCATTCCTCAGACTGGTGAGCAGGTCCATCACCACCATGCAGACCTGAAGAGATGAAAGCAGGACCACCTGAACCAGTGGATACAAGAGGCCCATGGGATGCAGGATGTCCCACAACTGAGTATGTAGCTATGGAATGCAGTATGTAAGAATTGATAATGGAGTATGTAAAATGGATAGGTATGTCTCAATATCCCTTCATTTACTTTACAGCTGCAGGTGACCGTGCTGCGAATCAGCAAGCCTATGCTGATAGGCTGCTAAGGCTGCGCCACCAGGCATGTTAGTGATTATTCTGCATGTATTGTTATATAAAATATGGGAGAGAGCATGAAAGAAAGTGTTGTAGTCCAATAATTCAGCCATAAAATTACCTGAATAAGTCCTCTGCATGTACTGTCAGATAAAGACGTCAGAGAGGCAGAAAAAGAGTGTAGTAACCCATTAAGAAAGGTAACATATGTCTGGAATAATATCTCTGCAAGCACTGTCATATAAAATAAGTGAATAATCCAAAAATGAGCAAACCTAATGAAAAAGCTTAGGATCCACCAATAAGTGCCACACGTCCGATTAACAGAAGCCGGTTTATTGCAATAAAATGAAAAGAGGGTGAACAATACAAATCAAAAAATGGTAAACTACGCTGAAAAATTCAAAAGTTAAGCGCTTTCACCCATGACATCTGGACTTCTTCAGAACTGAACGCCAAATACTACAACCAGTTTATAAAACCTATTTGGCGCCAAAAAAATCTTCAAATTCTTAAAGAAATATTAGCGCTATAATGTATAGCACTTACTACCTTATTTTAAATCATTTGAAGATTCACAGTGTGTTTCATTACTATAATATATTGTGAATCTATTACATATTATAACAATACAATAATCTATTCTAATGAATAATCTATATTATATATTGTAAAAAAGCTACTAAAAAGGTACTACAATGAATAACAATGAAGACATTCCTTAAAGCTACAATTCTAATAAATCATATCACTATATACAAATATTGTGTATAATAAAAATAATCTCTAAAATATATCTAGTGTTACACAAATAGTACAATATAATCCATACTTAATTCTCACACTACTAAAGTACATAAAAATATGCGCTGTTGTTAAAAGTTGTTATTAAATATTAAAAATGTTTTGAAACATTTATTATATATTAACTATGCAAAATTAAAAAATAAGATACATAAAAATTCAAAAATATGAGATATATAAAAATTCATAATGAAATCAATGATTTGACAGAAATAAATTCATTAAGACCCGGGGGAGTGGTGGCATCTAAATGTATTTGCCACCATACTTCTTTGTAACTTAATAATTTTTAAAATCTCCTCTCCTAGGATCCATATCAATATGCTCTAATATACTAAATTTAAAATAATGTTCATCACATTTAGATTCAATGTGTCTATATAGAGCATCGGTTTTGTTCTAATGCTGTAAGTGTGGTCATAAATTCTCTTCTTAAGACATCTCTCGCTCTTTCCTACATAAAAACTTGGACACATAATACATTTTGCAAGGTATTTGTATTGCAATTACCATATTTGGCTCTAATAAAAGACTTGTGACCATTCTCTAACCTTATTTTTGTCTCTTCTGACATGTATTTACATTGGTTGCAACAACCACATTTCAAACTTCTATTACTCAAACACTTTAAGTCCTTTTTAGATTCCTTATGTTCTACTAATACTTTAATATTCTTTCCCATTTTATGTATGAAATTCGGTTTGTTTCCCAATATTTTAAATAAATTAGCATCACTAGTTATAACATACCAAAATTTACACATTAACTTTTTAATGCTATCTGTGGCCAAGTTATATTGTAGAACACAAGCTCTTTGAAAATATGGTGTCAGACATATACTTGTGTTCTCTTGATGCTTACCTAATTCTATGCCTGCTCCTAATAAGGCTTTGTATTTCACTTTCCAGTGTTGAATGACATATTCAACTACATCTTCCATCATTTTTGTGGGATAATCCCTTTGATGAAATAAATTTTTTATAAAATCCATTTTATCTTTCAAATTCTTGTAGCTAGATGTCATGCGTGCAGCACGTATACATTGCCCTTTAAACACGTTGTGTTTTACTTTCAAAGGGTGACAACTAGTGTATGCTAAATAATTATTTGAAAATGTATTTTTCCTGTGTATTTTGGATTGAAGTACTCCCTCATTATGGAAAATAAATGTATCCAAATAAGGTAACCCCATTTTGCTGTGTGCATACGTGAATTTCAAATATTCACTACTTGTACTAATATAGTCAATAAAACATTGCAGAGTATCATAATCCGCTTCCCACAAAATCTATATGTCATCTAGAAATCTAGAATAATATTTGACATATTTGAAATATATACTGGGGAACAAATAAATGTTCTCCCAGTTTAGCATAACTAGGTTGGCATATATGGGGGCACAAGCTGCCCCCATAGCCACTCCCCTAGTTTGCTTAAAGTATTCTCCTTCATAATAAATGAAGTTATTGTCTAGTACTATAGACATCATTTCTACTAATAGACATATTTCATCCCATTCAAAGTTGGAATATTTGATAATACTATTGCTGAAGGCTTCTAAGCCTTCTTGTTTGGGGATACATGAAAACAAGTCAATAACATCAATGGTAACAAAAATTGTGTTATTTTTCCAAGCTGTAATCGGATAGTTGTTAAGAAAAACCCATGAGTCTTTAACCATATGGGTTATATGATTGTATAAAAATTTTAGTTTAGTATCTATATATCTTCCTAGAGGAAAGGTTTGGATTTACTTCCTGATACAATTGGTCTGAAGGGTGGGTCATTAACGTCCTTATGAATTTTTGGTATTCCAATCAATGTAGCTAATTTAGGAAATTTAACTTTGAGATAATCATATAGTTCTTGTGAAATTCTTCCATCTATTAAATATTCCTCTAAATATGAATCAATTCTTTGATATGTTATATTTAGCTCATTTAATGATATTGTTTCATAATTCCCCGACATATATAAAGTGTCATAAATCTTTTTAGTGTATTCAATGTTGTCATAAAGGACTGCCCCTCCCCCTTTATCAGGTTTCATTATTCTTGTGTTGTAATCATTTTTTATCACTTTCAAAAGTCTCTCTTCCTCTATAGACAAATTGTTGTTAAGAGTCGTCTATATCAAAAAATTGCTTTCCTGATAAATTTCCCTTGTAATAATTTTCTCATACATGTCAATAGTAGGATGACTTGGTGGCATAAAAGTACTAGTTTTTTTCAACAGTCTCGTAGAGTTGTGAACAGTAGAGGTGTTAGGCATATCATTTTGTGACTGATCGTTAAAAATACTTCCAAATTAATTTTCCTAATATATTTCTTAAAATCAATTAATAAATCAGTCATATTAAAATTAGGGTTGGGAATAAATTTCATACCCTTAGCCAATAAATCAAAGTGAGTTTGATCTATTGAAACATTAGAATAATTGTATATTTTGAAGTTTTTATAAGAACAAATGTTCCCAGTGAAAACTATGTCATTTTCTTTTTCATTCTCTTTCACTACATAGTTATCTTTTATTACAATATTAGATGGCATCGCTAATTCCAATTTCTTTGGTTGTATCTCGTTCTTGTAAATGTCTGTTTCACCTGATTCTTGTTCAGATAAGGTTGAGTTGTATCCATCATTCCCATCTGAAAATCCTGCCTCCCATACATATATGACTTATCATTAAAACCCCTATAATTTAGATTATTGTCCGTACGACCCTTAATTTTTGGCTTTGTTAGTTCTGGCCATAAGTAAGCCATACCCTTATTATACTGTTCCCTGTCTCTTTGCATTTTAGTAGTTTTCCTCTGACATAACTTGGAAATCCATTTGTCTGCCTCCTGATATTGTTTATTATATAATTTTTCCCATTCAGTATACAATAAGTCATTCACTATTCTAGTATTTAATTTCTCAGCTTCTTGAATTAATTTACTTAATTTTTCATCATTAAATTTAATTAACATACACATAAAGTTACAACCACATTCATCAAAAAACTTATTGAATTCTTTTTTACCTTCATTAGTCAATTCCAACCCCATGGGTTGTTTAAAAAAAACTTAGCCCCATAAGTATTAGTTTACTATCAATACATTTAGACAAGTAAGCATTATCAATTTTCAACCCATTGATATTTTTCAATTTTTTTCCAGAAATGAATAAATCATACTTTTCAGATTACCAGTCACTTCTGTATCAGGGGATTTTAAATTAAAATTACTTTTCATGTTGTCCATATTATAATTAAAAGTCAAAAATTCATTGAATTGTTTGTCCTTAGGATTTTGCCCAACCTGTTCTGATTTTGTTTCCGAATAAATTGTGTTCATTACAGTACCTTTATTACTTTGTGTGGAATTTCCAGTAACAGCGGAATATGTTCTTAATGGGACAGTCCTTTTGGGCTTTGTTCCTGTTCTTCTGGCTTCCACTTCCACATCACACAAGGAAAAATCAAATGTAAAATCAGACAAATTTATCTTGCTGCTGCTGAAGGGTTCAGTAATATCTAATGTATTGGGTGGTCTTTTATTGTTTTCACCCTGTCCATTTTGAATGTCCAAACTGTCATTAAATGCTTCCCCCTCGCTCTCAGTCACAGTTATTTTGTTATTTTTGTTGACTATATTACCAACACGTGTTAAGGATTTCAGTTCCGCTGAATTAGCAATTAACACATGGTTGCTAGCAGCATCAAAATTAGAGACAGACTGTGCATTTTGAATGTTCCGTGTATTGCATACACTTACATTCAAACAATCAATGTCACTGTGCAATAACTTTTTTACCAGGAGTGCTAAATTGTTCAATTCTCCCTTTAGTTCCGCTAGCTCTTCCTTAATTTGTAAAACGTTAGTAACGTCCTCTTTGTTGCTTATATCCTCCGCTTCATTTGTGGGGAATGCACCGGTGAGTTCCGTAGCCATGACTAACAACTGAATAATCCAAAAACGAGCAAACCTAATGGAAAAGCTTAGGATTCACTAATAAGTGCCACATATCCGATTAATAGAAGCTGGTTTATTGCAATAAAATGAAAAGAGGACGAACAATACAAATCAAAAAAACGGTAAACTACGCTGAAAATTTCAAAAGTTAAGCGCTTTCACCCATGACATCTGGGCTTCTTCAGAACTGAATGCCAAATACTACAACCAGGTTATAAAACCTATTTGGTGCCAAAAAAAATCTTCAAATTCTTAAAGAAATATTAGCGCTATAATGTACAGCACTTACTACCTTATTTTAAATCATTTGAAGATTCACAGTGTGTTTCATTACTATAATATATTGTGAATCTATTACATATTATAAAAATGCAATAATCTATTCTAATGAATAATCTATATTATATATTGTAAAAAAGCTACTAAAAAGGTGCTGCAATGAATAACAATAAAGACATTCCTTAAAGCTACAATTCTAATAAATCATATCACTATATACAAATATTGTGTATAATAAAAATAATCTCTAAAATATATCTAGTGTTACACAAATAGTACAATATAATCCATACTTAATTTTCACACAACTAAAGTACATAAAAATATGCGCTGTTATCAAAAGACTTAAAGTGTTTGAGTAATAGAAGTATGAAATGTGGTTGTTGCAACCAATGTAAATACATGTCAGAAGAGACAAAAATAAGGTTAGAGAATGGTCACAAGTCTTTTATTAGAGCCAAATATGGTAATTGCAATACAAAAATGGTGATATACCTTGCGAAATGTAATATGTGTCCAAGTTTTTGTGTAGGAAAGACCGAGAGATGTCTTAAGAAGAGAATTTATTACCGCACTTACAGCATTAGAACAAAAGATAAAACCGATGCTCTATATAGACACATTGAATCTAAATGTGATGAACATTATTTTAAATTTAGTATATTAGAGCATATTGATATGGTTCCTAGGGAAGGAGATTTTAAAAGTTTATTAAGTTACAAAGAAGTATGGTGGCAAATACATTTAGATGCCACCACTCCCCCGGGTCTTAATGAATTTATTTCTGTCAAACCATTGATTTCTATATGAATTTTTATACATCTGATATTTTTGAATTTTTATATATCTCATTTTTTAATTTTGCATAGTTAATATATAATAAAGTTTTCAAAATGTTTTAAATATTTAATATTTAATAACAACTTTTAACAACAGCGCATATTTTTATGTACTTTAGTAGTGTGAGAGTTAAGTATGGATTATATTGTACTGTTTGTGTAATACTAGATATATTTTAGAGATTATTTTTATTATACACAATATTTGTATATAGTGATATGATTTATTAGAATTGTAGCTTTAAGGAATGTCTTTATTGTTATTCATTGCAGTACCTTTTTAGTAGCTTTTTTACAATATATAATATAGATTATTCATTAGAACAGATTATTGTATTTTTATAATATGTAATAGATTCACAATATATTATAGTAATGAAACACACTGTGAATCTTCAAATGATTTAAAATAAGGTAGTAAGTGCTATACATTATAGCGCTAATATTTCTTTAAGAATTTGAAGATTTTTTTGGCGCCAAATAGGTTTTACAAACTGGTTGTAGTATTTGGCGTTCAGTTCTGAAGAAGCCCAGATGTCATGGGTGAAAGCGCTTAACTTTTGAAATTTTCAGCGTAGTTTACCGTTTTTTGATTTGTATTGTTCATCCTCTTTTCATTTTATTGCAATAAACCGGCTTCCATTAATCGGACGTGTGGCACTTATTGGTGGATCCTAAGCTTTTTCATATAAAAAAAGTGAGTGAGCCTAAAAAAAGAGTGTTCTAACCTGTTAATAAAGGTATAATATGTCTTGAACATGTCCGCCATATACACCGTTAAAACAAATAAAGGAGTGAGCCTGTGGAAAAGTGTGTAATGTCATTAATAAAGGTCTAAAACCCGGAGTGTGTCTGTGTCACAGAGTTTGAAATTTTGTTGTACCCTTGCATTATACAAACAGTACTGTTTGAAAAGGTGCTGGCAACCCAGAGTTGTGCAGTCCCATATAAAGTGGGTGATGGAAGTGCTAGTAGCTGTGAAACATATAGACAGTCCACAACAGTCAGTTACTGGCTGGCATGAATAAATAAATCTGGCACACGTGTAGCATGTTATTTTTCCCCAGAAATGTGAGTGTGTGTCAAGAAATGCAGGGTTCTGTACAAATCAAAGTGAAAATGTCATGTGAAAACATCCCAGATATGTAGATAAAGAAATATAAATGCAATCAAGAAATATGTAGCAGTAACATCTGCATCCTGGACAGTTAGTATGTCGGATATATGTCAGGCATATGTTGAACTAGCCAAACCCATTACACAACCTAATGTATGGTGGCAAGTGTAATAATACATGTAGCGGATATACACTTGCAGTCACTAGGAATGTAGTGTAGACAAAAAGGTAATTATAAGATGTTAACCAAGGTTTTTTCAACACTCTACTGTATGTGCATAAACCATGCAATTCCACACCTCACTGGGTATGTGTAATCTTAAATATTTGTTGGGACATATGTCCTATTGTTCTATAAATATTTGCATTCACGTTGATGCATGTGCCCTGTTTAAACACCACAATCATGGTGGCCTGTTGCTACCAAACATCCCTGCATGCTGTTGGAATATCCACTGTGGTTCAATATATGCATGTGTTATGCTTGCTGTTCAAATGTTGTAAGCTTGGTGTCTTGGGTTAATGGGAATATTACTGCATGCTCTTACAACTAATCTGGAATGCTGTTTTGCTTATGTTGTAATTAAACACACCTAATCACAGAACGTATGGGAAGGCCAGTCCCAGTGGACCCACCTGTCCCTCCTCAGCTGGCAATTGCACCTGGCACCAGCAGGTCCGGTGCCCAGCCCGGGCTCCCCTCCTCCATTGGTCCTGTGCCACCATCAGGTGGAAGCACTGCAAGGGATGGGGCTCGTCCCCCCATGTAAGCGTGGGCAGAGAAGGGCCACCTGTCACCCTTCGAAAGGTCCGGGTTGTGGTGCGTAGACAAATCCACTGTTCAGTCGCTGATCTCCTACCCCAGCTCGAGGTGAGAGTGGCGTGTCTCACAGGTGAGCCTGCCCATCATACGCAGCTCTCAGCACAGCCACCCTCGGGGCTGTGAAGGTTCAGTGGTGACTGCCCATGGGTGGGAATCTCAGTTCCTCTGTTACCATCTGTGGGCTCATGGGCTTGCGATTTCCAAACATCCGACCCCATCAATTGTGTTCATCCATCCCATGTGTCATACACCACCCCTGTATGCGTCTTGTCTGTTTACCTTCCCAACCTACCTCCCCGGACATACCTACTTCCTTTACCTCACTTCCCACTCTCACCTGAAAAAAAAAAAAAGGGCAATCTGTACCCACAAAAAATTATGCCCCATACATAGCTGCCCATTTCACACACATGTCCATTGGACATGTAAGTTGATAATTAGAATTGGCAGTACAACATACTTTGTTGTCCTCACCCCTCTCCCAAGGGTGGAAGGTTTCAAATTTCACTCCAAATTCATTGCATATGCACAGCTGTTGCTGTTAAAGAAATGGGCAGCTATGGACCTTCCCTACACCCGTCCTGCACATCCTGAGCTTATTTACCTACTGTCTGTCCCTCTTTGTGCCCCCTTTTTCACCACTTTTCTATCTCCCCATTTTCCTTTCTTTAAAAGAAATTAGCGTGAGGGTTAGCAGGAGTAAGCACTTTTAAGTGGTAGTAAGTGGGTTTAAGCGAGTGTGCGCATGTGTACGCTTAGCTAAGCATCGCTAAGTGTCACGCAAACCTGCGCAAACCCGCTTACAACTGTTTAAAAGTGCCTTAGTCACTCTATGGCAGGGCCCTTGTTCTGCTGAGCAGCAAAAGAAAAAACCTCTGCCAGTCTCAAACCCCAGACCACTGACACAATAGACTGCATGAATTACCACTAAGCCACAGCAGATATACAAATAACTTGGTTCTGAAATAAATATATCATCCATTACAATGAGGGAATGTAAATGGAAATTAGGAATGGTATAACACAAATCCTTTTCTGTGGGTCTTTACCAGCAATGGTTGTGGTATTGCATGACATGACTGTGAAAGGATCCAGCCATCCTAGCAGGGAATAATGTTACAGTAGCACCTTACAAACACCACACAGTATCAGACCAGGATAAATACTGGCCACAGGAATACAGTGCAATAACCACATTTGTATGGCAGTTAATTGTGTAAGTGAGAAAAAAGTACATACTCCCATGTATCCTGTGTTAGTATTTGGAGGGGTGCGTACATGTCTACACTGAGATGTGTGTACTGGAAGCAGCAACATTCAGGTTTGAGTACAACATGCATATAACTGGCTACAACCCTAGCATCAGATAAGACATATACCAACCTTCAGACTGATGCAACGGTGTCCAGAGCAAACAAGCATGGGCCCCACCCTGGAAATCTGAAAGGGCTATACCTACCTAACCTAGCATTTTATAGCAGTGGGCTGCAATCACAGTGAGTAATGCAATCACCAAACAGCAGGCTGCATGCAATTACTGAATGGTGGACAGCAATTGGTGCAGAGGCTGTCACATGCACAAGTGCAGATACCTAGAAAAGCAGGCTGTACCTGCAGCCCACACATGCAATTATATCATTGCAGGTGCTGTGAGATAGAGAGTGAGAGAGAGAGAGAGAGAGTGAGACACGGACACAGACACAGACTGAGACAGAGACAGAACAGAGTGAGAAACTGAGACAGAAAGTTAAATAGAGGGAGAAAACCCCAAACAAACCACCAATAAAAAAAACCTACAAAACCATAACACACGGAGCAGGGAAATACAAAGGTAAGGTATGTAACTCACATGTATGTGTTGGCATGTTGTAGATGTTCCCGTATCTATCTGTATCTGCACATGTGCATAGGGCAAGGGACATACTACAACTGTTAGTGAAGGGTGGACAGATATCTGTCAGTGAAGGTTGATATGTGCATATATCCATGTAGGTCATAGTGTGTGGCCTAGAAAACAATATGCAGTGCTCAGGAACGGCCTTAGGTCAACTGGTGCCCTAGGCAAAAGGACTCCACGGTGCCCCCTACCACACTTCCTGGTGCCCTCATCCTTGTCTTACTACACCACATAAATAGTGGAAAAGTACCCCTGCTAGAGCAACGCCCTAGGTGGCCGGCCAGTTGGCCTATGCCTAAGGCCAGTTATGGTAGTGTTGATATATGTCATGTGGTGGTTAAATGCTGTGGGACAGATTTGTCAGATCTGCTGTGTTATAGCCAGTGAGGTCTACTAATGCTACAAGGGCTGAGGACACCCACATGCATTCTGCACAACACTGTGCAATTTAATCACATACCTGTACATCCCACAACTGTCGCATAAGTGATATTCCCACCATGAAAGGTGGACTGTACATGTGCCTATATGTACATCCATGTGTACAGCAATGGATGTGTACATGTATGTGTATAGATATGCATATATATATATATATATATATATATATATATATATATATATATATATATATATATACACATATAGAGTGAGAGAGAGAGACAGAGAGACACGGGGTCATATGTACCGCAACAGGTATGTGGTGACCAAGGCATGGACTGTTGACAAGTGTTGATACTGCAGTGCCATTCCACCTTCCCAAAACAGTGTACCCATTAACTACCACATAGGTAGAGATCTACCTAACAGTGAAGGTGTGATAACGGAACATGGGACACAGGTGGACAGTAGCTTCCGCTTTGATGAAGACAGTGCCACACTACACCTGTAATCTGTCTGTGTGGTATGTGTCATGACAACAGGTGTGTCATCTATGGAAGTATAGGGTAGAGTTCCCCTCTACTCATCACAATGCCCTGTGTGGTATGTACTTCACATGACAACTACACCAGGTGAACAGGCCACAGACAGATCTCCCAAAGGGTAATACTGGCCGCAAACAGATGGCCTATGCAGACTGACTCACAAAACCACAACTACACTGTATTGCATACTGGCCACACAGAGGTGACCTCTGCCAGACATACAGAGGTATGTCACACCCATAGCTGGGTGACAACCATCATGGCAACATATCACAATCCCTCCGGGATACACGGTCTAGGGCCCTAAACCTTGTCAGCTCACTAAACAGCACATGCTGGAGGAATAGGTTCCCATCTCAGAGATATGCCATACACCGGAATAGACCACATAGCAATAGCAAACAAGGCTCCTCCTTAGCAGTTGTTATAAATACCCCTGATGATTGTGTGGGAGATTGGTAATACACCCAAGGAAACACCTCTGTGGTTCAGGTTGGCAGGGGCAAGTGAAATCAAAGTACATGTGTGTCAAAGGTCAGGGTAGCATATGGCTAGGCTGCCGTAGGCCCTAGGGCCAATAGCATGTTATCTACCTATGACACTATGCACTCACACATGGACTTAATGCAATAACTTCTATGTGAGGTTGAATAAGTGTAACGCTGAATGTGTGTAAGGTCTGTAAAGGTGTGATAGCTTAGTGTGATGTTGTATGCCTATCCTAGCTGTGAGGACAGCAACTGATGTGTAATGTATAGTTAGGCAGACATAGTAGTACGGCATATGATGTGATGTAGTTCTCCATTGACGAATGTGGTGTCGCATTGTAGGCTAAAGCAATACATGTATGCTTAGTGAGTGGTACCACTAGTGAATCCATCACCAATATGAACTGTAGTACTACCTGAAGCTGTAGGCCTAAACAGCACAGTATGGTGTGTGTTGACATTGCTTGGAAACACTGTCATGTGTGTTTCCTGTAGTCTGCACAGAGGAAAGAATGCAGGCATAAGGGTGTGTAAGTAGTGGCACACAGTACCGTATGGTACACAGGTAATGCTCATCTGTGTTGGCATACAGTGGTGCATTGTATGTTTGCTTGATGTGTGTGTGATTATGCCTGTACAATGGCTGCAATCATATGTGTGTTACAGGGTAAACATATGTATCCAGCAACATATATAGTCTGTTATAGCAGTATGCCACCTATAGTAACAACTGTACACACCTGTTAGGCAGGGCTATGGCATCAATGACTAGGATGGTTGATTGGTACTACTGTACCTGTACTTTACATCCATTGCAATGGATGACATCTCTGTTCATTCATTGGTGTGATATACACCCCTGTCTTGAGGTTGTGCAATGTGTCACAAACAGTGTGTCGGGTACTGTTGTATAGTGGTGTGATATATAGAGTCTGCCAGGCAGTGTTAGTTAGTTGTGGCCTGAGAACCAATAAGTGGTATTGAACGTGTGTAACCTCTGACAGACAATAGGATGGTATATACGTCAGTAAAGTGATATCTGTGGGTAAAGGTGTAAAGTGTGCCACAGGACACTTTCACACATATTTTTCATATCTTTTTCAGCCAGATGGCCCACCAATGCAACCCAGCGTACACAGCGGATGAGGAAGAGGTGATACTGCAAAGCCTATTGCAGCGGTACACAATGCTGTTCTCCAGAAGCAGCCAGCACCAGCAAGAGTGGACTGCACTGTGGCAGGAACTTGTTCGTCGGGTAAATGACATAGGCATGCATAACCAGACATATGAGCAGGTACGCCATCACTGCAGTGATTTAATTAGACAAGTCCGGCAGCATGCGTCTGATATCCAAAGACAGCAGCTTGCCACAGGTGGTGGGGTGGCCATTCATCCCCCTCTCACCAGAGTGGTGGAGCTGCTCCTAAGTGTGGTGGCTCCTGGACAACAGCTACATCAACCTCTGACATGTGTTGTAATGGAGGCTGGAGCCACCCAGCACATCCACCTGGAGCAAACAGGTAACATGCCCTATCTGTAGACTACAGTTAACTGTATTGTTAGATTATGTCTACGTGAGATGTGTACTGTGTGTTTAGCAGTTCCGCTGGCTAGTGTTGTGCAATACGGATAGTTTGAATAATATCTCTACACCTGTGACTGTTGACTGTTGTTGTACTGCAGTTTAGCATACCCACTGTAGCAATGCCACAGTTGTGGCCACTGACGAACTATCTCATATTCTCGTGGGTCCCTCTGGTGCGACGGCAGGGCAGCTGATCCATGCTGGTGAGTGTGTTATACCTGCAATGTTGGTAATGAAATATGCATGTCATAGGTGAGGTGTAGGCCACGTAGACATAACACACCTACGCATAATGCATGCCATGCATGTTTGCTGTGAGATGTTGCACAGCTCAGTAATGTCAGTAGCTGCCTCAATGACATGCAATACACAGAGCATGACACACAGTTGTGGCAACCCCGTACTGCACATTGGATAGGCATAGTTGCAACACCTGTACACAGCATAACACATTTATCACATGCAGTACACAAAGTCATGCTACATATGGCGTAACCACACACCCACTGTAAGGTCACACTTCAGTATCCCACATGTCATCCACACACACATGATGTACCTCAGGGGTAGAGGCCTATCATGGGGCTGTGCAACACTCTTCAACACATAACACAGTCATGTTAGGCAATGCTCCCTATTGGGCACCTCATACACCCATGTACAAAGTGGCTGTGTAATAGTGAACGTAGCCACAGCACTGCAGTTCAGGTACAGCATGCTAGGCGGTGGTCTGTCACACAGTAGTAGCTGTGAGTGACCACAAGATGCATGATGATGATGATGATGGCTCATGGTACTACACCCCATCCGGTTACAGTGACCACAGTACTACACATAGCAGTCTTTGCTGTGCACCTTATTGTTCTGTGTGTGCAAACATATGCACCTATACACACTATGCATAGCATGTTGTGTGTGTGCTTACATATGCTAGTATATACATTTTGTACAGCAGTCACCATCTGTACAAAGAGTCACATATATGTCCTGGAATGCTATTGGGTGTATAGGTCACATGACACACATTGGGTATGTGTGGTGTTTAATGTTGCAGTCGTGTAGCATGTCATGGCTGGCACCAACATATCTGCAATATGTCCCACACTCACCATGACCACTATACAATGTCCATGTCGAGTACTGGGATTCCTTCACATCTACATGCACCACTCATCCCATGTCTGTACAGTGCATGCATTTGCTACACCTGTGCCCACTATTATGTGCTATGGACACAGACACTGTCATCAGACATGGCAATCTATGTGTCACACAGATAACACATGCAGCCATGGTATGTATACCGTTGAGTGATGGTGCACATGACATTGCAGAGCAGATAATACTTGCACAGCAATGTTGTGTCCATGTACACATTGTGTTCCAGGGTGTAGCCAATCACTGAACAACTACACACATGCATCAAAGCCATGTAAAATGTCATTAGATAGGTCTGTCTACACTTGCACAGCATGGTGTTGAGCAACACATGGTCTGCATGCTGACATGTGTGTGGTGACTGCCTTGTGATACTGTCACCCACCATCACCCACTATTGTGCATGTGTTGGATTGCTGGTGTGTGTGTGTATGTGCTGTGGTGAGCAGTGTATTTCTGTGCATGTGTGTATGTGTGCATGTGTGCATGTGTGCATGTGTGCATGTGTGCATGTGTACATGTGTACATGTGTGCATGTGTGCATGTGTGCATGTGTGCATGTGTGCATGTATGCTAACATCATGTACAGATTGTAAAGTGTGTTTCCTGTCTTCTTTCCACAGGTGCTGAGTTAGGGGTGGCTGAATGCAGCAGGGGAACCTGACGTCACTAATAGTGGAGATGATGAGACATGTATTGTGGCACAGGAAGGTCTGACAGGGTCTGTCGTTGGTCCACCAATTGACAGTACACAACGGTCAACCCCATCTATGTGCACACATACTGCCAATACATCCCTTGTCACCAATGACCATAGCTGAGGGACAGCATACATTTGGCATTGACCAGGAGAGTGTGGTACCTATGGCACGTGCATCTCCTCACAGCAGCCATAGCCGTATTACTGGAATGGTACCACATAGGCGGATGTCCAGAGGTTCTCGGGGGAGCACCACTGGTTATATTGCCCCTGGCAGACGTGCCTCCGGAGGAATTACAACCTCCAATATGTTCCAGGCTGTAATGCAGGCACAGGCATGTAAGGAACGGTACACCCGACAGGGACTAAGGGCGCAGAGGGCCCATTAAAATGCTATCAATGACAGCATCCGTGACCTTGTCGGTGCCATCCGGAATTACACCGAGGTCATTGATAGCCATTGGAGGGAGACATTAGATTTCCTCCACAGTGTGTTAGCTATGAGCCAGAACCGTGCGGGATGGATGAGAAGCCGATGCGGACGCATGCCAGCAACAGCATCAGCTGGCAGTTGTCACAGATGGACTACGGATCACAGCCACTCCAGTAGTGGCAGTACCGGCCTGTCCATTGACTGTCCTATTAGACCATGTGCACGTGGTGCTGGCCAGTCCCAGCAGGGACATGGGTCCAGTCATCATACCTCTGCCTCTGATGATAGCACCCAGTCAGGGTTGGTACCCGATACTGCCCATAGCACCTCTGCTAGGCACAGGTACTGTGTCCATGGCCAGAGACAGTGATCTGTATGGCCTAGCAGGTACAGTCTGTGGCTGTCACACAACCGCCTGTATATGGCAGCCACATGCTGGAGTTGTGTGTGTGCAGACACACACACATTTACCATACAACTAGGGCTCACACATACACACACACATTACATCAACATTGGCCCATGCAGTACTGTTGTCCCTCACACACACACACACACACACACACACACAAACACACACACACACACACACACACACACACACACACACACACACACACACAAACACACACACACACACACACACACACACACACATGCCGGTTGGATGGGTCAATGTCAGGCTCTGGCAAACCTACAACACACCCTGGGCATATGATGACACCTGTGCCAACTCCTGTCATCTGTCACATTGATGCAGGAATAGGCTAACATGGTTCTGATGCACAGGGTGACATTATAGAACTGTAGCAATAGTAGCAAGTTGCAAACAGGAAAGTGTACTGATATCCTTGTAGGTATATCTGAGCAGGCATTATGCATCACAGCTCTGATAGTCATTGTAGCATTGTTTACACCAGTGTTAGGTCTGAATATGTATTGTCCACCCATGTGCCACTTGGCTGAAGTGTACAGTGTTGCCAGCATGTGTTAGTGAGTGGACAGTAGGTGTGTGATGTGTGCATTACAAATTAGCGGGTGTACATCTGTGAACATGGTGTGTGTGCACTGTCTGCATGTACATGCATAGTGGACACATGGGATGTGCGACATACCCTGTTCTACACATTGTTAACATCTCATGGTATCTTTCAATGGCCAGTATGCATTCTACTACAGATATGTACTAACATGAGTACACATGTGTGTATGACATGGGTTGGCACTATGCTGTGGGTGATACCGTTGATATCTGTCAATGATCTGCAGTCTGGTAGTATACACCACCTCAACAGCATGACTATAACCAATCATTAGATGATGTCCTGACAAATGACTCACAGTTGTAGGGAACTCAGTAACAGTTGGATCCTTCCAGTACTATACTATAACAGTAACCAGTGGTATTGACCGCCACACATTCCTGGGACCACACCTGTGTGGCATATAGCCCTCTTAGGTACATGCAAACACACTAGGGATATGTCCATCCACATCTGGAAATGCATGCATTGGCCTATAACAGATACACATACCTCTGGGTTGGTAGAACTGCACAATGCATCACCGACCATACATATGTACCTAACATTGTGCAAATCTGCCTTTTGGTTTGTTGCCTGCTACAGACCACACTCCCCAACTCAGCAACCTCACTCAGCTTTCCTGGGAACATTGGACCATATGAAGGTGTCCCCAAACACCATTATATTGGGTGACGTCAAATACCCACACATTGACTGTGGATAGTACTCTGGCCCCAACACTCTCACCCAACAGTTGCTACTATTTCTAAACTTATATGCTATGGCACAACTGGTCACCACACCCACAAGCGGGGACAACATATTGGACATGATCATCACCGACATGGGGACTCTATGTTCCACACCTGTGATATGCCCCTCATTTGTAAGGGCAGAACATACTTTATCTCACTCGACATCCATATCCTGTCCCCACACCCATCCTGGGTAATCTTGGTGAACTTCCCAAAAGCAAACTTCACACTCCTCCAATCCATGGTGGTATCTTTCAGAGACCCTGGGTCAGTGGTAAGTATGGCTCAGACTGCTGAATCCTTTACATACACATTCTATGGACACCTAGTGGATCGCATGGATCGTTACATCCAAAATAACAACTGGACTCACTCCTCCAATGGCAGTGGACCTGTCTGGTAGACCCCAGCCATTAATACGCTTTACAACAAATGGAAAAAGCTACTACATGATAGAGCACAATCCCAGACAGGGAAGGCATCTGTGATCTGTACTAGCAGACTGCTACAATCACTCGAGTATTTATGTCAGGCACGTTTCTAATGGACAATTGCACCAGACACGTCAGACACTCACAAGGCCTTCTTCAGTTGATTCAGGTACCTGTCTGGACACTCACTGATATGCTGTGTGTTACTGCATACTGACTAAACATACCCTGAACCCACTGACATTGCCATCATCCTGGCAAACAGGTACAGTGCAGATGTGTGTCCCCCATCCCCCCTAAGGTGGTACTGTCCATACCAACAGAGTGTAACCTCCCAGACATCACGAGTAAACAGGTGAGTGCTGCCCTTCCCACAGCAGTCAACACAGCATCAATGGGACCAGACGGTGTCCCAGCCTGTGTCATACACAGCCTTCATGACAGACGTAACACTCACATTACATCACTGCTCGATATAAAAGTTACTGCAGGATATGTACCCATAGAATGGCATACAGCGATAGTGGTCCCACTCCACTGAATACTGCCGCAACAGACCACAGACAATATCGGCCTAAAAGGCTAACTAGCTTGTTCTGCAAAGCTATGGAGTGTATTGTAATGGGACTCATGCACATAGACATGGGAAACCTACAGACACTGGGTCCTACACATTGCAGCATTGTTGTGGGCAGATCATGCCTGTTGGACCTGTTCATATTCTTTCAACAGTTACCAGGTCCATCAGTGTTGGGATGGTTGTCCACACATCCTGCCTGGACCTTGCACAACTCTTCAACAAAATACCCCACACGGCCATTATGCATAGGCTCACCAGCATCAATATCGACACATATCTGACACGATGGATTGCTACCTGGAGCAGGGATAGCACCCACATGCTCAGTGTTGCAGGTGCCATGTCTGACTATACACCAGTTACACATGGCATCCCACAAGGCTCAGTCCTGGGACTTCTCTTGTTCAGTATATATTTGTGTGATGTACAGGCTATCACAGGAGGGATATGGCTGCCCATGTTCGCAGATGACTGCAAACTGGGTGCCATAATCAGCTCTCCTGCTGGCACATGCACACTCATACAGGGTCTCACAGAGATAGGTTGACTGGTGCCTGAGCCATGGCCCATGGCTACATGCCATTAGTTGCATAGTCATCCCCTTTGAGGATGACAAGATGCCCACACATTACCACATAGGTTGTAATCCATTACATACAGTAGTAGTTGTTACGGGTTTGGAGACACGACCTGTTCATACTCTCGTCTTTGACAATCCTATTGCCATAGAGATTAGTCAGTACATCTACATAGCCCACCATATCCCACATGGTTTCACATGTTGATCATGTGTGGTCATTGTGCCCCTATACTCTTCACGACCATGATTGGTTACTATGCCAGCTTTGGGATGTACCTTACCTGACACCTGCAGCAACTGTAATGGCCACAAATGTTACTCTTCGAGCAGATGTAGGGACTCACAAAGATGCCCTGCATAGTTCGGATACAGTAACTCCAGCTCTACTCAGTCACTTACCACCTACACGGATGTGTTGTGTGCCTGTAGTTGAAGGCAATATCTGACCCAGACTTACTGGACATGCTCCACCTCAGGATATCTGACTCCCTTGGTGCTACACACTCCAGGGACATATACCTCAGCACTGATGTTAAAAGGACATGCTGGGGGGACAGATTATTATCAGAAAGCCTCCACTCACTCCGGAGTGTAGTCCCAGTTTTGCATAGAAAAAAAAGAAAAAAAGACCTCAGAGGACCGGACCACTGAACCCTGCTACCACTCCGAAAAACAGCTTCTATAAGAGTGGTATAACCAATGATCCTTCAATAACAGTAATGTGAACAAGGTACAGTTACCGAAAAATACTGTGTCCAAAAGTAAAAAATCAGTCCTTAAAAATCCAAGATTGCTTTTAATAATGTGTGGCCATCCCCTTTATTTATACCACGAGATAGGCCATCCAATTAATCCATTAGAATCAGAATAAGCAGATTAATCAATCAAATACTTATTTTAAAATTAAAACAAAACAGTAATTTAAAAATAGTTAAGTTAGAAAGGACGAAACACTGCTGTGTATCAAATGGCTTAACAAATAATAACCTGATATGTTAAAAATATACACATAAACTTGATCCCTTACATGAATGCCTAGAAATAAATGTACAAGCATCAAGTGGGCTAAACCTAGTCATCAATAAACAGTTACCAGGCAAACTATAAGATGAAAATAGTGTAAATAACTAATTAAAGTTAAAAAAGTCGCCATGTAGTGACTATACTAAAATTCATATGTATTGGATTACCACAACCCCTAACCAAATGTCTATGAGTAAATCTAGCCTCAAAAGGAGAACTACTTCAAATACAGGCCATAAAAAACCAACAGTACATACTAGAATAAATACCCAATGTATTATAATTTGTTACTTCTGATTTTAAGCACACTCTTGAGACTAACGCTGTCATTCAACCCAGGGAATCTAGTGGCATCTAAAGCTAGTTGCCACATGAGTTCTCGATTTTCCAAAAGGTTCTCCCAGTCTCCTCCTCTAGGGTCATAACTGACCCGCTCAAGAATGAAGAACTTGATGACCATATTACTACACTTCAAAGAGTGCTTAAAGAATGCGTTACTTTCTTTTTTCTTTTCAATATCATATGTGTGTTCGTATATCCTTTTCTTGATAGTCCTAGTCGTTTTTCCCACATAGAATGCAGAACACCCTGAACATATACCCAAATATACCACTCCAAATGAGTTACAATTATAATGTTCGTGTGCTCTCAACATACGTTTTCTAGATGGAATGAAAATGTGGTCATCATTCAGCATAAATGGGCATTGATTGCATGCTCCACATTTATAAGAACCCTTCTTTCTAAATGTGTTGTTGCTGTTAACAGAGCACTGATTATGTCCACCTTGTTCAAACATATCCTTTAGGCTTGTGTCACGCTTTCTAATGAAATGTATTTTATCTGGCAAAAAAGATTTAATGTCATCTTGTGATAATAGAATAGGCCAAAAGGTGTTCATTGTATTTTCAATAAATTCTGAATCCCCCGAATACGTGTATACAAAACCTCTAAGAATTTCAGTATGTGCCTGTTTGTTGTTACTAGGTAAAGGAAGACCATGCCCTAAAAGTGGAGGATAATATGAGTCTCTTTTGGCCTTAATTTCCGCCACACATGTATTGACCAACCAATTAGGATAACCTCTCTCTTCAAATAGAGCTGATAAAAACGATGTTTCATTCAAAAATAAATCAAGAGTACTACACATTCTAGAGGCTCGTATTATTTGTCCTCTAACTATTCCTCTTTTAGTGTACTGCGGGTGGAAACTGTCAAAATGTAAGAATGTATTCAAGAATGTTTCCTTTCTGAAAATCTGAGATGTAAATGTGTTGTTCATCTTGTCCTTTACAAGAGCCACATCCAAATAATGGAGGGAATGTTCACTAAGTTTATAAGTAAAAGATAAAAAATCTGTAGACGAACTAATATGGTCAAAAAACTCCAAAAAACTGTTTTTACTACCTTGCCATAACATGCAAATATCGTCCAGATAACGTTTGTAAAAAATGATGTTATTCTTCCAATCAGATGCATGAATGACCATAGTCTCCCACTTGTGTAATACAATATTAGCATAGGAGGAGGCACACGGTGCTCCCATGGCCACCCCCTTGCATTGCCTAAAAAATTCCCCACTGAAGAAAATGTAATTATTGTTCAAGATAACTTCCATAAATTCAACTATTAGATTCACCATATTGCTATTTAACCCTGATTCAGTAGCTAGAATCTCCGTAAACCACTCAATACCAATACTGTGAGGTATACCTGGGAACAATTCGATGACATCAATAGTCACCATTAACAAGTCCGAATGATAACTATTCATGGGAATACTAGCCAAGAATTCCCATGAATCCTTACAGATGTAAGGAAGTGTGGAAACAAAGCTCTTAATGTTATGTTCCACAAATTTACTCAAGGGCTCCGTGATACCACCTGCTCCTGACACCACAGGACGAAATTTAAGAGGTTCCAACCCTTTATGAACTTTCGGAATTCCGAATAGAATCGGAATTTTGGGGTTAGCGACATGTAGAAAATTTAATAATTTCTCATTAATACATCCTTGTAGCAAATGATCTTCAATCAAATATTTGATGTTAGCATAAGCTACATTGACTTCATTCCTAGAAGCCTGCTCTTATGTATTTGTGTCCTGTAAGATATCATGCATGGAATTCTCATAATCAAAGTGGTGCATTAAAATCATCCCTCCCCCTTTGTCTGCTTTCATTACTCGGATACTGTTTTTTCTCAAGTCATTCACTATTTCCTCTAAGTTAACATCAAAATTGTTAATATTTAAATTGTTGAACTTGCCACAATTTTTTCTTAGTTCTTTTTCTACTAATTCCTCATAAGTTCTTAAACTTGGGTGAGTTGGTGGATTAAAAGTACTACTTCTGTGTATGGAACTGTCTGTGACATTTTGACCTTTAAAATAAAGTGACAAATTTAAATTCCTAATAAACAATTTTAATTCCACAAGTAATTTGGGTAAATGTGATGACTTAGCAGGGACAAAATGAAGTCCTTTAGTGAATAATTCGAAATAATCAGGTGTGATTATTTGCTCAGTAAAATTGTAAATAGTAAAGTTATTATTAGTCACCACCATACATTTGTTAGTAGGTTCAATAATTTCTGTGTTAGAGGAGCCGTCAGGCAAAGAAATTATCTGCCTCCCCAATTCTGTTGGTAATAAGACTGATTCCTCCCCATCGGTCTGCCCTGGGGGAACTGAAAAAAATGTGGTGAACTGTTAGCTCCTTTTTGCGCTAAACACTCACTCCTCCTTGGGGGATCCACATCAGGGGTACTGGGGACATTATCATTCTCTACCAAATTATCAGAACCAATATGACTTGTCATGTTTGATTTTTGGCCCATTGGTAAGGGATAGACTCTACCATCTCTGTATTCTAGCAAATCCCTTTCCAATTTTTTTGTTTTTCTATCTAATACCTTGAGGCAATGCTGGTCAACTTCAAGAAATACTTCATCGTATTTCTTTTTGTAACCTAAAAAATTCTTTTAGTATCTTTTAGTAATAAAATTAAAGAATTTTAGTATAGTCACTACATGGCGACTTTTTTAACTTTAATTAGTTATTTACACTATTTTCATCTTATAGTTTGCCTGGTAACTGTTTATTGATGACTAGGTTTAGCCCACTTGATGCTTGTACAACATTTATTTCTAGGCATTCATGTAAGGGATCAAGTTTATGTGTATATTTTTAACATATCAGGTTATTATTTGTTAAGCCATTTGATACACAGCAGTGTATCGTCCTTTCTAACTTAACTATTTTTAAATTACTGTTTTGTTTTAATTTTAAAATAAGTATTTGATTGATTAATCTGCTTATTCTGATTCTAATTGATTAATTGGATGGCCTATCTCGTGGTATAAATAAAGGGGATGGCCACACAGTATATTATAACTTGATAAAGCCTGGGATGCGCCAGGCGAAAGCGCTCGTTTCTTGTATTTTCTGTGGATTATTAAAAGCAATCTTGGATTTTTAAGGACTGATTTTTTACTTTTGGACACAGTATTTTTCGGTAACTGTACCTTGTTCACATTACTGTTATTGAAGGATCATTGGTTATACCACTCTTATGGAAGCTGTTTTTCGGAGTGGTAGCAGGGTTCAGTGGTCCGGTCCTCTGAGGTCTTTTTTTGGTTTTATCTTTCAGTCATATTTTTCTTACGTCTATGGCGGAGGGCACGGACAACTCTGACCTGTTCAACACACCTGCTGTGCTGCATGACGAGCCTGAAGAGGCCCCAGTAACGCGTAAAGAATTTAATCAAGTTGTAGCGTTACTTACTCAAATCAACAATACTTTGACTAACAGCAACATGGACCGAGACGGCTATATCCCGGGGAATCAACAACATGAGGCGTTGTTGAATAAGAGAGCCGTTAACATTCAGGAGTCGAACGGCGCTGGAGAAAATCAGAGTTCAGTATCAACGGTAATTCCCACGGGTCGCTGCAACAAGGAGAAGGAACCGAATAAAAACGTTACTGACTCCAATCTTAATGGGAGAGCTTTTAACTTTAAAGCTTGGACAGAATTCCAGCCAAGCTTTAAACAAGGTACTTTTAATGTATGTTCTGACAAACTGGATTCAGACTTTGATGTTTTTAACAAAAAACTTTATTCATACAAGAACACGCAATTGGAAATTAATTATTTAAGTGAATGTTTTACAGTACAAAGGGTCCCGAAAGGGTTGCGTGTGTACAAATTTCCAAATGGTGCTAAACTTGGTTCAGCTTTACATTCTCAGCTGGTTGAGTTGTTCAACCGTACAGGGCTTGAAATGATGGAATTGATGATAAATGACTATCAAATGAAAGCCAATACGATCTTGAATGAGTTAACTACACTGAATGATATGATTGTAAAACACAAGAATTTTTTAGGTTACAAAGAGAAATACGATGAAGTATTTCTTGAAGTTGACCAGCATTGCCTCAAGGTATTAGATAGAAAAACAAAAAAATTGGAAAGGGATTTGCTAGAATACAGAGATGGTAGAGCCTATCCCTTACCAATGGGCCAAAAATCAAACATGACAAGTCATATTGGTTCTGATAATTTGGTAGAGAATGATAATGTCCCCAGTACCCCTGATGTGGATCCCCCAAGGAGGAGTGAGCGTTTAGTGCAAAAAGGAGCTAACAGTTCACCACATTTTTTTCAGTTCCCCCAGGGCAGACCGATGGGGAGGAATCAGTCTTATTACCAACAGAATTGGGGGAGGGGGCGCAGATAATTTCTTTGCCTGACGGCTCCTCTAACACAGAAATTATTGAACCTACTAACAAATGTATGGTGGTGACTAATAATAACTTTACTATTTACAATTTTACTGAGCAAATAATCACACCTGATTATTTCGAATTATTCACTAAAGGACTTCATTTTGTCCCTGCTAAGTCATCACATTTACCCAAATTACTTGTGGAATTAAAATTGTTTATTAGGAATTTAAATTTGTCACTTTATTTTAAAGGTCAAAATGTCACAGACAGTTCCATACACAGAAGTAGTACTTTTAATCCACCAACTCACCCAAGTTTAAGAACTTATGAGGAATTAGTAGAAAAAGAACTAAGAAAAAATTGTGGCAAGTTCAACAATTTAAATATTAACAATTTTGATGTTAACTTAGAGGAAGTAGTGAATGACTTGAGAAAGAACAGTATCTGAGTAATGAAAGCAGACAAAGGGGGAGGGATGATTTTAATGCACCACTTTGATTATGAGAATTCCATGCATGACATCTTACAGGACACAAATACATATGAGCAGGCTTCTAGGAATGAAGTCAATGTAGCTTATGCTAACATCAAATATTTGATTGAAGATCATTTGCTACAAGGATGTATTAATGAGAAATTATTAAATTTTCTACATGTCGCTAACCCCAAAATTCCGATTCTATTCGGAATTCCGAAAGTTCATAAAGGGTTGGAACCTCTTAAATTTCGTCCTGTGGTGTCAGGAGCAGGTGGTATCACGGAGCCCTTGAGTAAATTTGTGGAACATAACATTAAGAGCTTTGTTTCCACACTTCCTTACATCTGTAAGGATTCATGGGAATTCTTGGCTAGTATTCCCATGAATAGTTATCATTCGGACTTGTTAATGGTGACTATTGATGTCATCGAATTGTTCCCAAGTATACCTCACAGTATTGGTATTGAGTGGTTTACGGAGATTCTAGCTACTGAATCAGGGTTAAATAGCAATATGGTGAATCTAATAGTTGAATTTATGGAAGTTATCTTGAACAATAATTACATTTTCTTCAGTGGGGAATTTTTTAGGCAATGCAAGGGGGTGGCCATGGGAGCACCGTGTGCCTCCTCCTATGCTAATATTGTATTACACAAGTGGGAGACTATGGTCATTCATGCATCTGATTGGAAGAATAACATCATTTTTTACAAACGTTATCTGGACGATATTTGCATGTTATGGCAAGGTAGTAAAAACAGTTTTTTGGAGTTTTTTGACCATATTAGTTCGTCTACAGATTTTTTATCTTTTACTTATAAACTTAGTGAACATTCCCTCCATTATTTGGATGTGGCTCTTGTAAAGGACAAGATGAACAACACATTTACATCTCAGATTTTCAGAAAGGAAACATTCTTGAATACATTCTTACATTTTGATAGTTTCCACCAAGCAGTACACTAAAAGAGGAATAATTAGAGGACAAATAATACGAGCCTCTAGAATGTGTAGTACTCTTGATTTATTTTTGAATGAAACATCGTTTTTATCAGCTCTATTTGAAGAGAGAGGTTATCCTAATTGGTTGGTCAATACATGTGTGGCGGAAATTAAGGCCAAAAGAGACTCATATTATCCTCCACTTTTAGGGCATGGTCTTCCTTTACCTAGTAACAACAAACAGGCACATACTGAAATTCTTAGAGGTTTTGTATACACGTATTCGGGGGATTCAGAATTTATTGAAAATACAATGAACACCTTTTGGCCTATTCTATTATCACAAGATGACATTAAATCTTTTTTGCCAGATAAAATACATTTCATTAGAAAGCGTGACACAAACCTAAAGGATATGTTTGAACAAGGTGGACATAATCAGTGCTCTGTTAACAGCAACAACACATTTAGAAAGAAGGGTTCTTATAAATGTGGAGCATGCAATCAATGTCCATTTATGCTGAATGATGACCACATTTTCATTCCATCTAGAAAACGTATGTTGAGAGCACACGAACATTATAATTGTAACTCATTTGGAGTGGTATATTTGGGTATATGTTCAGGGTGTTCTGCATTCTATGTGGGAAAAACGACTAGGACTATCAAGAAAAGGATATACGAACACACATATGATATTGAAAAGAAAAAAGAAAGTAACGCATTCTTTAAGCACTCTTTGAAGTGTAGTAATATGGTCATCAAGTTCTTCATTCTTGAGCGGGTCAGTTATGACCCTAGAGGAGGAGACTGGGAGAACCTTTTGGAAAATCGAGAACTCATGTGGCAACTAGCTTTAGATGCCACTAGATTCCCTGGGTTGAATGACAGCGTTAGTCTCAAGAGTGTGCTTAAAATCAGAAGTAACAAATTATAATACATTGGGTATTTATTCTAGTATGTACTGTTGGTTTTTTATGGCCTGTATTTGAAGTAGTTCTCCTTTTGAGGCTAGATTTACTCATAGACATTTGGTTAGGGGTTGTGGTAATCCAATACATATGAATTTTAGTATAGTCACTACATGGTGACTTTTTTAACTTTAATTAGTTATTTACACTATTTTCATCTTATAGTTTGCCTGGTAACTGTTTATTGATGACTAGGTTTAGCCCACTTGATGCTTGTACAACATTTATTTCTAGGCATTCATGTAAGGGATCAAGTTTATGTGTATATTTTTAACATATCAGGTTATTATTTGTTAAGCCATTTGATACACAGCAGTGTATCGTCCTTTCTAACTTAACTATTTTTAAATTACTGTTTTGTTTTAATTTTAAAATAAGTATTTGATTGATTAATCTGCTTATTCTGATTCTAATTGATTAATTGGATGGCCTATCTCGTGGTATAAATAAAGGGGATGGCCACACAGTATATTATAACTTGATAAAGCCTGGGATGCGCCAGGCGAAGGCGCCCGTTTCTTGTATTTTCTGTGGATTATTAAAAGCAATCTTGGATTTTTAAGGACTGATTTTTTACTTTTGGACACAGTATTTTTCGGTAACTGTACCTTGTTCACATTACTGTTATTGAAGGATCATTGGTTATACCACTCTTATAGAAGCTGTTTTTCGGAGTGGTAGCAGGGTTCAGTGGTCCGGTCCTCTGAGGTCTTTTTTTGGTTTTATCTTTCAGTCACATTTTTCTTCCAGTTTTGCATAGGCAGAGCCACCCACTGACCACCTACAGGTGACATCTTGACAAGTGGATGGGTGATCGCATGTTTACCCATGGGATATCTTCTGGGTCCCTGCTAGACAGAGGCACAATACACTGAACATAAATGGGCTATCTTGTGTGACCTACTATTCACAGGCACAGTGCTCTGATTTGACTGGGTTGCAGTAGCCAAACACACTCTGGCTATGCTTGTACATGCCCTAGGGCAGATAGCCTAGTATCAACCTCTGAACCTTTGATAATTTTCATGATGCACAATGTTTATTGCTGATACTGTTTGCAGTTTTTTATCATCTTTGCTTTCACACTTTATATAAACCGCTTACGTATCTGCAGAATATATTTGCTTATGACAGGGTTCCACTATATTATATACGTGTCTGATGTCATATAAGTGTGTGCACAGGGCAGATTGCTGTGTAGTGAGAGGTTCCTGGGTTAACACATGCAACTGCCGGCTATGCGTGGTCCAGTGCTGTACTCCAACATGGCCTAAGTGTGTGAGCATGCCCAGTTCAGACTGTCAGTGTTCTGTTGCCTGACATTTGTCTCATGTATTCAAGTGTGTGAGCATGCCCAGTGTGACCTTTCAGTATGTTGCTGTCTGAGGTCCACTACATTTGCTGATGTATGTCTACATGTCCATTATTAACATTTGTACTGTGTGTGTGTTGAAAGTCAGGTTCTATTCTTACTGCAGGACTCACCTTTGTGTCATAACTCGACAGGGATTATGCTGTGCCTGCAGGGTTTCAGTGAAATACTTTGCATAGACTTATCAACATTTCTTCATACAGGCTAACCACTGCACTACTGTCATGGTTTAGTGGTTCAGTACTATGACTATAGTGCACAGTATCCTGGGTTAGAGGCCCATTGCCGCTTATATTTTCATACTGAGCAGACCAGACTGCTTAGGGGCCAGTAGAGCAAATCTGAGCATGTTGGCTTTTGTTCAGCTATGCCCTACCTAGACCCAGCTTGTCCAACATTGCTCAATATTAACCATCATTGCTGGACATTGGCCAATATTACTCTACATTGAAAACATTTGTAGTAGTTGGTGTGTGCGATTTTGTTTACATTGACTTCATGATGGTAAATGCTGTTCAGCACTGCTTTATATTGCTTAACACATGGCAATCATGCCTCAGGTGTTGATGCAGGGCTGCCTATGTCGGATGCACATACTACACTCCCTATACATGTTTGAAAGCAGGTAGTGTCAATGTAGGCATCCTTTTTACTATATGTGCGGGTCAGAGAGAGGTATCATTTCCAGAGTTCCTACTGAGCCAGTGTATGTGCTATGCGTTGCCTCTTTGCCAAGGTCAAAGCATACTGGGCATGCCTCCTCCTGCTTACTAGGGCAGGTTCAGGTTGTTCCTCCTCTGAGTCATGCTCTGCCTGTGATGGCTTTGGCAATGGTGGGGGGCTGTTTGGCCCAGGCCTATGCTGGTCCTGCTGCAGCTGTTTTCGCAGGATCATATTATGTAGCATAGCACATACCATGACAATTTGGGTACATAGGTTCATAGGTTTATACTAGGCTATCTGCCTTAAGGCATTTATAAGCCTAGCCCAAAGTTTTGTGGCTTACGCCACCCCTTATGTTAAAAAATACTGTGCCCATTAGTTTGTTGTGCCTCTGTCCAGCAGTGACACAGAGATGATTCCCGGGGGTGACCCTGTACCCTGTGTTTGTAAGGCAAACACCTTAACCATTAGGCCACCCTCCCTGGTGAGTACTGCAAGGCTTCACCAGATGTGTCCAGGCATCAGAACCGTGACTTGAGCAGCCCAAACACATGCTCGATTACATTTCGTGTTTATGCGTGTGCCTCATTATGGCGTTCCTGTTCAGGTGTGTGTGCGTTTCTGATGGGTGTCATCAGCCACGGCTCCAGTGCATATCCAGCATCCCCACTAGGTGGCCATGTGGGATGTCCCCATTGGCAAATGTCTGGTACAGCTGCGTCAGATGCCAGATATGGGAATCATGATAGCTTCCAGGGCAGCCAGCACACACATTCAGTATTATGGCATGGGCATCACACACGACCTGGCGGTTGATGGAGGGGAAGCCCTTGCGGTTGAAGTAGACCCTACCCCGCTCACCAGCTGGTGCTTTGATGTGTATGTGCGTGCAGTCTATTGCACCCACTACTTCAGGGTATTCCGCTATTTGCTGGAAGAGACGCATATTGCTGGCCAATACCTCATGAGAATTGGGGAAATATACATGATCATCGACATGTGCTGACATGGCATCCAGGAACTGGTGCAATACCCTGGATGCTGATGCCTGTGATATCCCCATCATATCACCAGTTGGTCTCTGGAAGGTACCTGTTGCTAATATTCTTAGGCCAACACATACCTTAGTTTCCACTGGGATGGGCTCCCCTCTGTTGGTTCTGTGTGTGAGGCATGGCCTGCACAGCTCAACAATTTGCTGCAAGAGGTTAATGTCCACTCTATAGCGCTTCACTATCTCCAGCTCATATAGCCCTTGGTAGGTAACCCTGGGCCTGTACACTCTTCTCCGTCTCCTCACTGTGGGTTGTCCGGCAGCATTTGCATTATCGCCACCCTCAGCATGTTGCATATGTCGCCTTATAACAGCAATGGCAGCCCTTAACATTTTTTGTCTCAGTGAAGCCTTTTCAGTTTTCACTTCTATTAGCTTACTGCAGTGTTGCAGTGTCTCTTGAGAGAAACATAATGGACTGTTGTTTGCAGACTTTTAAGTGCTGGGCTGGACTGGGCTAGTGTTCTGCCTGGGTAATTGCCTGATTCTGATTGTTTTCACCTGCTAGCTCTGTTAGTACTCCCTGGTAACTTCCCTACTATTTGGTGTGCTTCCTTTTTCCTTTCTGTTTCCTGAGGGGGGAGTGCCACACACACAAGCGCAAACACGCACACAGCAGCTCACATACATGCACACATGCTTACACAGACTAAAACTTGCTTATTCTTGTTAAAACGCACGCACATCGGCGCAAACACACTTACAACTGTTTATATAGCTTTACATATGCTTACTCAAGCTTACACGCATGCACACACGCTAACACGCGTGCACACTGTCTTACTCGGGTTTACTGGCGCACACACGCATGCATGCACGCTCAGCAAGAAACTTTGGTGTCATCCACGGCATACACCTTTGATTTCTTCACTTTACCTGGCCTACCTGTTGACATACCTCTTTCACTATTATGTAAATGTAAGCTGACACATGACACTCTGCTCCAATGAGCTTCACTCCTTTCATACATACCCCCCCTCGTGATGTTACCTATCTTCTACTCTGTTAATCCCTTTATCCTACTCCTACACTGCACTGACTCTGCTCATTTGCTATGTAAACTTGCGATTCACTATCCTAACTCTCATTTGCATAGGATTGCCTACTAATGCTTAGTTACATCTCTTAGATTGAGCTTCCCCCCTTAGCAACCTCTACTCGGTGGCCATGTTGTCTTCAGCCTGCCATTCCCTTGCATTGTAAATTCATTTTAGCTATAAAATCCACATTTATGGATCTTAAGTATTAATTTTCTGCTTTTTAGGGCGCAGCTTGTTTGTGCGCTGCTGCGCTACGGTTAAACCCCGGAGATCGAGATAAAAAAAAAAGTTATTTTATTTTTAATTTGCATCACTTCCCGTTGCCAATGGCCATATTTTTGGCCATTGGCATGCTTCCTCCTGTGAATGCATGCTTTTTTTCCAGCTGACATGGCTCCGTTTTGCTATTTGCAGAACCATACTCAGTTATCAACTAAGTACATTTCTGCAAATAACACTACTCCTACTCAGACAGGTTCGGGTTTCCTAGATTGCAAATTTACCTCATTTGCATGGCTTTTGCCTGAAATTGAGGTAATTTGCATATCCCAGACCTGTCCGTGTAGGACTAGTTTGTAGAGTTCAGTTGCAAGCCCCAACTGGCTGTTCCTGGATCGCTCGGCAGACATGTTGGCTGCATGGAGTCTTACTCTACTCTAAGACTCCGTGCAAGCCTTCGTGAATCCAGCCCGCTGTCTTTAAAGGCACAGCACCATTGAGTCCAAATTCTTAAACACTTACATGATACACAAAGTGGTAAGTTATCAAATGCTCTTGATAAACATACTGTAATGTAGTCTACACATGCCTTTCAATTTATGGTGTTATAGCCAGCTGGTGAACAAGAGTATGAGGGAGGGTGATATTGTTAATGCAACTGAAATGGCCAAGATGAACTGGATCATTGTACTACTGGTGGATAAGGGCTTTGCCATCCACATTAAAAGAGAGCATCTGAAATTTATCAACTGAGCAACTTACAGAAAGCATTGTAAAGCCTCTATATCCGTAAGTAGACCAAACACACAATGCATGGTAAGCAGACATAAACACTGATCTTGTTTTATTCAGGCAATTGTTCCAGTGCATGTTTCAATAAGCACCAATAAATACATATCCATAACAGTACTTGAAATACATACTACAAAGCAACGTATGACTAACATCAAAATCCATAGGTTTCAGTACATATACCGCAGAGTGTACTGAGTCACTAGCAATAAATACAGAAATTCCATGATTAAGTCTCTATGCATTGTTTACTTGTGCTGTTTAACGTTGCCTATCCAACTGCATGTGAGAAAGTACTGCTTGTTAGTGATGCAGAATTACCCACCTGTTTGCTTACAGGTCAATGCCTGCAGGTGCAAATTTACCTTTGTAGCTACCTATGAGTCAGGTATACCTGAAAATAATGCCAGCTGTGTACATACAGCTTATAAGTCCCAGGTGCACCATACATAGTTAATGAGGTTCATTAAAATTCAAGGTTTTGGAATACCATTTGCGCATGTCTGCATAAGTTCTCAAAATTCAGTGCATTAGCCAATAGCTCAGTACAAGGGTAAGGATGTCCATGCAAAGACCCGATTGGTATCATTAAACAGGACCATATGTAGCATGTGCTTTTTATCCTCCAATGATATGATAATAGGCTATAAGTGCCACTTTTAAATTGTGATTTTGATACATTTACAGATCAGACCATTGCTACCTGCAAACTGAGTGTCACTTTGTGGGCACTTTATTGAATTGTGACCTATTCAACGACAATCTACATTGTCATTGAAATGGCTACTTTCAGGAGGCTTCAATGTGTCCGAGCTTCCCAATGGACCAAGGAGGAGATTGCCCAGATGCTGACTGTCTAAGGTGGAGTGGAGCACCACATGACAGCTAGACCACGGAACTTGACTATGGAAATTTGCAATGATTGATATATATATATATAAAACCAGATTTGTGAGGGAGCATCAATGATGTACAGGAATCTGCAAGACTGTAGTGCAACTACTACAATGACCTGCATCGGAGGAATGAAAAGGAGATTCACTGGAAGGTCGCTGATGTGTGGAGATAGCCGGTGGATGCCTACAGTAAGTGTCACAATCCTATAGCTGTGAACCTATCAGATACATTAAGTAGCTGTTCTAACAATTATGTCATCTGGATAACTGAGAAGGAGAGGTAACTGTTCTCCCTGTAATTATCAGTTTGATTTGTATGGCATTTATTTGTTTAATATTGTTTGTCTTCCAACATATAAGGACATTATTTCACACATCCAGTATGGTCATGTAACACTGACGACTATAGTGCCTAGGCCGCTGATGACTACACATTTCTCTGTTACACATAATACTTCAACAGTATCTCCCGGTCTATCTGTTTATGTGTGAATACTAAGCCATAAAGGCCTTTGTTAGTCCATTCTGCTTTACAAAGTATTATTAAAGTCTCATTTGTTTAACACAAGAGCTCTGCATGTCCAACTGTCTAATCATATCTTCTATGTTGTAAAACATGATGATGTCTGGCAGTTTTGTGGAGCACGAGGGCTTATAGGGTTTATGTGTCTGATGTTTCCATATTCATCTATTATCTGCAAGAATATGGATGCACACACACACACACACACACACACACACACACACACACACACACACACACACACACACACACACACACACACACACACACACACAAACACATACTTTGCTAATAAGGAAAGTGTGATGGTTGTTAGTTCACCCTGTAAAGCAACAGGGCAGCCTGTATATATATTGGCTCTGTGTGGGTTCAAATCCATACGGGGGTAGCTTTCATTATATTCTAATTATTGTGTCTGTGTAAAAAATTTCAGTATGCTTCTGTACATACCTACATATTGATATTAAATTTTAATTTGAACACACTACAGTACAGTACAGTACAATATGCCTCCTTTGGCCTATGTTATATTTCCACATCCATTCCGTATTTACATTAATTCACACATTTTGGTAAGTGGTGTATGTATTCAATGATTTACGTACATGTCTCTGCACATATTCTGATCAATAGAGAAAAAAAACATTGTACCTTGGAAATGTGAGCAGTCACTGACTTCATGTTAATGTCCTGTAATGTTGCTCACAGGACTGTCTTTTGCTCAGTCAAAACTAGGGTCAGTGACGTATAATGCTAGTCTTTATTCCACATGTTGTTTTACATTGACATGACAGTATACATGTGTATGTGACATTGACATGACTGTATACATGTGTATGTGATACTGACATGACAGTATACATGTGTATATGATATTGACATGACAGAGTACATGTGTGTGTGATACTGACATGACAGTATACATGTATATGTGATATTGACATGACAGTATACATGTGTATGTGACACCAATTCATAGCTTGCTTACCTATGCCTGCTGCTGTTATATGATTGCCCGATATCTGTGTGTAATTTATGCATGCCCATTTTTGTTGATATCTGCAATGCAGTCTACCCATGTGACATACATTGGTCATTTGCTTCAATGTTGTTTGGGTTGACTTCAACACGACTCAAGCCCTACTATATTGTTTGCCTACAGAGCCTTGATGCCATGTCTTCCTTGATGTGGGCCCATGTTGTCCACCTCCCTTACACCTTTGTAGGCATGTCATATATCTTGCACATGTGCATAGTATATGTTCACCTTTGTTGAAATTCTTGTCCATTTTCACATAATTGTTTTTTTTTTACAAGGTCAACATGTGCAAAATGTATAGACATTATGCAGATGCAGGATATATGCACACAAGTCACTGGCCTGTTTGTCAACTTTCCATTGTCCATACTGTACAGTGTTCCATCACTGTAACCTCTCCTTACTGTTTATTTCCTACCTTTGTCTGTCATGTGTTGTGACATTCATTATATGGGTATGCCAGTTGTGTTGGCCCTCTCTGTGTTCTCCTCGTCTTTCGCTATCTTTACCTTTCCTTCTGCTCTTAAAAAAAAATGGGGCCTATTCCTAGCCAAAAAAAAAATTGCCTGTGCCCCTCTGACTGTCCGACAGAGTTTTCGATTGGCTATTGTCATTAATATGGCACTTACAAAATAATATAATAATGGGTAATGGAGCTACCTTTCCTGCTGCAGGCGCATGTTCAGTCTTAGTGCATGTGCATAAACACAGCAGTGCCTAATTTTTGGGGAGAATTAGGTGAAACCTACTCACCTGGGGGACACAGAACAGTTTCAGTCTGCCCAATTAAATGCTAGTCATGCTTTTTTTGCCTTTTTCTACTCTTGGTAACATATGAATTCCAGGAGACCTTTGCTCCTAGATTTCTTCTGTCTGCTATTTCCTTGGTCTGTTGATTAGCCTGCCTGAATTGTCCTCTTCTTCCTCTAATCTATCACCTCTACGTACCTCCTTCTTAAAGAAAGCAGCCAATTTATTTGCTGATCTTTAGTTCTCTGTATATAAGGACTATGTGGCACTCTGTGCTACCATTTTCTCTTGGCACTTTCTGTGTTACCCCTTATCTTGGTAATAAATTTTAACTTATTAATCTTGTTAGGAATTGTATTACTTTACAGTGCCCACATGTGGAATAACAAAAGTGTAGGCAAGCTGCATTCAATATGCGCGTGTGTGTGTGTGTGTGTGTGTGTGTGTGTGTGTGTGTGTGTGTGTGTGCGTGTGTGTGTGTGTGTGTGTGTGCGTGTGTGTGCGTGTGTGTGTAGTCTGGACGTTGAGGGAAGGCAGCCTCCTAGTTGCATATAACCCTTTATACCTGACTGCAAATTGTGGCATAGAATTATACAGTCTAAGTTGTTCCATAACAGATACTTAAAAAAAAAAAAAAAAATCTATCTATATATATATATATATATATATATATATATATGTATATATATATGTGTGTGTGTGTGTGTGTGTGTGTGTGTGTGTGTGTGTGTGCGCGTGCATGCGTGTGTGCGTGTGTGTGTGTGTGTTTGTGTGTGTGTGTGTGTGTGTGTGTGTGTGTGTGTGTGTGTGTGTGTGTGTGTGTGTGTGTGTGTGTGTGTGTGTGTGTGTGTGTGTGTGTGTGTGTGTGTGTGTGTGTGTGTGTGTGTGTGTGTGTGTGTGTGTGTGTGTGTGTGTGTGTGTGTGTGTGTGTGTGTGTGTGTGTGTGTGTGTGTGTGTGTGTGTGTGTGTGTGTGTGTGTGTGGACAAATTCTGAATGTGAATGCCAGTTTTCTCATAGTACAAATGCCATTTAGGATAATTTGTGTGTTTTTGTCTTTTGCCTTTTTCAGCATTATACCTAACTCAACAATTAAGCAGCTGTGCTTTTTTTGGAAGAACAGATGTCTGCTTTAAGCATTATTGAACACCTGTATACATTTGCATCGAATTAAGACAAAGGTGATGAATTGAGGTCAGTCTATCTTCAACTTCATGCTAATGCACATGCTCATGTGATTTAGTCATGCCACATGAATTCTTGTATTTAAATTAAACAAAGGAACATAAAAAAAATCTCATCAACATTTATATTGTGAGTAAACACAAATTACAGCATGGAAGGTATGGAGAAGAATATGTTTCAAAGGAAGACAGTAACAATATTTAGATATATACTGAAATCCTGCCAATTTCCTTGCACCTCAGGAAAAAAAAAAAGTAATGCTTTCAAACCTGCTTTTCTAACTCCCTCACCAGATGGCTGTAAACTGCCTAGATCCTTTATTCATCTAGCAGCTTCACACATTTAGCTATTTTTTCCAGCTCATCTCTTGAAGCTGTTGAAGTTTAACTTTATCCAGCTGACTCAAGCGGCTCGTTTTTTTACATATTGCAGATATGGTACAAGTCCTAAATAGACATAATGACCCTTGCACATCTGGTGAGATATTCATTTTTTGAAACTACATTTAAAGCTGCAACATATTACCAATGAATAATTTCAGTACTAAATGTTTAGCTGGCTGTAGACTACCACTTATCTGCTTAATAAATGAATTCAATTTTTTCATTCGGAATGTAACTCTTTTTCTGTAGTTGCAAATAATTGAGCATTTTTTGTTATTGTTCATTCAAAATATTATGCATTTGAACAACTGTGTTTGATGCCATCTTTCTTCTTACTACTATATTCTTGGCAATTTGTAAAAAAAAATTTCTGGCTTGATTTTACAGAAGTACAAAAGCTGAAAATAAAGGGAAGTATACTATATTAAAAAAGCACTGCTCAGAATCCTTGCTGCAGAAGTAGAAATGGAAAAAGAAAAAAAAGGTAGAAAAATAACTCAGGAATAGCAATTTTGGTCCAAACCATAAAGGCAGAAAAATGTTATCTCTCTGAAACTGTAGCTTTGGACATCAGATAGTACAGTTTGGAGCAGCTGCTATGATGGAATAGAATTTGTTGAATGTGAAGACTAATGTTGGGACACATACATTTTTTGTATAGCTGTACAACGTATTCACAGCTAAGTGGTGTCTGTGAGGATACTACCCTTTGTGGACACGGAATACATACACTGGGATATCATAAGAAGTGAAAGGACTCGGGGAAATGCATTGTAATTCATACTTCTCAGCATAGAATGACCAGTGCCTTCTGGGTGGCATCACTGCCAGGACTGTTCATGGCAGACTTGTACCAGTACCTATGCAGGGTGCATACAAAGCCCCATCATCAGGAGCTACTAGAAGCCCTGCCCTCCCCCCCAGACATTGCAGTCATAGGCATGCATGAGGATTTGCATCCAAGTCCAAGCCATGCAACAATACCTCACTTTTTTCACAGGAAGTCACAAGCCCTTTACTCCTTATTAACAAATTGCATATGGATCCATGTTCAGCTCAAGCAGTGATACCCTGTCCCTGTTACAGAAGGTCATGAGTCCTGGCATCCATGGATGACAGATGGCATCTACATCTAGGTCACACAGTGGCACCTCATCCCCATCACAGGAACGCTCTAGGCCTCTCATTCCTGATTGCCCCCATATCTAGTTCTCTGTCCTTACTTATTGTGACATGTTTCCCCCTCTCCACTATGTGTCATCTGTCCCATCAGTTTGTGTTGATAGCTTTGTGCTACTGCATCCCCTCACCTGTTTAAATTAAGAAAACTGGGTCTTACAATACCACCCATCTTGTATTACATTGTGGTAATGTATGATGTACACTGTGACCAGGTCAGACAGTAACCAGTATATCCTGATAGTAAAACTGAAGGCAATATTTTAGTCTATGTGATGCTGTTGGTCTCGTTGTAACAGAGCTGTAGAATGGTACCGGCAAGATTTGGCATGCTGGTTGTGTCGCACCAGTATTGCAGTGTGCCACAAAATGTATCAAGAAAACAGAAACACCAAAGTCAAGTTTTGCTACATTCTGTGTCTCAGCATGGGTATTGTTGCACTACATTTCACTGGTAGTTTTGGGATTGTGGGCAGGAGTCATATTACAGGTCCCCAGGAGATATCCAGCATCAGACCTCTCAACTGTACAGATTTTTGCAAAATGTCCAGATTTTTGCCTTATATTTTTGGTCTATTTCTCATAAATTTTGTGGTTTTCTGGCAAATCACTGCAATAATCTGAGGATTGAAGTCATTAATAATGACATACATTTGAGTTTCAGTCTTCAAATCCTTCAGAAAATGTATGTTAAAACATACCCTGTAACTCTAGCAACTTTTACAAGAGCAATATTTAAAATCTGTCCCTATTTTTGGGTCTTTGCCCCCCCATTTTGTCAGACTTTGTCCAGATTTCTTGCACTTAGAGGTTGAGAGGTATATATACAACAAGCTAAAACACTTTTTTTGAAGGTGTTCATGATTACATGCACAGTTTCTGTATCACTTGTGACTGTTGCTAAACATTTATTTTGTTGCATCAGTAAAAGATGGCCAGATGTCAAATGTACCTTTCTGCAAATGACAACAAAGGCAAGATACTAACAGAGAGCTACACTGACAGGCAGACAGAACCACACTTACACACACACACACACACACACACACACACACACACACACACACACACACACACACACACACACACACACACACACACACACACACACACACACACACACACACACACGTGTGCACACACAAATGCATGAGCACACACATTAGAGATGTGAATATCACAGACAGAGAAATGCAATTTCTTCAAGTCTCATTCAAAGAACATTACTTTGCCTTTTTTCCAGCTGTAGTGTGAACCTGGAATTAGTTTATGTAAGTTGGGGGGGTTGATGGAATGGGGCTTGACCCCTGAAAAAACAGTGTTAGATTTGGTTTGTTGAAAGTAGCTTTTAACACAATAATTTTGCAAAAATGGGAATTACTGAAATTGTTATCAATGAGTTGACTTGAATCCTTAGAGACAATTACCACGATAGTGCAGAATTCCTAGCAATTCAGAGAATGGTTGTCCTTAATGTTCACATACAACTGTGAGTGGAGACCAGGTCAGGCTTTTATTATTATATGTAGGCATTCAATGGTACTTTTATCTAAGGAAATCATGCAATGTTATAGAAGCCATAAATGCTGATAACTTGTTAGTTATTCATAGGCAGGTATTTCTGATACTATAACATGTCTCCAGGTGGTTACGGAAAGGTCCCAGTAGCTGGGATAGTAAGTGTTACCCATGCCATGGTCTCCACAGGGATATAATCACCATATATATTATCCAAGATTTAGCATGTAGGTGATATTCCACAGATTATTGCCCTAGCCTTTCTCAATAATACAAGTCCACTGTTATTTTAAATTGTACTTAGCATGTTAATATTATGTTGTTTATTAACTGAATTCTGTTTGTGCATCTTTTCTCCCTATTCCTCTGCTGAAAATGGGTTTATGCCCAGTTGCACTATTCTAGTAAACAAATATCAAATAAAATAAATAAAATAAATAAAATACATGTCTATCAGACTCCGTATTATGCCAAGATCTACATGAAAATGGCCAATTATCTGCAGGTCACTCATGTTACGGTTCATTATCTGCTGCCTAAGCCTTCTTTATTGTTGCAGCCATGATGTACAACTGGGGCAGGACCAGCTACAATAAGAGAAAGAAGACTGTTGACACTGCTAACATTTTGCAGATATGCAGCTGTGAAATTTCTTGTATGCTATCTTGGCAGAGTCACACATTGAAATGATTCACATGCAACTTTGAACCATGGCACTTTTTGACTAACATTTGATTGTTATCACTACCTCATTTGTTTGAATAAGTTCATTAACATTTTTATGTCATCATTCATATACATTGCGTAATGTACAGTGCAGTCCTCCACACTGCTGCAGAACTTGTCACTCTGAATCACCCCTACCCTGGGTGGTGCCTCTAACCATGTAATCTTTGCGTACATTGCTAATGTGCAGTGCAGTCCTCTACACTGCTGCAGGACTTGTCACTCTGAATCACCCCTACCCTGGGTGGTGCCTCTAACCATGTAATCTTTGTATACATTGCTAATGTGCAGTGCAGTCCTCTACACTGCTGCAGGACTTGTCTCTCTGAATCACTCCTACTCTGGGTGGTGCCTCTAACCATGTAATCTGCTAGTACATACTATGGGGTTCGTTTATGAATTGCTCTCAGGGTGCAAAATAATCCACAAAGGCCATTCTTTAAAGAAACAATGACAGATATTTAAGGGACCTCAAAATGTTGTTACAGTGATAAATCAGTAGCATAGAACTTCTGCATTTCCAAGCAAAACAATGGTAGGATGCTAGTGGGAAGGAAAAATGTAACAAATTAAAAGAAGTTGCCTCTTGTTCAGTACAGGGTCAAAAGTTATTCAACAGGAAACAAAATCTGTTGGACTGTAGGAGGTTTATGGATTAATTCAGGGAAAGTGGCAGTTCAATGGCCACCCCTGAACTGCTGTTGTGAGATCGCCACAGGAGCTTAGTCAAACTGAGATGCTGCCAGAGCCTGAACACAATCTGCAACTTTGGGATCCAAATAGTAAAACTGTAACTTTCAGTAAAGAGCCTGTAAACTGAAACCCACTGAAAATAGTTGCTGCATAGACTGGAAGCCTATGGTATTGATTTATTCAGGTTTGTGACAGGGGTCTGTCGATACTAACCTGTCTATTGTGAGAGTTCATCTGATCTCTGATGTATGGAAAAGTAACTTTCTTGTAGTGGAATTTACATACTTTTCAACCCATTGGGTCACAATGTACATGCACCGTGTCAGCTTAAGTTCTGAATAAAGGATGAATACATACCAACTTTACTCATACCCACTTACTCATGTACAAGACTTGATTGCTGAAATATGAGTACCACTAGACAGCTTTAAGGATGACTAGATAATTGGGGAAAAATCAGTTTCACCCCTGGTACGAGCACAACTTTTCCGGTACACATTTGTGTTTGTAGTCAGACTCTGCCTAATGCTTGATTGCAGAAGTCCAATATTGGCAGTAACAAGATGCTCACAGTCTGAAAGAATATAAAGAGTTATAATTGTGTCTCTAATCATAACCATGGTATTATGTGTTCAAGACATGTCTGCCAAGAAATTCACCTGGAGTGGGGAATTTTGGGATCCATGTTGAGATCACATTATAACTGGTTATGACTGGTGAGACCTGATCATGCATAACTCTTTGTGTCTTTGTAGTGCATGATGTTTTTTAGTTTTTATCTACTACATGTACTACCAGTTTAAAAAAAAGTGTTTTACTGGCTTTGAAAGTCAGTAAAACAGTGAGTGCTATTGCACAGACAGCAAGTAAATATAATTGCAGAAAAAAGTCAGGGAGAGTTTTAAAACTTCAAAAAATTTAAATAAGTTACTTACAGACTGATGTCTCTAAACGTCCACTGATATATGGGGAAATATATTCAGAGATAGATGAAAGTGATACTTGCTATAACAGTGCTTAGGGGCTGTGTAATGATTGCAACACACCTCTAAAACTACTGTTATGGTCAGGTCTTGCAGGTCAGAAACATATTTCAGGTTTATCTTTTTTCTGATTTCAAAAGGTAATCATTGTACTTCATGCACTACAGGAATAGTTAATGCCTGAGGCAGAACCAGTATGGATGGTTTACAGATCATTTGCAGTTTTTAGGAGAAGTTGTCAGCACATAACATGGTGACACTTAGAGATACACATTTGCAGTTTGTCACATGGATGTTGCCTTGTTCTGCAGGTTTGGCATATCAACTATGTATATGCAGAACATGTGCCTTCTTGAGGTGGACAGCTTGCCAAGGTGATGGTAACACTCTTGTCTTTCTCAGATGCCATTGCATCAGGAGAGCTCATGTTTTAATCTCAGTTGTTTTAGTTATGATTAAAGGGAAAAAGAAGGGAATTATGATTTTCATAGTACTTGCCACAGAATAAGTATACAAAATACAATGGGAGCCTCATTTGATGAAGAGACCAGAGATACCACCTAAAATGACACAGGACATATGCCCTTCTAGTCTAGAATCCTTTGTTCCTGAGTCAACATCAAACGTTCCATTATGGAATCCGAATGGAGAGATGATGGGGTCCAAATGGAGAGATGATGGGGATTTGAATGGAAAGATGATAAGTCAGCAAGCAAAGGAGAGTAGAATTGCTGAAACTGAATTCAACCTCAAGACTTGGTGAGTACCTTCACGAGGTGGACTCTGTTTTTTTTTCACAAAATCTCACCAAGATGACATTGATATATAGACTGTATTTATATAGCACATATATAATAGACAGAAGTAGCTCAAAAATTAAAAATCCTGGTAGGTGCACTGGTGCCAGGACTGGAAAAAATGACAGTGTAGAATCCTCAAAATACAGAAATGTTCCTACAATGGGGCCAGGCCCAGGGGGAGGATGCCCCCCCATTGTAAAAGGAAGTAGCAGTCCACAAAAATCACAAAAACTGATAGGCCAAAGAAGAACCATAAATATGATAGAGTGGACTATTGAAGATAAGAAAGAAATTATATATTATTACTATTATGCAAAAAGCCCAGAATTTCCAGACACAAGATATAAAAAATGATTAAGAGAGAAATTAGAGGAAAGAAAAATGCTTCCACAAGAAAAACTGTAAGAAGCCTCAAATAAAAATGTATGTTCATTAATACAACAGATTTGTGTAAAACAGTATATAGACCAAGAAACTTGGATCTGTTTGGAAAAAGAAGCATCTGAGGAAGTGTGAAAATATAAACAACAAAACCTAGAGATTTTTGAAAGGTACAAAAGAGAAATACAGACATGAGAAAGAAAGAGAGATTTGATATGGTGCAATATTTATGAAAAGGCGAAAGCCAAATTAATCAATATAAAGAAGGCAGCCCCAAAGATATTCAAAGAGAAATACAGGCAAAGGCATCCGAATATAGAAAACTTCACAATAAAAAAATAATATCACAAAGAGGAAATGTAGAAAAGAAGATTAGCAAAGTAGAAGTTAAAAAAATAGAAGTTGAAGTTATGGAGTGCCTGTAAAGTGAAGGATGTGGTGTAGAAGGTCTAACACAGATTATATCACAGCATGATGGAACGAGTCCCCAAAGTAAGGAGAAACAGGAAGATTAGGAGACAACTGAAGAAGAAATATGGACATGTTGAAGAAAAAGCTTTTAATATGGTGTAATATCTATGCAAAGGAGAAAGCAAAACTAATCAATACAAAAAGAGCAGCACAAAGATATTTGAAGAGAAATACAGGCAGAGGAATCCAGACATAGAAAACTTTACAACACAAAAAATAAGAGGCAAAAGAGGAAATGTAGAAAAGGAGATCAGTAATGGAGAAGTTAAAGAAATAGAAGCTGAGGTTATAGAATACCCACAAAGTGAAGGATTCAGTGTAGAAAATGTAATTCAGAAAGAAGCACCACAACAGGATAGAGCAATGGAAATCCAAATTAAGAGGAAACCAGTGGAACAGGAAACAATTGGTCAGGCGCCATATGAAGATATTTTGGAGCCTTCCACAGAAAACAAGTATAAACATTCACTTTGACACTGGACAGTAAGGGAAGGAACAGGAAACTGTGGAAACTCTGATGCAGTCAGTGTTGAGGAGTGATAGGCCAGTGAGTTCCCATATGACAGAGCAACGAATGGTACAGGATGAAACTGAAGAGAATGTGCCACAGGAAGATGATATAGAACTTTCTATAGTATACCTGCAGGAAATGGAAAACAAAAAATGTTCCCTCTGTTTAGAAGAAAATAAACTAAGAGAAGAGTTGCTTGACTTAATAAAGATAGATAGACATATTAAGATCAATGAAATAAATATACTGCAAAAGGTCAATAAAACACAAAAAGTGAGAAGTTTGATAAAACAAATGAACACAGTAATTAGGACTGTCCATAGAGATCCATGAGATATAAAAGAAGTAAACAGGATATATTACTGTGCAACTAAATTAATAACCGATAAAATTTTACCATGAGAACAAAGGGTAGTGAGGGAAAGGAAGGGGAGAAATCGAATACCATCATGGAAGTATCAAATAGAGAATACTATAAAGCATATAAGACAAGAACTGTCACTGTTAGAAGATTATAGAAGAGGGAACAAATGAACAAAAAAACTTACAAAGATAGACATGATAAAAGTAATGTGCAGTATTAGAACAGATTGGGATCTATCATGCACCATCACAAATAAACTAAAAATCTCAGCACAGGCTGAAAAACTTACAAGATACACAAATAAATATAAAGGTAAAGTACAAAACAAGCAATTTATTGATGAACCAAAAATGTTTTATAGAGAATTGGGGAACAAGGTAAAAGGAATTGAAAGACCACCAAAAAAGAAGAACTAGATATGTTTTGAAGAAGTATTTATGAAGATCCTGTGGAATATAACAAAGATGCTAAATGGATAGAAGAATAAAAAGAAAGAATAAGAAGCGTAAAGGTACAGGATATGAAATGGGATGAAGTAACAGCCAGAGAGATCAAATTAAAGTTAAGAAAAGCCTCTAATTGGAAAACCCCAGACCCAGTTGCAATACCTAACTTCTGGTTAAAAGTACTAACATCTTTGCATGAAGATTTAGCCATGAGTAAGAACTATTTATATGCACACTCCGAACAGACACCGACCTGGCTAACAACAGGAAAAACAATGCTCCTACTTAAGAATGAACCTACAAACTCACCTAAAAATAGTAGACTGATAACTTGCCTTCTGACAGCATATAAACTATATGCTGGAATTGATGCCAACAGTCATTTAGAAGAAAACTCAATTATGGCAATCGAAGAAAAGGGCAATAAAAGAAAGTCATATGGAACAAAGGATCATTTGTTGTTAAATAAAGTCATAATGGAGACTGTAAAATGAGGAAGAATCTAAGTATGACATGGATTGACTACAAAAAGCATTTGATAGTATCCCACATTCATGGATAAAATGTATACACCCTACACTGATCAACTACATTACAGGGACCATGAAACAGTGGCAGACCACTTTTCAATTAAGCCATGATGAAGGGCAAATTATTATCCCAGGGATAAAAATTCAAAGGGGATATTCCAGGGTCACTCTTTGTCACCGCTGCTTTTCTGTCTTGCCCTTAACTCATTAAGCTGTCTACTTAACAGCTTAGGCTTCTTGGAGACTAATAACAAAAAAGATGCTGGTAACTTTTATCTCTTTCATCTTCCTTTCCATCTATACCTGTGAAGAAGAAAACAGTCTTACAATTTGCATTGCAGTATTCCTGGAGACCATTTGACTCAATGCATTACATTTCTTTAGAAAAGTCTTTACAGATGGAATCATATGCTCAATTTGGCCATTAATTTGTAGATGTATTAGGTTTGACATAGTCTGTTCAAATTCCCATGACCTGAAAAATGTCTGGATAGTTGGAATGCAGTCTGTCAACTTATCTGACATTAGGTGTTTCAGTATTTCAAATTTTGCAAATATTGCTGTGAACACATTAATCACAGTCATGGCTGCTGTATTCTTGAGTTGAATAACTTCTGGATATTTGGAGTAATAAAGAATAAAAGTCACTATGCTGAGACAAGTCAGCTCCAGTTTGAGCTGTAGCAGTGTTGTTATCTCTTGAAATACGAGTTACACTTTCCAGTATTAGTTATTGTGCAGCCTATAAAGAGTGCATTCTTTCACCATCTGTTCTATTCGCACTGCCATGCTGGGCCAATATATGAAATCTCTGTCTCTTCACTTATACTCAGACATCATTAAATGTGTCTTATTTACATTCAGCAGTGCTTAATCCTATAAATGAGATAATGATAACTTTATCATCTCTAAATAAAAGACATTCTGAATAAGACAGTGCCTGTCTGAATTTATTCTATAGTTTGATTACTAGATGAAGTTGCTTCATACTATACGGCTATTTGACACTATGGCTTCATGTAGCAACTGCATCTCTCTATTTGTTTCCAGTTCCTGTAGTTTCTCAGCTGTTACTTATAGATCTTTTAGCAAATCTTCCTTGTACTCACTACTTGATACATTAACCATATGGACCAACTTTCTTGGGTACTACACTACTATATCATATCTTTTTATACATTTGTTAAACAGGTAAGGTCTCCTGGACACGTGTCCCTTTTCAGGGGGTGACCCAGGATCACTGTCTGATCAAGTCACATGCTCTGAGTCACACAGTAGGCAAACAGAGGTGAAAAGAACCAAGCCATGTTCCATTTGCATACGGGAAGCAGTACATTAACAGCTTAGAGCCTTAATCCTCTCTGCTAACTGCCAGAGGTAATTGTTCTTTGCTATATTGTGGCAAACAGTTACATTAAAATACAGAATTTTAATTGACTCCCATTTTTGAAAAAATAAAGACCGTCTCTGAAAGTCCCACAATTGCAGTTAGTGACTGGAGGACAAATGGTGGTTTGAAACACTGTTTTTAGTTACTGTGTATTGATTCACTGTCATAACCGTATGTTCTTGTTTTTCACGGGGCTCTCCCAGTGCATTCATTCTCCACTTTGGAACACCCAGTAACCAATTAGTATGTTTCATTTTGTGATCTTATTTTCTGACCAACATTAAGAAACCAAAAATTCACTCTTCACCACTTACATCATTGTTCAAAATAAGCAAAATATCCTATAAAGCATTACACTAGAGATGAGCACCTCATGCGAGCCAAAGGCACCAAAGGAATAGAACTGATATCCTATCCATATAATCAAAAGAATGAACAAACTGGGTTATCACAATGACCGTACAACTCTGGCACTGGAACAGAATTCAAGAGATGAGGTTTGGTAACAAACCAATTTGTATCTGGACATCTTCAGAAGGGGGGTAGATAAATATCTTACTTAGTGGGAGTTAAGAGGGTGGGGGGAAGGAAGGGGTAAAATGAGAATGAGGGATGATTTGGAGGAAATGAGATAAGGGTAGGGAGGGGCTTAAGGAGTTTATGTAATTGTAACTGGGTAAGGAATCACATTTTGGTGTGAACTTGCTACTGCAAATATTATGACACTGACTACCTGTAGGTACTGCTGCATGCAGGTAGGCCTTGGGTATGGTGGTTCATTCTAGTACATTAAGGCACGATGACAGGAAGGTAGAGAATTTTTTTTAATTGCCTTTTACTTGGGACTGTGTGGCTTCTGGATTTTGTGGCAAGTCAGGGAGGACTGGGTTCACTCTATAATAACAGGCATTTGAGTTAGAAATCATGTCCTTTTAGAAAATGCATGGTGGTGAAAATCCTTCTGTTTTGGCTTTTATGTGTATCAGACTGCTTTAAATTTGTCCCTAATGTGAGGTCTTGCCACACTCTCCCCTTGTTTTGGCTTTGTTCAGATTTTGGACCAAGAAGTTGAGAGCTATGGTTGCCAGTTTGTGATAATTGGGGTTTTGGGGCCAGGGTTGGCTTTTGCAATGCCCCTACACCCAGTTATCAAGGAGCCTCAGTCCTCACCACTAACACCAGTGAGGGACATGCACATTGGGAGGATGACAAGTACACACACACAGTAAAGTAAAATTTCCCTTAAGAGCACACAGAGATCACAGCCAGTCTGGAGCTGGTTTCTCCCTCTCTCTCAAGATCTTCAATAAGACTCCCCACTAGCACAGCTATAGGGTTAAGATCTCAGCCGAGTGGTCAAGCCAAAACCTCCATCACCCTCTCTGTACAATCAGTGCTTCATGTCCCTGCCCAAGTAGCTGACACACACACACACACACACACACACACACACACACACACACACACACACACACACACACACACACACACTTTGGGATTTGACTTATATGCAAACACACAGACACTCCTTTGAAGGCTGGCACAGGTTCACTATCTATGCCCACTTCTGCCTAGACTATCATGTAGTACCAGCTGCACCAACCACCCTTATCAGCTACTATAAGGCCCTTCCCAAAGGGTGACCAATTCTACTGTGTAATATTACTATTATCCAAATGGTAAGTGTGATCAAACTTTTAAGGATATTTAAGAGTGGCTTGCACAGTGTCCCCAAATAAATATGCAAGTACTCTAAGAGCTTAAATATATCTAAACAAACCAGCCACAATTAAAAGGTTTAACTATATTTAATAATAAATAATAAAAGCACAAGACAATACTGAATAACTCAACACAGTGACAACAGAGTTCAGGATCACAGGAAATATTTTAAAACAACATTGCAGGACAGTCTCACATAAATACAGAAAACATCTAGACTGATCTTACTATATTCCTTTCTATCTCTAAGAGAATCTATGTTCTAAATAACTTACTTACAGAGCAAGGCAAATACAAGTGCTGAATGGATGTTTATAGGTCCAGAGACAAATACATTTCTGCTGGGTTATCTTAGGTTACATCATTCTTGTCACCTCTGCCTTTAGTTCCCAGGCCAACAGAAACCTAAACGGTAGCACCTCAGTGTCAAGAACTTATTTCTTAGAAGCTGACATTTATCTCTTAGAAGCTTGCCTGGGACTGGAAGTCATAAAATAGTTACACACTTTTACCTGCAAAACCTGTAATTATTTTTGTTTCTAGACAATAGAAAGAATTTCTAGCTGCAGGCATTTTGTCTTCTAGCTGTGGTAAACACAGTCATAAAACTCTTTACTTGTCAACTTATTTTCTTAGAGTTTTACAAGTTAACTCTGTTCTTTTCCAGTCGGGTACACTGTGGTTACATTCTTGAAGCTCAACACATAACATACAGTTTTCTTACATTTGTAGGACAACCATACAAATCATATTACTATTCACAAATGACATAGCATTATTTACAAAATTCTAGCTAGCTGGGCTGGCAGTGTCACATTTCTATAAAAATCATATTAATACTTTCAAGTGACATATGATTATTTACAAAATTCCAGCTAGCTGGGCTGGCAGCATCTCAGTTTATCACAGCTTGGTGCGTGGGGCTTCATGAATTGTTGATCCATTGCCCCAGCCTCTGCATAGTTGTCATGGTCTTTCAGACTGTTTATGGCAGTCCATCAGGTTAGTGATGGTTGCAGTGAGGTAGTCATAGTTTGGGTGGTATTAATGCCTTTTGTGGATGTAGCCTGCATACTTTCCATTCAAATACAGTTGTGTTGTTTTGCAAGTTAAGATAAACCCAGTACTTCATGGGCAGGATGCATTTGTGGAAGTACTTTGAATTTAGCATGTTGGGGGTCTCGGTGGGTGAATGCTACTCTTCATTTCATTGTTGGTTAGAGTCTTGCTGGACATGCTTCCTTTCGTGGGTTTTGAGTAGGAGAAATAGTGAGGTTTGCTTTCAGCAGTTCTGGTGCATGCGTGATTATGGTTGATGGACTGTTTCTGCTGTTCATGGTTTGGATTTGTTTTCATGGGCTTTGGGGTGCGTATGAATGATGGCCTATGGTTGTGCATGTACATGGAGTGCCTAACTGTCGAGGGCAAGGGTGCTTAACAGAGCAGAGTCCTGCCTACAGATTGCATTACCAGGAAAGATTGCTCTTCTGTCAGTTAATATTCGTATATTTAATAGATTTGTTAAAACATTATTAATATTCATATGTTTAATAGATTTGTTAAAACATTGTTATTAGTACATTAAAAAAAGTAATTTTAGATTTTCAAGGCATGTCCAGGTGTTTGCATCATATTTTGCTCCTTTCTTAAATTTAGGTTTTCTGACTAATTATTGGCAAATTATTGACAGTGGAAGTCAGAAACATTGACAAATATTCGAGACTCGAAGTTCATATCTCCAAGAAATTCATACATGTGCAATACCTGTTACTCTATCAACTTAAGTTTGTAGGGGTGATATTTAAATGGTGTCACTGTTTGTGGACCCTTATTCCCACTAGTTATGGCTTTGTCCAGATTTCCTGATTTAAACATCTATTAGGGATTAGCATAATGGTTAAAGTGTTTACTTTAACAGACACAAGGTGCAGGGTTTTCCTGTCACATAAGGAAATTGGCTAGGCTTAGAATGACCTGCAAAGATGGTTAGTCTAGTATGAACTTACTTTTGGCACTGTAATTTTGCTGAAGTGTTATGAAGTCATTATCACTGTTTTATTCCCAATGGATCTCTGATCTGAATAAAACTGTTTGTGGGGAGGAAGGGGGAAAAAAGCAGTGCTGACGGTCGGTGGGGCAGGTGTCCAGAGGGAGTGTTCACCTCATACCTCTCAGTTGTACTGATTTTGCAGAATGTCCAGATTTAATTTAGTAAGAACTGGAGGGAAGAGGAAAAAAAAGTCAGAATTTGTCACAGCCTTGTTAAAAGAAAAGTAATTAGGCTTCTTGCTTCAGCAGAGGCATATTAATTCCCATTCTTGAATTGGTTGGCTGTCACGTTAGTAGTGCTGATGTTTTGGAGGCTTTCCTGATTGTTTATGGATTTGCCCCTAATCAGCTATGAGTGTTGTGTGCATGTGTGTGTGTATGCCTGTCCATAGGAGATGCAAGAGGCCTTTCATGTTATAATTGTTTGAACTGAAGCACCAATAGTTTATCCCTGGTTCAGGGTAGCTCATGCTCAGATCTGTAAGCTCTTCAAGTTTTGTATATGTGATTTGAGTGTACATATTTTTGGCAGTATTTGTCTGAATTTACAAGTTGGTCTTGAGATGGTTAGAATTTTTTAGGATCTGGTGTTTCTCATTTTGAATCACCCATGTTTTTGGGGGGGCTGCTTTGTATTTGGGGGTTGGATGGAATGGCCCACCGAGAGAACCCAGGAGTTACCTTGGCATAGGTAGCAGGGGCAAATTTGCTAGGCTGTTTGGGCTTCTCAGAGAGTGCAGGTGTTCCCACATAAGATGCGTGTGGAATTGTTTGGGATTCCACTGGCACCGCTGTGCTTGGGACTTGGCAGCAAAGGATGCATTGATTGGGGTAGCTCTTGCTCTGAGCAACCTAGTCGCGTTTGGCAGGTGTACTTCTGTCTGTAGCTTGGAGGTTTTGTTCTGGGCTGGTAAGTTGGAGTGTGTGTGTGCATTCATATGTAGGAGATGGAGGAGGCCATTCATGTTGTCAAAGTACAGCACCGATATTTTGTCCCTGGTTATTTATAATGTGGAACAACGAAGCACAAGGTGGAATGCATTTCAATGGCTCATTAGCAGCTTTAACTATTAGGCTCATAGGACAGTTTACAGGTGATGTGTTTATTTATAGAATAGGCCTTTTAATGAAGTAATGATTCAGTTGGACATGAACTGTTATGACACTAAATAATGAACATTCTTTGGGACAAGGGAAGGTGGCTTTACTGAGGGCTTTCAGAAGGTGGGCCAGTTGTCCTCAAATGTGTTTATGTATTTCAGATGATTTACATTTCTCTTTTCTTGCAGATGGTGGTGCCACGCTGGGTGTTTCAGTTGCTGAAGTGCTCCTGAATGGGGTTACAGATGGCGGCAGTGCAGAGTTCATGTCAGCTAGTGGGACAAAGGAAGTGCTCTCATCGGGTGATGGATGTTGCTGTAAAGGGGGGTTTGATTGCTGGAGCTACATGGAGTGAGGTCACAGGCAGTGATACAATTTTACCTACTAATTTTGGCTTGTGAGAGTTTGTGCAGTATGTGAGTACTGCAGGGACTAGTAAGGATGAGGTACATTAGAGGCTCAGTGGAGCAGATGTTTAGGTTTAATTATGGGGTGGTTGGGGCAATCCACAGATGGGGTAGAGTCATCCACGAGGGCAGTGAAAGGGGTCTTTTTACCTATTGCTTTTATTAGGAAAATGTGTTTAGAATGGGGAGTACAATTATATGGGATAGAGTCATAACTGAGGTTGGTTTGGGTTTTTGGGAGGTTGATGATGGATTAGTTAGGCATTCCCTGAGGGCAGTGAGGGGGGTTTTTGACTTTCCCCTTTTACTGGAAAGAAGGGTTTGGAATAGGGGAGTACAAGGATATGTGAATTCATTGATGTGGATGGGGTTTGGCTGATATTGGGAAGTGGGGTTTGGAATGGAGGAATACAAGGATATGTGAATTCATTTATGTGGATGGGATTAGTCTGATGGCATTTAGGAATTTTAAACAGTAAGTAAGGTTTGAGGCTCTACTGGCTTACTGCCTACATGCAAGAGAACCTCTGGGTGTTTAGTTTCCTTAGGCGTTAGGTTTATGTAGTGCATGGTGGTTTGGTTGCAGTAAGATACGGCCTTGGCCTTGTCACTATTACTAAGTTAAAGGGGCCAGAGCTGTGGTATGTTTTTTGGTGGTGTGTAGGTTTCGCACACTTGTTTAAAGTTTGTGGGTAGGCATTCAGTGGTACAGGTGACAAATGGGGAAGCATGTTGGTTAATTGAGTTTGTAGCATCCTGAATTGAGTAGGGTATTTTTGTTATATGGATAATAGATGGGGTTTTCTTAAGGATTTTCTATTGAATCAAAGATTGTGGGGTACATAGCCGCTATGTAGGACTATTCATCTCTTACAAAGGGAGGAAGTGATAGTGGAGCTATGGTGGAGTAAGGATGGGGAATGGGTAGGTTATTTAGTTTGTTTGATGTTCTTTCCTTGGACTGATAGCAGGTTGTATGCTATACGTGCGACTTTTAAGAATAGGTGGGGTTTGAAGGGCATTGCAGGTATGCGAGTTTTGGGGATAGGTAGGAACTAGGTATTCCAGTGGTTAGGGTGAAGTAATAAGGATTGCGCAGGGCATAGTTTTGGATCTCCTAACAGATGTTATCAGTTGGCTTCATTACTGGATGTGAAGGTGATCCATTGAAAGGAAACCTCTAAAGGGGAAATCCAAGGGCAAGCAGTGGATTAAGGATGCTGTTGAGTTTTTTTTCTTTTGCAGATGCATTTCATTGTTTATGGGGATTTGCATTGGTTTGCAAATGTGGCAGGAGGGTTGGGTTAGGGCGAAACTTTGGGGGGGATTGGTTGTGGCTTGCTCTTCAGAATGGTAGGACAACTGGAGGAGGGATGTTGGTTTCAATGTAGCAGGCATCATAGTTTTAACAGGAGAGGTTGGGGGAAATAGGGTCTATTTTCACTTGGTTGATATGACAATGGTATGATTTGCTGGTGCTGTTAGCTGAGGCATGTCAGGTTGGGTTAGAAGGATTAGAGACTTGTAGGACTCTGGGGCAGCTTTTGTAAGTAAAGCATATGGTAGGGATGCTGTTAGCTTGGTCAAATTGTGTTGCAACCACCAGGGGGTAGGAGATTGGTGGGATGGATTGTTGAGTTATTTTGGTTCAGGCTTTTGAACAAGGTGGGGTATTTCAGTTGGTCAAGGAGGGCTTAGCTTCAATTACTACAGTTCCATGGGTGACAGGGTTATATTTATTTACTAAATTTTAGATGATGGCTCATATGCTGAAAGGGTAGGTTTGATAGTGTGAAAACTGGCAGACATTGCCTATTGTCAAAGTAAGTCGGTTGCAAGGGTTGGCATTGGTATATGGAAGGTCACTGGCCTACAGTTTGTGTTGTTATTGCTTCATGGATGTGTTGATGTCATTAACAGGGTGGTTTTTGGTTGCCAAATGCTTTCTTGCCTTATAATGGATATTGGGTATGACAGCAGGATTACTAGGCAATTGATCCATTACAAAAGGAAATCTCATTTTGGTCATTAGTATATCCATTGGGTGGTAAAGGGGCTGCAGTTAGGCATGATGGCATGTCATTCACCTTGCTTTGTTTCGGGTGACATTGGGCTTCTTAGAGTTCTGGTGGTAATTATTCTTGTGTGGTATCGGCTGGCTTGGGTTTAGTGTTTTGGTGGTACATTTGTCAGTTAATGACCTAGGGATCATTGTGAAGCTACTATTGGTGGTTAGGTGAGTGAGAGCTTAGCCAATATACAGAGGTTATGCTAGGTTATGAGGTTATGGTTTGTCACTTTAGGATTGCAGAGGAATTGGGGTTTAATTTCAGCTGTTTAGGCATTTGGCTACTTATGCTATTTATGTGACAGGGTTTTGGGAGATGATGACACGGATCCAATTTGGTTAAAGAGGATGCTGTACACTGAGTGATGTTTGCCTTAATCTTTTCTAATGAGTGGTTAGGTTGGAAGTTTGGTAGGGGAGAGGGGGAACAGCCTTGGTCAAGCTGGTGGGCAGAGAAGACGGACAGACTTGCCCTCTTCTGTTCCCCCTCTGGTGTTGGATGTTCATTTCAATGAGTTGGGAAAGGAAAGTGAGCAGTTGGAGGCTGATTGATAAAATAAATAAGTGAGCGGAGGTAAGGATGCTGCTTATTTGGTTGGATGTTTAATTCAATAAGTGGCAAATGAAGTGAGTGATGGGATGCTGCTTCATAAGTAAAATAAGTGAGCAGAGGTAAGGATGCTGCTTATTTGGTTGGATGTTTAATTTAATAAATGGTAAATGAAGTGAGTGGTGAGATGCTGCTTCATAAGTAAAGTAAGCAAGTGGAAGCATGAACGCTGCTTACTGGGTCAGGATGAGCAAGGTCACATTGTCCTGATCAACATTACATGGATGTTTATGTTATGTTTAAATCAGTTACACTATGTGTTGGTTGTAATTAATAAATATTGGTTGACAGAGTTATGTTTATGGAAGTTGAATAAAGGTTATCAAACATCATTTGGTGTAATGTGTTTATTGAAGGAGACTGGGACAATGGTGCATTTACTTCAATATTAAAATATTGCCGAATCCATTACTTTTGAGCATTGAAAAAAAATGTGTTCTGCCATTTATAAAGCCCTGCAGCCAAATATATCACATAACTATTTAAAATGTTATTTTTAACAAATATTTCCTTTATCAGGAATGTGAAAAATAACAACCTCCATAGAAAGTCAGACCACTGATATAAGAATAAAAACCTAGAAAAATGTAGCAAAACATGTTATAATGTGAGAAAGCATGTCAGCCCATGTATCAGTAAATTAAAGGAAATGCATTATATCTAGACACCAAACAATCCAGTCATCAGTCAAAAAAACAAAAGCCAACCAAGTTTCTAATGTGTGATTTGCTGATAAGTATGGGCCTTAGATTTGTAAGATCTCTAAATTTACCCTGCAATGTATACATTTCTGTAAACAGTTGTTAGCAGGTCCTTCTTTAAAAAGATGCTTGTACTTGCAATTTTCTGAGCATTTAAAGTGCATTTTTTGCCATGAATCACCTTTTTTTCTTTACTTTTTGTAACTTGAACTGTTTAGTCTTGTAACGCCCTTGAAGAGGTGTGACTTAACTAAGGAATACGTTGTTTGCTGTTGTACTGTACTTGAGGGTCCTTTTTTGATGTGTTTTACGTTAAGAGGGCTAAGGTCATCCATCTTGTGGCAGACTATGTCTGCTTGTCTAGATGAGCTGGGAAGCACTCCAGAGAAGCTCAAAGTTTAGTTGTTGTATTGACCAGAGGGCTCAGGAGTTAGATTTCACTTTTCATTTCTACTTCTATAAATTAGGCACATTTGCAAGGCCCTGTGCTCATTTCCAAAGAGCACAGCAAACGTTGGCTACTTGCCCATGCTTCAAGAAGTGTTTCAACTGAATCCAGTGCCATCCAAGCCAAGATAAGCTCCCAAACTGCCCTCGCAGGCTGTAGGAAGTCTTTGGACTGGTTTAGCCCTGCTCCGCTCACCACTGCTACGCTCGGGCTCAATCCGCACCCCACCCTACCCCTATTCCTACCTGCCCCCAGTAGTGCTAAATTTATAACAAGAAAACCGCACCCCTTCCTATCAGAGCCAATCAACATTACCTACCTTATTAATACCACTGCTCCATACCTCCCATTACATTTTCTTTATCCTCCTAAGATATCCTACTGATACTACAATTAAGATATATAGTCAGTGCCATTTACAAAACAACCACCCAATACAATGTTACAATTTTCTATACTACCCCTTACGCGTATTCCATATTTACTCACCTTTTATGAAAATCAGTATTACCTAGGATTTCACTACCCAAAATCCCAAACCAGCACTCCAATAGTAACAAATGTGACAGACCACCTAATAAATTGCCCTATATCCAGTTCCTTATCCTATACATACTATCAAGCCATTACTTCCAGATACATGAACTTCAAATCCAGACACTATCAAAAGCTAATAAATAAATTCTTGAAGCTTATAATAAGCTTAAACTACAACCTTACAATGGATGGGGACATCCACCCAAACCCTGGACCATCTACCCTTCATAAATCTACATCCTGTATTACTAGCCCTACCAAAACTCTATCAATAAATAGGATCCACAACTCTCTCCTGGCCTGTCACCTAAACATTAGAAGCATAAATAATAAGGTGCATAACCTGCATGCTCTAGTAGCTGTTCACTCACCTGATATAATATGTCTGACTGAAACCTGGCTAAAACCCTCAACTTCTGACAATGAAGTACTACCAGCTGGATATAACATACTTAGGCTAGATCACACTACCAGGAAGGGAGCGGGGTAGCTGTACTCTATAAATCCACACTAAATGTAACTATGGACCCCCTACAACCACCCCAAGTTAACAATGCAGAAATTCTTTCTACCAAATTGCAAATTAACAAAAACAAATGTATAAACATTGTCTGCATGTACATTCCCCCAGGGAATAATGCAACTACCCTAAAAAATATACTCCACTGGTTATCTAGTACCTACCCTCAAGAAACCATGGTACTTGGGGATTTTAATATAGACTGGAGCACCTGCTCCTCAGAATCTCCATCCACTCATATAAACCTATATGGGTTTACACAGATTATATCCTCCCCCACCAGGATAGGGAAACCTTATCATAAAGAAAGTATACAGGACTGGATACTCATCAACAGTCTTCCCCAACAGTACATATCAGGGATCCTACCTGATGACCTAAGTGACCACTTTCTTGCCTATATAATCAAACATAAAGCTGTTAACCCCCATCAGCCCACCATAAAAACAGTTAGAAACAATAAGACCTTTAACCCTACCAAATTCTAAGAAGAACTCACATCATGCAATTGGTGAGTCCTAAAATACGTGACTCTGGATGAAGCTGTTGCTCACGTTAATAACAAATTCCTAGCGATCCTTGATTCTCATGATCTTGTTCCTTCCATTCGAACTAAAACAAAAGTTGCACCGTGGCTTTCTAAAGATAGCAAATCTAAAATCACACAAAGAAACAAAGCATGGGCCATATGGTGTACCACAAAGGCCCCCCTAGATCAAAGCAGATATCGGCAACTAAGGAATGAGATAAAAAAAACTACTATTGTCAACTACAGCAGAAAAATCAAACTAACCCTCAAAAGTTTCAGGCAGGTATAAATAAACTGTTGTACCCAGGACAAACCACCACTCCAGTCCCTGCAGCATCTACTGATAAACTAGAGGAGGATGTTGCAAACACCTTTAATAGTTTCTTCACTCAGACTATTCAGTCCCTCGCTAGTCAACTACCTCCAAGCCATCCCAGCTCAAAGATCACCACTTCCAGTACCCGACTCTCCTTTAGCTTTCATCCAGTTGCTGCATCATTCATTCGAGGTCTAATTAAAAAACTAAAACCAATTACCCTATCAACAGATCTTCTCCCTGCTGAGTATCTGCAAAAAGCTGCAAATGCCATAGCATACCCCATCTCCATTCTAATCAATTGAACCATAGCAGAGCTTCCATCCCCTCCATCTGGAAAATATCCCATGTCATACCACTCCATAAAGGAGGCAGCTCCACTAAACTGCCTAATTTCTGACTCATAGCTATACTGTCACCACTGGCTAAAATTATGGAAAAATGCGTCCATAGTTGACTGCTGCACTACCTGATTCAGAACAATCTAATGGCCAACTCTCAGCATGGATTCAGGCCACATCATAGTACCACCACAGCCCTCCTTGCCTTCTCTGATGTCATAAACAGTAACCACAATAATAACAAATTATCCACACAACAAAAGAAGAAAACCAGTGAATTCTTGCTCTTCCGTTCACCAAATGTAATTTAATGCCAGAATAAAATTCTCTTCCGTTCACCACATTCAGAGGGGACGGAATTTGAAAGATTTTTTAGTTCATAGTAAATATTCCAAACCGAAGAATAAAATTTTAAAAAGTCTGACAAAAGTAGGAACTTTCCCATGTGGAAAATGTTCCATTTGCCAGCATATTATAACTAGAGTAGACAAAATAGAAGGAAAAAAATTTGATACTCAAGGAATTTATACTTGTACAAGTAAAGGGATAATTTATACCATAAGTTGTCCGTCAAATAAATATTACATAGGGGAAACCAAGAGAAGTCTTGGAGAGAGGATAAAGGAACATATTAGAGATGTTAGGAAAAATAAGGTTATTAGTCCTATAGCAGAACATTTTAACAGGGTACAAATGGGAGAAATAAAAAGTTTAAAAGTAACAGTTTTGGAACAAGTGACACATCAGTATGGAAATGTGGAAATGTTGAAGCACATATTAAGGAGAAAAGAATCTATTTTTATTATTAAATACAATACTTTGCAACCGAATGGTTTGAATAAGGAATGTAATTGGCAAAGTTTAATTTAATAGTGTTTTAACTTTAAGAAATAGTATGAATTGTATTTTAACAATTTGAATGTAATTAGCTAATTGAAGGCAATGTAATTAAGTTAAAATATAAAAAGTGTGGTTTTTAGAAGCCGAGGTTTTTTACTCTGTAAAGGCTGTTTGTGGCTGAGGCGATAAGAGAATTTTATTGTGGCATTAATTCATGTTTGGTGAACGGAAGAGAATTTTATTGTGGCATTAAATTATGTTTGGTGAACGGAAGAGCAAGAATTCACTGGTTTTCTTCTTTTGTTGTGTGGATTTTGGGACTGTTCTTAGTGGTTGTATAAAATAACAAATAATCGTCTGCCCTCTTTTTGGATCTCTCCAAAGCTTTCGATATGGTTGATCACCAACTACTAATTCACACACTAAAGACTATGTGCTTAGATACTCAAGCTCTACAGTGGTTCCAATCCTATTTGAGCAGTAGACAACAGGCCGTCCTATGGCAAAACAAGCTATCTAACCTCCTACCCAACACCTTGGGAGTTCCCCAGGGTTCTATACTAGGACCTCTGTTGTTTTCCATATTTATCAATGACCTCTACACTGTCATCCCAGATGCAAACAGCATTCAATATGCGGATTACTCCACTTTGATTTGCTCTGCTATCTCCCAGTCTGATCTACAGGCATTATCCTAGAACACTTTTAATACAGTTGAAAATTGGCTAACTGATCATCACCTGATCTTAAATCCTAACTAAACAAAGCTGCTACTGTTTTCCCCTACTTGCAAGTCCTCTGTATCATCCTTCTCCATAAAATTTAATAACAGTACCATAATCGCCCCAGGCACCTACACGAAGCTTCTAGGTGTTATTGTAGACAATAACCTCAAATTCAATATGCATGTTACTCTGTCAAAACCATCAATAAAAAACTTGGCTCACTCTATAAGATCAAACCTTTCCTAACTCCACCTGCTAAAATTGCCATTGCACGTTCTCATCTACTCTTCTTTCTGCTTCCCCTTTATTTACCAACTTAAGCAAAACTGAACTTAATAAACTCTCTAGCTGTTGTACTCACATTGCCAGATTTGCCACTGGCATGCCATACAGGACACACCACTGTAAAAAAATCTAAACTATCTAGGCTGGTTAGAACTGCCATGCCAGTTTCAGTATAACCAGCTTTTAGTGGCACACAAAGTACTTAACTGGCCAGATAGCACACCTGCACTTAAGAATATTATCAACCCCTATAGCAACCTCTGACCACTTTGCTCCTCTAACAAATTGCTAGTTCAGACTGTCAAAATCAGCAATTCAGCCAGTGACTCTGTTTGGCAACTATGTTGGTAAAACCTGGAACTCACTGCCTGTTGACATGACTCTAGAACCCACCCTAAGTCAATTCAAGAAAAGTCTCAAACAATATTTTAAATCGCACTGGCTATGTCCTTGTTCCAAGCCTGATTAGCCCTCTTCCTATGTTTCTGTTCTAATATTATTCATTTGTAACTTAACTGTGTGGCATTTTTTTAGGTCTTTTAGCCTTGTGTAATCTTAATCCTCAAGTGATTGTATTACTTGTATAGCTGAACAGAACCTGTAAACTTTGTTTAACAAGAATTATGTAATATTATTGTTTGTACCGTGGTGCATTGGTTAGCATTGTCGCCTCAAGCAAGAGGTTCTCCTATTCGATTGTCAGCTGGAGTGCCTTCTGTGTGGAGTCTGCTCCCTGTGGTCAAGTGACATCTAAAGACATGCAAGTAGGTGTGTGTGTGAATGGGTGTGCCTTCTTTGAAGTTTGGGTGTCAGGCTGGCAGCTCGACACTGTAAAAATCCACTGTCAATCATGAGCAGACTGGAGTTCTGCTGTGTCGATCCCTAACCGGAGAAAGCTGAAAGACTTTTATTGTTTGTACCTTGGGGCTTTTCTCCCTGGGCTTCCGCTGAAAATAGACATGTATCCAGTCGGACTATCCTGGTCAACAAATGTAAAATAAATAAATAAATAAATAAATAAATACACTCTTTCACTGTTATTGCTGCTTGTATTTTGCAATTTTCTGAGCATTTAAAGTGTATTTTTGTACAAATCACATTTTCTCCTTTACTGTTTGGTAGTTGACCTGTTTTGTCTTGTAATCACCTTGTATAGGGCCAATTTAGCTAGGGAGTAAGTTGTTTGCTGTTGCATGGCACTTCAGCATCCTTTTTTGCTGTGCTTGTACTTTAAGAGGACAATGGTCACCCATCTTGTGGCAGAAGTACTCCAGAAGGGCACAAAGTATAGCTGTTTTATTGGGCAGAGGGCACAGGAGTTAGATTTCACTTTCTTTTCTGCTTTTCTAAATTAGGCGCATTTGTGCCAGGGTTGCCACCCCTCTGTTTTTTTTACGGACTATCGGAAATCAAACTGAATCTCTGGTAGTCCGGAAAACACTGTACAAACTCTGGTATTCTGTTTCAAAAAAAGAAACAGACTATCGGAGTTTGTAAACTGGCTGATTTACAATGCTTTTCTGTAAAAAAGCAGTCGAAAACAGGCAACGGGAATGGAAAAAGAGGGCATTCCCCACAAAGTGATGTCACCATGACATCACAAAATGGGCAAGGTATGGGCTGGAGAGGAGTGGGGTAGGTGGGGTTACTGGTGATGCGAGGGGTGTGGCTTTACTCTGATTTTAGCCACAAACAATGAAAGGTGGCAACCCTAATTTGTGCAGAGCTGATCATTGCACAGTGGTGGTTGGCAGTGCTATTCAGATACAAACACCTGGACAATTAAGTTTGCTATAAAACTAGTACTATGACTGTAACCTGTAATTTAGAGAAACATTGCATGGAGTTACGTTCAGACCCACTAGTTTGCACATCAGACAGAGCTAATACAATACCATATAATAATACAATCTAACACCATATCTTAGCACTGTTCAACTCTAGTCCCTATCTCTATTGACTACCCTAGGAGACCAATGTACAAGTTATTCCTCAAACCCTAATAGCCCACCCTAATACAGGTCCAGACAACATGAATATGCAATTTCCAAATGTTTTCATAGCCATCTTGCTATATATGGGCATCCTGAGATAATGTAGCAAATGTCTCATATTCACAGACAACCTTTTAATCCTTAAAGAAACCAATGCTGTATACAAGTGATGTACATGCACAACTTTCTTGGAGGCAAAAAACTTGATTACAAACAAGGTTGTCAAGAACACACACACACTACATCCTCCACACATAGTAGTCACCACACACACACACACACACACACACACACACACACACACACACACACACACACACACACACACACACACACACCATCTTATGCTGAAGCACTAAAAAACAATCTCCCCAAACCTCAAGGACTTCCTAAGTGTGCAAATGGCAGTGCCTATCATCAGCAATCTCTAAAGCCACACCAAAAGCAACACCAAACACCACCCATAAGCCTACACTCAATGGACCCCCAAAGACAAAGCCCATAAGGCAAGCCAAAAATTACCCAAGACTCGTATTAAAGGGTACTCCACTGTATGACACACAGATGTCCCACTCACCAGACTGGACAATACTTTTTCATACTGAGACTTGTATTTTCTCTTTGTGAGTGCTCTTTCTATGCATTTAAAGTGAGATTTCTGTGTTCTGCTCAGGTGCCATAATCTTGATAGAGGCCTGCTGTTGTCCAGGCCTGGTAGTTTTGTTTGTTGAGTTTCCTGTGTTTCTGGCAGCCATTTCTGCTGATAGTCTGACTTCATTATTATTGAGAGTAACAGGGTTTCCTGACCTTCTGTAGTACGAGTGATTGGATAATAGCAGGGGCTAATAAAACTGAGTAGTAATTTGATCTTCTAACTCTTACATCCTTACTGGTATATAAACCCTGTGTCTGGAGAAGGTTGTGCTTGTATTTATCAGGCTGTGGATGGTAATTCATTACTGAAACTAAGCAGAAATTCCTTAAGATTCCAAGAGCAGGATAAGTTATTTCTTACACTTATTTCATTGAATTGCACTTCTGCAATGCTTATAATTATACTATACAGTTAATCTACTACATTTTGCAAAGTTATAAAGCTTTTTTTACTGTTTCACTGCATTTATGTACTGTTTTATACTGTTTTAACTGTATTTTTCATTGCTAGATACTGTTTCATTACTCTAATTGCATGATGTTAAGTTGTCAATCTCGCCTTCATTCTTGCTGGATGGGTTCAGAGCCGATCCTCGGCTCCGACTCGGCACTTGCTTTAGCTCGAGAACTCCTTTTACCAGCTCGAGGCAACCCTATATCCCATGATGCAAGGCGGAACTACCTCAGATCTCGTTTGCCGCTTAGCAAAAGAGGTCTCCTTTGCCAGCTGAGGTGAGTTTTTCTTAGTAAAATAAGAAAAGTGTAGTTAGGAGTTTATTTTCCCTTTTTGAGCGTCAGTTTAGTCTGTAATCTAGTTACAGCCCACCCTTTCCCTCTTTTTCAGTCCTTTTGTAAACTTTTATAAGTTTTAAGTTACAGTAGTTTAGTCAGGCCTAGTTCCCCCTTGGTTATCCTTTCCTGTGTGTTTGTGTAGGGATTAAGTTGTGTGTTTGTGGGGACTGTTTGTGTCTATCCTTTTTAGGATGTCTAGAGAAGGCAAGGTCTCAGGCTTCAAGAAGTGTGACCAGTGCTGTCAGAAAATGTCCCTGACAGACGGTCACACTTCTTGTGTGTATTGCCTGGGGCCTTTGCACCTGCAGGACTCCTGTGCGTTGTGTCATGCTTTTAGCCAGAGAGTCCTGCAGGAAAGGAGGAACAAACTTATCCTCCAAGGTTTACTTAAACCTGAAGGTTCTCCTCCTAAGTCAGGAAAACCTCATAAGCCACCGAAGGCTCAGGCTACAGTGTCCAAGCCTCCTCCGGTGGCTTCGGCTCCGTCGGAGCCGACATCGGATCCGGCTGGAGTCGATACTGTTTCTTCTAAAGTAGTGGGTTCGGTGCCGGCCGGCTCCGATACCCTGACTACGGTGGCCTTGTCGGCTCCGGGCTGGAGCCGACACCTTATCCAGCATCGGAGCCGAGATATCCTCGGCTCCATCTGGAGTTCAAGGGACTTCGGCTCTGATGGTTTCGACCCATAAGAGATCCCGGTCCCCTTCTATTATGAGTATTCACTCGGCCCGGGTCTCCTCTTTTATCGGAGCGGAGCCATCGGAGCCGGTCTTCGAGATCTTCCAGGCTGTCTGACCACGACTTGGAGAGGGTGGTAAGCAGGCTGTTGAAGTCTCAGGCACTGGCCCAAATGCTCCATAGCCAGTCTCAACAGACTGCGGCTATAACCCCTATCATTGAGCTTCCTCCTCCGACTCCACACCAGAGTTCGGAGCCGGAGCTTCTTGGGACAGCGACTGTTTCGATGCCGGAGCCGATACATCCTTCGGCTCCGTCGTCCTCGGCTCCGATCTCTTCCTTGAGACCTTCCTTGGAAGGATCCGGTCGTCGGGTTTCCACTGTCGGCTCCGAGGGGGCTAGTGGCATCGGACCCTTGTCTGACCCCGCTCTCCCTCTCGGGGCTTCGGCTCTGGTAAGCTCGGCACCGACATCGGCCTCGGAGCCTTCTCTCTCTTTGGAGCTGACCATTCCTGTCTCTTCGGAGCGGGTGTGTTCTGGTCTCCCGGGGAGAGGAGCCTTTGAGGTGATGAGGAGTGTCCTGGCCTCAGAGCCAGGTCAGCGGTCCGTCCCTCTAGCTCCTCCCTCATCAGTGCCTGCAGATGCCTCTTGCCAGCCTCTTGCTCTCAGGCCCAGGGATCCATCGCCCCAGGTTTCCCCACTGGGAATTTCCTCCTCTTCCGAGGTTTCTCCTGATCCTGCAGGGGAACCCCCTCGGAAGAGGACGTGTAAGAGGAAACACACAGACTCCCCCGAGTCTACTACATCTGATACCGACTTAGATGAGTCGGAGGGTTCCCCCCGGTCCCCCTCTGAGGATGTCTCCTTTTCAGACATCCTTGAGCTCCTCAAACAGAGGGGGAATTGGCCCTCCATTGACCCCTCCGAGGATGAGTCAGTATACCTGGAGGCTTTTGGATCCCGACCCTCCACCTCCTGGGTGTCTCCGCCTTTCGACCCACTCATGCAGGCAGTGGCTCGGAAGGCGTGGGCGGCTCCAGATTCTGTGGAACCTGTCCCCAGGAGACCATCCAAGTTCATCACGGCCCCTTCGGATAAACAGTTCCTTTCCAAAGGTGTCTCTGTGGATGCTATGGTGGCGGCGGCCACTAAGAAGGAACTGGCGGATCCTTCAGTACCTGTCCATCCTCCTAATAAGGATTCTAGGACCATGGACAGGTATGGAAAGCGGATGTTTTCCTCAGCGACCTTTGCTATGCGTTCGCTGAATTACCTTTGTCACTTCACCAGGCTTCAACGAGATATTCTCAAGGAACTGGGAGAAGTAGTCCAGGATCCTTCTGCTGCTGGGGCTCAGGAAAGATTGCCTCACAGCTTGCTATCCTGAATTCCATATCTAACTCCTCCATGCGGCTCATATCTTATGCGGCCGATGGAGCGAGCAGGGCCGCAGGCACAGGTGTTGCTCTTAGACGCCAAGCCTGGATGCGGCTGTGTAATTTTGCGGACCCCTTTAAGGCGTCCTTCACCAACACCCCCTTTGATGGTTCGGCTTTGTTCGGACCTCAGGTGAAGGATACTTTGACCAGATGTGAGCAGGACGGTAAAACTCTTTCTGCCGTTGGAGTCCAGTTTTCCACTCCTTCTAGACCTTATCCCAAGGGTCAGAAGGGGGGGAAGATGTGGTTCCAAAAAGCCCAAGGAGCTACACCGGACACACGTAGTCAGTTTACCCCCAGAGGCAGAGGGGGTAACAATAATAGACACCGCCCTAGAGGCAGGGGGGGTCCTCAGAACCAGGGCAACAGGGAATCTCTTCCTGAGAAGCCCTTTCAGCATCCCTGAGGTGTTGCCCGACTGTCCACCCTTGGAGGCAGTCGGGGGAAGAATTTCACTGTACCCAGTAGCCTGGCAATCCCTATCCCAAGAGAAGTGGGTACAGTCGATCATATCCGAGGGTTACAAAATCCCCTTCGAAAGGTTTCCCGTACCTCTACAATCCCTTCCAGACATCTCACCCGGTCAAAGGGATTTGGCAAGACAGGAGGTTTCAAAACTCCTGGAAAAAAGAGCCATCCAGACAGTGCCGGCAGACCAAGTAGGATCCGGCTTCTACTCAAGATTCTTTTTGGTCCCCAAAAGGACGGGAGATTGAGACCGATACTAGACCTAAGCAGACTAAACAAGTCTGTCATGAAGGCAAGATTCCGGATGGTCACGCTGCAATCCATTCTGCCCTTTCTGGGCAAGGACAACTGGATGTGCTCTATAGACCTTCAGGATGCGTACTATCACATAAAGATTCACAGACGCTCCAGAAGGTTTCTCCGCTTTCGGCTGGGAGCCAGTCATTACCAATTCAGAGCACTGCCCTTTGGCCTCACTTCGGCCCCCAGAGTGTTCACCAAATGCATGGCAGTGGTCACAGCTCACCTGAGACGTCGAGGATTCCAGGTGTTTCCTTATTTGGACGACTGGCTCCTCTCCGCCACCACCAAGCATCAGCTTCTTTGGTCCAGAGACTACACCCTACAGCTTTGCAAGAAACTGGGAATTTCTGTAAATTTCGAAAAATCCTCTCTGCTGCCTTGCCAATCTATCACCTTTATAGGCGCAGAGTTAAATATCACAAAATGTTAGCCAGGCTAACAGATCAAAGGATTCTGGACATCCAAAAATTTGTTCAGCTTCTGTTACTAAGCAACAAGATCAAAGCCAGGTTTGTCTTGAAAGTTCTAGGCCTAATGGCTGCGGCCATTGTTCTTCTTCCACTGGCTCGCTTCCACATGCGTCTCCTGCAGTGGATGTTATTCACGCAGTGGTCGTACCACAATCTTCCTATGAGACACGAAATCTTGGTAACACAGTCGTGCAGGGCTCATCTACGATGGTGGATATCTTCCCCTCTTCTTCATCAGGGCCGACCCTTTATTCCCCCTCCTCCAGTTGCCACCGTCACCACGGATGCCTCTCTGATCGGGTGGGGGGGGCATTATCAGGGCAGGATGGTCCACGGAACGTGGCAACCCATAGAATACCATCTGCACATAAATGTCCTGGAGATGAGAGCAGTGCTTTTAACGTTGCAAGCCCTCGACGACTTTCTTCCCACGGGGACTATTGCAGTACAAACGGACAACATGTCCGTGGTTTGGTACATCAACAAACAGGGCGGAACCAGGTCCTATCCGTTATGTCGAGAAGCTCTCAGACTTTGGCAATGGGCGATCTCTTCTCAGCAGTTTCTGATAGCAACGCACATCCCCGGCAGGTCCAACCTATTGGCGGACAGGCTAAGCAGATCTATTCTGATGCCTCACGAATGGTCTCTCAATCAATCTGTAGTGGATCAGATTTTTCTGAAGTGGGGCACTCCTTGTTGCGATCTTTTCGCTACCCCTCAAAACAGCAAGTGCCCAGATTACTTCACACTATTTCCCCTTCCAGGCCAACCCTTGAGAGACTCTCTAACCCAGGATTGGCCTCGGGGACTTCTTTATGCTTTTCCTCCCTTTCCATTGATTCCACAAGTCATTCAGAAAGCCACCGTTTTGAGAGCCAAATTGATCCTCATTGCTCCATATTGGCCTCGACAAATTATCGTCATCTTCTGGTGCAGCCCTGGCATCTGGACCCAGTTCCAGATCTTTTGATCCACCAGTCGGGTCAGCAGCACCGGGCCATTCATTCTCTCAACCTCACTGCTTGGTTGCTCCACTTCCTTCCCTAGCCAGGCTACCAATGATTTCTGACTCAGTCAGAGACATTTTAGTGTCTTCTTTGAAGTCGTCCACTAGAACTATTTATGCTAGCAAGTGGCGACGTTTTTCAATTTGGGCAAACGCCAGAAATATTGATCCTTTTACTGCTCCTGTACATTCTGTTTTGGATTTCCTGGCGGAGGTTTTTCATTCAGGATCCTCGTCATCTACAGTCAAAGTACAACTGGCTGCTATTTCCAAGTATCATGTTGGCTTGCATGACAATAACATCATGTCTCATAGGTTATGCAAGGCCTTTTTGAGAGGAGTTTTTCTCCTAAAACCGCCTGTGAAACATCCTCCTCCACAATGGGATCTAAACTTAATGTTGGCATCCCTAATTCTACCTCCTTTCGAACCGTCTGCTACATGTTCTTTGAAGTTATTGACGTGGAAAACTATATTTTTACTGGCTGTTACTTCTGCAAGAAGAGTTTCTGAGATTCAGGCCCTCTGTATTCGTTCACCTTATCTGGTTTTTCATAAGGATAGGGTTTCGTTAAGAACTAACCCTTCCTTTCTTCCCAAGGTTGTATCTCAAACCAATATTAACCAATCTATTGATCTTCCAGTTTTCTTTCCTAACTATTCTGACAGAGCTGAACAGAAGCTGCACTTTTTGGATGTCCATCGTCAGCTCAGGTACTACTTGCATAGGACTAAACAAATTAGAAAATCAGACCAATTGTTTGTCTCCTATGCAGAAAACAGGTTAGGTCTTCCAGTTTCTAAAGTGACCTTATCTAGGTGGTTGACTTCCACCATTTCCTATGTGTACTCTCTCAGGGGCAAACAACTATCTTCTAAGCCAAAAGCACATTCGACCAGGAGTCTATCCACTTCTGTAGCCTTTCAGGATAGACTTCCCATTGACACTATTTGTGCAGCAGCTACTTGGGCCACGCCTCATACCTTTGTGTCTCATTACAAGCTGGATTTGGCCTCCAGAGATAGGGCCAGTTTTGGTTCCACAGTTCTCAAGAGTCTGTTCCATTGAGCCACCCGGGATACAGGTGCTAGGGACGGTCCCATCCAGCAAGAATGAAGGCGAGATTGACAACTTAACATTTAGAAGTTATGTACCTACCATAACGTTCCATGTTAGTTGTCTTCTTGCCTTCTTTCTTGCGTCCCTCCCTCCTTCCCCCTGGCCTGGACAGATCTTGGAGAGTTCCTATTAGATTGCTTCCTCTGGAGCATTGTTATGAGGACTTCTTTTAGGAACCATGGTTCCTAATTATGTTAGGATAGTCTTTAGCAGGGTCAGTTAGCTGCCAAACAAGATCTGAGGTAGTTCCGCCTTGCATCATGGGATATAGGGTTGCCTCGAGCTGGTAAAAGGAGTTCTCGAGCTAAAGCAAGTGCCGAGTCAGAGCCGAGGATCGGCTCCAAACCCATCCAGCAAGAAAGAAGGCAAGAGAAGACAACTAACATGGAACGTTATGGTAGGTACATAACTTCTAATTTACTGAATTACTTAATTGTAAACTGCTTTTTCATACTGAGAGTTCTATTTTCTGTTTGTGAGTGCTCTCTCTGTGCTTTTCTGTGTATTTTTGATTTTTTGAGGTTTCTGTGTTCTAGTCTAGTCTGTTTGCAGCTAAAAGCATTCTCTAAAGTCTGCTTGCTCCTTGATCTGTTTAAAACTTTAATTTAGTGGCTACAGCTAGTAGCTGTAATAGTTTCACCCTCCCCCTCCCTATTGTTGTGGTGTTCTTATACTTGGTGGCTTTGCAGTTGCCCACCCATACTGTATATTCCATCTGTGACACTCCCATTCTAGTGTCATTAGTTCATTCAATCTAATAGAGAACATTTGTGAAGGCCAACCCACTCAGATTCTTAACCTCAAATTAACTTCTGTTCCAGCTTTCTCCATTTCCACTTTACTGAAAAACAAAATCTAAGCTTGTTTCTCCCCTTCCCTGTAACAAGTCTAGTCCAGATACAGATTTGCTGCATCCAGGACTGTTTGCAAGCTCCTGAGCCCCCCCCCCCACACCATAACTATGGTTAAACTATTCCTGGCACCATAAAGTCTGCTCTTCAAATTTTCCCTTACAATTAGCCAGCTTTTTAGTTTTAGCACTCAAATCTGTTTCTTTGAGCTCAGCACTTGTTCAGAACTCATTGTAAGCATTAAACAAGCTACAAATTACTACAGTACTCAACTTTCCTCACTTGTTTAGAGGAAAACAGTTTTAGTACTTAATAAATAAGCACCTATCCAGGCATGTCTAAAGGTCAGCTCCCGGTGTTTTCTCCTGTCTACCTGATGAATCTGGTCATCTTGGGGCAATGCAGCAATTGCCTCATGTACACAGACAACCCTCTCCTCCTACCACTCAACACTACAACCTGTGAGAGATGCACTTATATAGCCAAACTGAAAGCAAAGCTCTCTTCACCGAAGACTGGGACTAGACAGTCAAGGGGAGAAGGTAAACACTTGCACCACAGCACACTCATCACATAGTCCCTCAAAACCTACACCACCAAAACACACACATAAAAGCACAAAACACACCCCTACATTCATGGAGGCTCTCAATAAAAATCTGCCCAAACAACCGAGACCTCCAAAGCAGAAATGCAAGCAACCTCCACCCCCAAACACAACCCAAATGACACATAGCTCTCAAACTCTGTGTGCCACTCAACTACAGCCCATAAGGCATAACGTACCCAACACTCTAGTCATAGATGACTCTATAGTCAGGCACACTGATGTTCCACTCACCAGGCTAAACAAGGAGAAAGTTACTGTCAGCTGCCTGTCAGGTGCCAGGATCCGCCACATAACGCACGCACTCAGGTCACTCCACAAGTACAAATATGACTCTGTCATTGTCCATGTTGGTGTGAATGACCTGAGATGTACCTCCCTGGACTACATGAAAAGAGACATGGAGGAGCTCTCCGATCTTGTAGCCCAGGCAGGTATGACCCTAGCCCTGAGTAACATCCTGCCATCACCCAGAATGATACCACAGTACAAGGACAAAATAATTGACTTCAACAATTGGCTAAGCTAAGGGAATCCAGTATCTGTCTTCCTGGGATGACATAATCAACAGACCATGATGCTTTGCCACAGATGACCTGCACCTGTCACCCTTGGTATTCCGGAAACTGGCAAAGGCTCTTGCCACCCCTATAGTGCATTTTTTAGGCAAGGTTCAAATGACAAATTCACCACCATAACAGGTACAAGCAAGCGAAATCTGAGGGTAATGCTACTCAATGCTAGAAGTCTAAACCTCAAAATGCACTCGCTCAAGGCACTCTTTAAAATGGAGAACATCGACATCTGTGCAGTGACAGAGACCTGGTTCAAAGCTCCAGAGAGCACCCCTGCATTACCAGGCTATAATTCATACCACACCTTTCGGCCACCTAACCTGGACCGAAACACTAAAGGCGGAGGCATGTCCATATTCATTAAGGATATCCACACCTCCAAGATAGTTGCTCAGCATAATGTATCCAAGATTACCCAAGTTCAACTAACTTTGGGCAAGACTGCAATCCAGATTGTAGCTTGCTACAGACCACCCACCATGCCCCAGGATTCCCACTACTCTTTTCTTGATACACTGGAAAATATTAGGGTATAACCCAACACCCTAATAATGGGTGATTTCAACTATCCCACTATTAACTGGGAAAACTACTCATGTACCAACTCTTTTGCTCAACGTTTTCTGGAATTCATAAATTCCAATGCCTTGGATAATCTTATCCACACCCCCACCAGGGCCAGCAATATCCTAGACCTGGTCATCACCAACATGGGCGACTGGTGTTCCACACCAGAAGTCAATTCCTCGTTGGTCAGATCCGACCACAAGCCAATCACCTTAGACATCCACATCCCACCCCCACACCCCATTAGGGAAACAACTGTAAAATGTTTTTCCAAAGCCAAATTCACGCTTCTTAAGACAGAAATGGCAAACTTCATGACACCCATGCATATGGACAATAGAGGTACAACTGCTAAATCCTACACAAATGCACTTTATAAGCACTTACAAGAGTGCATGGATCGTGCTATCCCTAACAGAACCAATATGCTATCCTCCAAAAAAAGGAAGCCAATCTGGTGGTCTTCTGCCATAAACAAACTCTACAACAGAAGAATGAAACTGTTGCAAAAAAAAGTAAAATCCCATGATTGGAGGAACTCCCTGGTCAGCCTCAGTAAGAAGCTGAGATCCCTCATAAAATTCTCCAAAGCTAGTTATGAAAACAAAATCGCCACTGATTCTAAAGATAACCACAAAGCATTCTATAGCTATGTCAAGAATCTCAATGGCAACACTCAGATTTGCTCTGAGTTACAGCACAATGGCACTAAATATACAGAACCAACTGATATTGCCAACATCCTGGCAGATAGGTTCAGTGCTAACGTTACCCCCCTCTCACCCTCTAAAGGGCCCATCTCTATACCGGAAGAATGCAAAGTTCCTGTAATCACAAAACCTCACTCTTCAAAGCCAAGAACACAGCATCCATGGGACCTGACAACATCCCAGGCTGCCTTCTACATGAACTACAGAATGAACTGGCACCCCACCTAAGTACCATGTTCAGTCACGGTCTCACCTCAGGCTTTGTGCCCATTGAATGGCACACACGATGGTTATCCCACTCCACAAAGGAGAAGCCATGACAGACCCCAGGAACTACCGGCCCATTAGCCTGATGAGCCTGGTCTGCAAGGTCATGGAACGTATCACCATGGAACTCATAAACAAAGACATTGGAGATCTTCAAACTCTGGACCCCACACAGTTTGGGTTTGTAAAAGGCAGATCATGTCTCCTAAACCTGATAGACTTCTTTGAAGCAGTCAACAAAGCCATAGATGAGGGTAAGGTGGTTCAAACAGCCTATCTGGATCTCGCCAAGGCATTCAACACCATCCCCCACTCTGGAATTATAGATAAACTAACTAAACTAGATATAAATCCCTATGTCACAAGATGGGCTGCCAACTGGCTTACTGACAGAACCCACACTGTGAAAGTAGCAGACTCCAAATCAGACTTCAGACCAGTGACAAGTGGAGTACCACAGGGTTCAGTCCTGGGTCCTCTCCTGTTTGGTATCTACTTTTCTGAAGTACAGGCTAACGCAGAAGGTCTTTGACTAACTAAGTTCGCAAATGACTGCAAACTAGGAGCCATAATCAAAACTCCTAACAATGTGGACATCCTACAAAAGGGCCTCACTGAGACAGATGCCTGGTGTCAAAGCCATGGCCTCAAGCTCAATGCCAAAAAGTGCATTGTCATCCCCTTTAGTAAAAACTCTGTACCCATGAACTACTACATAGGTGGTAGTCTACTTAACACCAAAAGTGTGATAAGAGACCTTGGGACACAGGTAGACAGTAGTCTCTCCTTTGATAATCACATCACCACAGTGGTCAGGAAATCCTTCTACATGGCACACCTCACAACACAAAATGTTTCTCATTCAGAAAAAAAGAGGTCATTGTTCCCCTCTACTCATCACTCATTAGACCCATTATAGAGTACAATGCCTCTTTTGGTATGTACCTCACAAGACATCTACAACAACTGGAAGGGCTGCAGAAACACCTCGCAAAGAGGATTACTGGCCTCAAACAGATGCCCTATGCAGACCATCTCAAAAAACTCCAGCTTTACTCCTTTACATATCACCTACTCAGAGGCGGTCTCTGCCTAACATACAAAGCTATGTCAAACCCAGAGCTAATGGACATGCTCCACTTAAAGAAATCCCTCCGAGCTACACACTCTAGGTACCTAAACCTTGTCACCACAATAAACAGAACATGCTGGAGGGATAGATTCCTGTCCATTAGACTTCCTATACTCTGGAACAGACTACCTACCTATGTCAAACAGAGCTCCTCATTAGCACTCTTCAAGAAAAATCTTGATGATTGGATGGGAAATAGGAAATTCACTTCTGTGGCTCTGCTTGACAGGGACACAGGAAAATAATTTTCTTGGGTGGTGAAAGCCAGGGTACCTTTTTGGCTAGGCTTATATAGGCCCTAAGGACAATAGCCTAGTACCTACCTATGACTTATGAACCTAAGATTACACTCAGTTGCTTATCTGGAGCCAGAATCCACCAAGTTACACACATTCAGGTATTTACACTACAGATACCAGTATGAGTCTAATATACTCCATGCGGGGATAAATGACCTGAGACACATCTCTTTGGACTATATGAACATAGAAAAAGGACCTCTCTGAATATGTCTGACCAGTATGTGTCTTGCATTGAGATGCATTCTGCCTTCACCAAGGACAATGCCACAGTATGAACAAATAATGACTGTCTAAGTTTCTAATGTCATTCTAAGGGGATTCTACATCTATCAGCCTGGAAAGACATGGTCAACAGACCACATTGCTTTGCCAAACATGGCCTGTACCTGTACCCTCTGGGCTTCTGCATTTTCGCTAAGACTTTATCCACCCCTTACAGCCTTTTTTAGGCAATGCCAAACTGAAACACCTTACCAACATAGCAAATAAAGTTCAAAGGAACCTAAATGTGTTACTGTTCAATGGTAGGATCATAAGCAAGAAACTCTACACCCTACAAGCTCTCCTCAGTCTGGAGATTATAGACATCTGTGCTATTACTGAGACATGGCTTAAGGCCACAGAAAGTACTCTGGCTACAGTGTCTTCCACACATTTAGACAGTGACCAAAGGTGGAGGTGTCTCGATCTACATTAGCAACAAGTATACCCCAAGGTTGTTAATAAGGCTGATAGTCTGGAGTTAATCCATGTGTAAATCAGCCTAAATAAAGTCTCTTACTATATCATAGCAATCTGTGGGTCACCATCTACATCACAGGAATCCTACAACTCTTATCTAGTCCTACTGCAGGCACTCTCCAACCAACCAAAAAATATTCATGGGAGACTTTAATTACCCCTCTATAGACTGGGAAATATTCACTGCCTCCAACTTGCAGGCACAATGTTTTCTGGACTGCATTAACAAAAATGTCTTTGATCAGTTAGTGTGCACCGGTGGCTCAAACATACTGGACTTAGTCCTCAAAAATATGGGAGAGTGCTGCACCCCCTCCCTCAAGTTCACAACCTCACTGGTGAGAGCAGATCAGAAAGCTGTCTCTTTCAAAATAAAAATCATCTTGAAAAAAACAGCAAAATATGTTACAGTTAGGAACTATTCTAAAGCAAACTACATCCTATCAAGTGACTGTTTGTCAAAATTCAATGACCAGCCTAACCCCAAGATCACAACAGCCTGTGCAGAATTCTTCACAGAAATACTGTACAAACATGTAAATGACTGCATAGAGACTGCTGTACCTACCAGAAGTAAGCTCAAAACAATACACCATGATCGACTTCTAGTCTTTATGGGTATATATCAAAAGGAATAATGTCATATCCAAAATTACAAAGAAACTCTCATAATAACACGAGTTCACTAATTAAATTAAACAGGAAACTGATAGGATTAAATAAATTCAACAAGGTCAATTACAAGGTCAAGATAGCCTATTAAGACTAAAGACAACCACAAGACCTTCTGCAGCTATGTCTGAAACCTAAAAGGTAACATGTAACAGTGTGTAGAACTGGTAGTACATGTTACCACCTTCATTGAGCAGAGTGGCATTGTGAATCTGCTGGCCAAATATTCAGCTCACATTTCAGCTCCCACTCCCCTCCCATGAAATCCCTACCAGTATAATACCTCCAACTATCAGCAAGAAGCACGTTATAGCAGCACTCACTAAGGCCAAAAACACAGCCTCAATGGGGCCTAACAATATCCCAGGTTGCCTCCTAAGGAGCCAGAAATATGACCTATCAGGACCATTTGAGTTAATTTTCAACTACAGCCTCAAAACAGGCTATGCACCATGTGAATGGAGCATGACAATGATTATACCCCTACACAAGGGTGGACCACCAACCGACCCCAGAAACTGCAGGCCCATTAGTCTGACTAGTCTAATATGTAAAGCCATGCAATGAATTATTATGGAAATGATCAACAAAGACACTAGAAATCTACATATATTGGACTTATCCCAGTTTCTTTTGCCAAGAGAAGGTCATTTCTACTTACCTTGGTAGACTTCTTTGGAAAGGTAACCAAGGCAATGGATCAAGGGAAAATGATGCATGCTGCCTACTTAGATCTGCCCAAGGCATTTGATACAATACCCCCACTCATGTACTGGGGGCAAACTCACTGAACTAGGCATAAAGCCATATATATAACTCACTGGATTGCCAGCTGGCTCACAGCTTGGACCCAAGAAATCAGGATTAGTGAGACCACCTCCACCAAGAGGCAGGTCACCAGTGGACTACCGCAGGGCTCAGTTTGGCATCTCCTTCTCAGAGGTCACAAGTAATATCAAGGTCCTCTGGCTCACCAATTTTGCAGAAGACTGTAAATTGAGAACTTTTAAAAACTCCCCCAAAGACACTGACATCCTGCAAGAGGGTCTAATGCAGACAAATGACTGCAGCCAAAGCTATGGATTACAACACAATGCAAAGATATGCATTATAGTACCTTTTGGGAAAATGTCAACTCAGGCAAACTACTCCACTGATAAGACACCTCAAAGAGTTGACTCACTAGTTAGAGATCTGGGAACAAATGTAGATAGTAGTCTGGTCTTTGACTAACATGTAGCCAAGCCATCTGTGGCAAGATTCTATTCAAATGAGATGCATTAGGCATCTGTGGCAATATTAGGCATCTGTGGCAAGATTCTATTCAAATAAGATACATTAGGTATCTGTGGCAAAATTCTATTCAAATGAGATACATTAGGCATCTGTGGCAAGATTCTAGTCAAATGAGATACATTAGGCATCTGTGGCAAGACTGTATTCAAGTGAGATACATTAGGCATCTGTGGCAAGATTCTATTCACATGAGATACATTAGGCATCTGTGGCAAGATTCTATTCAAATGAAATACATTAGGCATCTATGGCAAGATTCTAGTCAAATGAGATACATTAGATATCTGTGGCAAGATTCTAGTCAAAGGAGATACATTAGTCATCTGTGGCAAGACTGCATTCATATGAGATACATTAGGTATCTGTGGCAAGATTATATTCAAAAGAGATACATTAGGCATCTGTGGCAGGATTGTATTCAAATGAGATACATTAGGCATCTGTGGCAAGATTATATTCAAATGAGATACATTAGGAATCTGTGGCAAGATTCTGTTCAAATAAGGTACATTAGGCATATGTGGCAAGATTCTATTCAAATGAGATACATTAGGCATCTGTGGCAGGATTCTATTCAAATTAGATACATTAGGTATCTGTGGCATGATTCTATTCAAATGAGATACATTAGGCATCTGTGGCAAGATTCTATTCAAATGAGATACATTAGGCATCTGTGGCAAGATTCTAGTCAAATGAGACACATTAGACATCTGTGGCAAGATTCTATTCAAATGAGATAGGCATCTGTGACAAGATTCTATTCAAATGAAATACATTAGGCATCTGTGGCAAGATTCTAGTCAAATGAGATACATTATGTATCTGTGGCAAGACTGTATTTAAATGAGATACATTAGGCATCTGTGGTAAGATTCTAGACAAATGAGATACATTAGGCATCTGTGGCAAGACTGCATTCAAATGAGATACATTAGGTATCTGTGGCAAGATTCTGTTCAAAAGAGATAGGCATCTGTGGCAAGATTCAATTCAAATGAAATACATTAGGCATCTGTGGCAAGATTCTAATCAAATGAGATGCATTCAGTATCTGTGGCAAGACTGTATTCAAATGAGATACAATAGGCATCTGTGGCAAGATTCAATTCAAATGAAATACATTAGGCATCTCTGGCAAGATTCTATTCAAATGAGATACATTAGGCATCTGTGGCAAGATTCTAGTCAAATGAGATACATTATGTATCTGTGGCAAGACTGTATTTAAATGAGATACATTAGGCATCAGTGGTAAGATTCTAGACAAATGAGATACATTAGGCATCTGTGGCAAGACTGCATTCAAATGAGATACATTAGGTATCTGTGGCAAGAGTCTGTTCAAAAGAGATACATTAGGCATCTGTGGCAAGATTATATTCAAATGAGATACATTAGGCATCTGTGGCAAGATTCTATTCAAATGAGATACATTAGGCACCTGTGGCAAGATTCTATTCAAATGAGATAGGCATCTGTGGCAAGATTCTATTCAAATGAAATACATTCGGCATCTGTGGCAAGATTCTAGTCAAATGAGATGCATTCAGTATCTGTGGCAAGACTGTATTCAAATGAGATACAATAGGCATCTGTGGCAAGATTCAATTCAAATGAAATACATTAGGCATCTCTGGCAAGATTCTAGTCAAATGAGATACATTAGGCATCTGTGGCAAGATTCTATTCAAATTAGATACATTAGGCATTTGTGGCAAGACTGTATTCAAATGAGATACCTTAGGTATCTGTGGCAAGATTCTAGTCAAATGAGATACATTAGGAATCTGTGGCATGATTCTATTCAAATGAGATACATTATTTATTTATTTATTTTACATTTGTTGACAGGGATAGTCCGACTGGATTCATGTCCATTTTCAGAGGAGGCTCGGGAAGAAAAGCTCCAAGATAAGCAGTTAAGTTTATAGATACAATATATATAGTGGTTACATACTTAACAAGTTATACAAATTCCAAGGTTAGAGATCATCACGGGTGTAAGGCCAGATTAAGTAACACAACTAAGCTAAGTTATAGTTATTAACTCATAGTTGAGGAGAGTTAGTCTGGTTTGATACATTGACATAGCCAGTTTAATCTCAAATATTGTTTGAGTCTTATCTTAAATTGACTCAGGGTGGTAAGTAAAGTAATATCAGCTGGGAGTGAATTCCAGGATCTACCTGCAGAGTTGGCAAAGAGCGAGTCACCGGCTGAGTTATTAGTTTTGATAGTCTGAACTATTTATTTATTTATTTATTTATTGACATTTGTTAACCGGGTTTGTCCAACTGGGCTTGTGGCCCATTTTCAGTGGAGACCCGAGGAGAAAAGCTCCAGTAATACATTTTAAAACAAGTACAGTTTTAAACAATATTGATATAATAGCAGTTATAGCAAAACAATTCACATATGTTGGGTTACATACATAAAGTTAAAGTTGCATTAAAAAGAAGCTAACAATTTTACATTGATATAGTTCAATAGGTCAACAGTAAACATTTTTTGTTTGTATAAAATTGTGCAAATGCATAGTAGACACATTGGAGAGAGAGGTGTAATGAGGTACTAAGTATGGTCCTTTTGAGGATACATAAAGGGAAGGAAGACTAGGAAGGGTCATGGCAAGGGCAGGTTCTGGAATTGAGAAAATAAGCTTTTAGTTCATTTTTAAAGTGTGAGGTATGGGAGATTGAACGTAAGTCAAGGGGAAGTTTGTTCCAAGCATGGGCAAGGGAGTGTTTGTAGAGTAGTTTGCCTACTGACCTTTTTGGGTGGCAGATATCAAGTAATTGTTGGTTAGAAGTAAGGAGGGTCCGGGATGGGGTGTAGATGGAGACTAAGGAAGATAGAGATGGACAGAAGGAGGGTTTATAAAGAATAGAGTGTAGCATATGAAATTGATAAGATAGCAGAAACTGGGGAAGTTCAAGCCATTGAAGAGAGTTTAAAGAAATGCAGTGGTGTGAGTTGTATGGAAAGTTACTAATGAATCTGGCTATTTTATGGTAAGTCTGTTGCAGTTTGTTTAGGGTGGAGGCCTGGATATTGGTAAGAACTGGGGCGGCGTATAAGAGGGAGGGGAGGAGGAGTGCCTGGCCCAGGGTAAGTCTAGATTCAGGGGTTAGGAATTTTTTGTTCCGATATAGCAGACCTAGTTTCTGGTTTGTTTTTTTTATACATTGGAGTATGTGTAGGTTGAACTTGAGTTTGTCATCGATAATGACCCCTATGAGTTTTGTGTGGGTGTCAGGTTGGATATTTGTATTGTTAGAAGATGTAATAATAAAGGAGGTTTGTGATGAGAAAGAGAATGGGGAAGGAAAAGTAGGAGTTTGGTCTTTTTGGGATTTAGGATCAATAGGTTGTGAGAGAGCCATTGTTCAGTGGATAGTAGGGCCTGTTGGGTCAGGGAGTGTAGTTCAGGAATGTTATTTGAGATGGATATAAGTGTGGAGTCGTCGGCATACTGAATAAGGGAGGATTCTTTGCATGAGGTGTAAAGATCATTGGTGAAGATGTTAAACAAAAGGGGTCCCAAGATGGAGCCTTGGGGAACACCAGTGGAGATGCGAAGGAAAGGTGAGGAGGATGAGAGCTATTTGAGGATAGGTGAAGATTTGCAAGTTTGGATAGTAGTAGAGGATGAGAGACAGTATCAAAGGCTTTGGAGAGATCTAGGAAGAGACAGGAAATGAGTTTGTTGTCATCTAGGGCTTCTGCAATGATATGAGTGAAGGAGAGGAGGGCAGTGGTGGTGCTGTGGTGAGGACAAAATCCATGTTGGGTAGGGGTAAGTAAGTGGTGTGTATGGAGGTGATTGAGAAGCTGTGAGAGAATACATTTTTCTAATATCTTGGAGAGGGGGGACAGAATGGCAATGGGTCAGTAGTTTGAGGGATCAGTGGAGTTTCCAACTTTATGAAGAGGGATAGTGAATAAAGATTTCCAAAGGGTGGGGACCGTTGATTCCAGAATAGATCGATTAATTAGTATAGATACAGGATAGACAATTGAGTCAGCAGCAAGTTTGAGGAATGTAGGAGATAGATTGTCAGTGGAAGGAGAGCAAGGTTTTAGCCTGAGTAGTAGAGATTCGATGTAAGTAATGGGAACTGGCTCAAAAGAAAACAAAGTTGTGTTAGTGGGACTTGGAGAGGTGGGTGTCAAAGTAGAGTTTGGCTTAGAGGTTACCAGATTTTGGATGGAAGAGATAAAGTGTTTATTCAGGAGGGTAGCTGTTTCCTGAGAGGAAGAGTTAGGATATGGGGCTTTCCAGGATAGAGGATGTTGTTGAGAGGTGACCAAAATTTTCGTGGATTGGATTTGTCATTAAGCTGAGCAGAGCTATAGTATAACTTTTTGTCATTAGTTGTATGTTTTTTTGCAAGGTTCCTCAATTGCCTGTATTTTTGAAGAAAAGGTGGTTGTTTAGTTTTAGTCCAGGTTTTCCAAGCATGATCTCTTTGTTTCATAAGGGACCTAGTCTCTTTGGAGAGCCAGGTAGCATGGTTTGATTGTACTCTGATCTTCCTAGAGGGAGCTAAGGAGTTTAGAGTATTCATGAAGATGCTATTGAAAGTGCTTACAGCATTGTTTAGGGGGAGGTGTTTTAGAATGGACCAATCTATGTTTTGGAGAATGTAGTTAAATTGGGATGAATTGAAAGTCAATAGTTTTCAACAATCTTTGATAAGGTGGGGTTTAGGAATATGGGAGTAGTGTCTTAAGATGGTGGTAGGGAGATGATCACTGAGGGAGTCAGGTAAGGTGGTGGGATTGTGGTATTGGTGGGGGTAATTGGTAAGGATCCAGTCTATGATGGAGCTGGAAGTGGAACTTTTATGGAAGGGAGCGGGAGATGTTATAAGTTGGTGGAAGCCGTGTAGGTGGATACTGAGTTGGGGGGAGTCAGTTGTGAGTTTGGACCAATCAATGTTGACATCACCAAGGATAAGTGTCTCATATGGCATGTTGTGGGAGAACCAGGATAGGATGTTTTCAAGAATGTGCATTTGTTAGCAAGTTTTTTTGTGGGTATTCAGATGGCAGTTAAGGATGATGATTTCAGCTGGGAGGAAGTCAGGAATTGGGGAAGGGTATGGTGAGAGGTTAAGAATGTTTGAGTAGAGGATGGCCATGCCACCACCTTTTTTTACAGGTCTAACAGATCGGAAGATATTATAACCTGGTGGGAGTATTTCACTATTTGAGATTTGTGGCTTGAGCCAGGTTTCAGATAGGGAGAGGATGTGAGGGGTATTGAGAGCTATCCATGAGTGCAGCTCAGTGACTTTATTTGCTAGACTCTGAATATTGAATGAGTAAATAGTTAAGTATTTGGATGGAGATGATTGTTGTGACTGAGGTTGGTGACTGTTAGAGGAGTAAGATGGGGGCAGTGTAGAGGTAGTTTTGGGGAGAGAAGAGGGGCCAGGGTTGGGATGGATATCTCCAGAACAAAGTAGGTTTTTAGTGAGGAGGGAGTGTGTAGTAGATGCTAGATGGTGTTTGTATAGTTTTGACTTAACTTTGTGGGAAGGTTTAAAAACCTGTATTATGGATAGTTTATATAGACTTGAGATAGATGTAGTAAAGAGATTAGGGGAGATAGTAAAAGATGAAGTAGTTGGATAAATGTTGTATGAGTGAAAAGTTGGTGAACATTGGAGTGGGTCAGAGAGATTGGAGTGGTAAGAGGTGGAGATAGAGAGAATAAGTAGTAGTGTAGAAGATATTAGAAAATAATACATGTTGGAATAAAATATGGTCAGATAGAGTAGGTAGAGAGCCAGTGGTATAGAGGAAGTGTTGTTGACAAGACTGACAGATTAGTAAGGTGGTTGTGACAATAGGCAGGAAGTGGAATTGTAGTGGCTAGTGGGACAGGAAGGGGAGGGATAGTTAGGTATAAAAGTAATTGTAATGGGGTGGGTGGGAATGGGGGTACGGTAGGGGAGCGAAGTGAGCCCGAAAGTGAGGGCAACGGAGGGCTAGCACCCTGGTCAAGATGAAGTCATAGAAACAATCAGAAAAGATAGTGAAAAACTAGCTTGAGAGACAAGGATATAAAGTTTCTAAATGTATAGTCACCAGAAATAAAATAAAAAGAAATAAAATATGAGCAGAAGTAAGCTTACAAAAGGACACTGGCCTCAAGCTACACAAGTAGATTTACTTGAAGCAAACCCAGTGCTGTATGGTTAAAATAAGCTACAATAGAGAGCGGCTTTGCAGGGGGAGAGAGAGGTATTACTAGCAGCTAAAAGCAGGGCAAAACATAAAAAAAATTAGTATGTAAGAGTCTGAAGACAGTAAAATGGGGCAGTTGCGCTAGGAAAGGCAATTATGAGTGAGGCTAGAAATGAATTCAGGGAAGGGTAAAGTACAGACTGTAACTAGCAGTCTGTTAGAAGATTGAAGAGGTCTGGGATTGTTATAGGGGGTGATAATGTTTTTTAGTGCAGGAGTATTGCCTGGATTGCAAAGGATTTTATATGCCATAATCAATTGGTTATACTGGATCAAGCTGGGCAGTTCTAGCCACCCAAGCTGGTTTAGATTGATACAGTGGTGTGTCCTATAAGGCAGACCAGTGGCAAATCTGGCAATGTGGTTGTAGCATATAGAGAGTTTGTTGAGGACAGATTTGTTTAAATTAGAGAGTAAAGGGGATGCGTACAGAAGAGTTGAAAGTAGGTGAGAGTGAGCTATGGCAATTCTAGCAGGTGGGATTAAGAAGGCTTTTATCCTGTAAAGTGACCCTAGTGACCCTAGTTTTTTATTGATGGTTTTGAAGGTTTGATTAACATGCAGGTCAAAGTTAAGATTGTTATCTATGATAACAACTAGTAGTTTTGTAGAGGCGTCTGGGGAGATTATAGTATCATTACTGGATTTTATGGTAAAGGTAAATGCAGTAGATCTATGAGTTGATCCTGGGTCTATAGCACATTTAGATAGCCCTTTGATCCCATTTTGCCTAGCCCATATATCCAATATTGCATAACCAACCCCTTAAACTAAATCTGTTTGGACAAACTAAAGTACTCTCCACTACCTGAAACTGGAAGGAAATAAGAACATATTCATTACATTCTAACAAAAATTGGAAGCTAAAAATATAAGTGTACTCCATACCCCTAAGTTGAATAGCCTCACCTGAAACTGTTTAATTTTACAAATAAAAAAGAAATAGTCTACCTCATATAAAAACCTTACATATAAATTTACGATCCAAGCATATAACTGCAGGTTCCAAGATCCTTGAGTCTGGTAAAGCCCTGCTCCACTTGCCCTCACTCCACTCGGGCTCGCTCCCCACTCCTCCAAGCCCCCAATACCCATCCACCCCTACTACTGCTAGCTTTATAGCTACAAAACCACACCCCTCCTATCTGACCCTATCAGGATCTCAGCCCTCTTTGGCATCCACCTCTTACAACCACCTTCACTGCCTATCAGTTCCTCCCCATTTCACATCAGTCCCAATTAGTACGCTACTGCTTATTCTAACCCGGCCCATCACCCCTCTCCCCAGCACTCTGTCCTAATCCATCCTTATAATTTTGAGGACACTATACTTAATATATTACCTAGTCACCAACTATGTCACCATACAAAACAATGTCTCCACTCTCTCTGTTACCCCTCATGTTAATTCCACACCTCCTCTCCATGTATGAAAATCAGCCTTACCTTGGTTTTCACTACCCAAATTGTCAAACTTCCCCAGTTATGCCAAATATGACAGCCCACCCAATAGAAACTCCCATACCCAACTCTATATCTATAATGATGCATCAACCTATCCAACCTAAATACATCAGCTCAAAGTCTAAACAGTACCAAAGACTTATATACAAATTCCTGAAGCTAATCATAAACCTACGCAATAACCTCACCATGGATGGAGATATTCACCCGAACCCTGGCCCTTCTACCTCAGATAGCATAACCTCTAACGAAAATAACCCTACCAAAAAAACATTCACAATAAGGTCCCCCAACTCCCTCCTGGTTTGCCATCTAAACATTAGGAGCTTAAATAATAAGGTACATAACCTACATCCCCTCTAACAGGCTCAATCCCCTGATATTATGTGCCTAACTGAAACCTGGCTAAAACCAGAAACCTCAGATAACAAAATCTTACCACCTGGGTACAATATACTTAGACATGACCGTATAAGTGGGAAGGGAGGGAGTGTAGCTGTACTATTCAAATCCACACTAAATGTTCCCTTAGACTCCATTCAACCACCCCCAGATCAATAAAGCTGAAATACTTTCCACCAAGTTCCAAATCAACAAAAACTAATGCATAAATATTGCATGTTTGTACATTCCCCCAGGGAATAATACTAACACACTAGAGGATACCCTCCACTGGTTATGTGGTAATTATCCACAGGAAACCATAGTACTCAGCGATGTTAATATTGACTGGAACACCTGCTCCTCACAATCTCCTAACACCCATGTAAACCTGTATGGGTTCACACAGGTCATATCCACCCCCACCAGATTAGGTAAACATAATCAAAAGTAAAGTATGCTTGACTGGATATTAGTCAACAGCCACCCCCAAATGTACACATTAGGAACAATCCCTGATAACCTCAGTGATCACTCTCACCTTTATCTGTAAACACAAATCCTATGACCCCCACCAGCCCACCTACAGAACCGTAAGAAATAACAGAAACTTTAACCTCAAAAAATTTCAGGATGAACTTAAATCATGCAACTGGTCTGTCCTAAAACAACTGCCATTAGACGAAGCGATTGCCTACTTTAACAATAAATTCCTCTCCATCCTTGATTCTTATGCACCTACTCACTCCATTAGGATTAACACTAAAGTTGCTCCATGGGTATCTAAAGAAACCAAATCAAAAATTATAATCAGGAATAAAGCATGGGCTACCTGGTGTGCCACTAAAATTCCTACAGATCAAATTAAATTTTGGCAATTAAGAAATGAGACTAAAATATCCATCTTACTGGACAAAAAAAAACTATTACTTTAATCTCCAGCAAGGCAATCAAAATACTCCTGGGCAGGCATAAACAGACTCTTACACCCTGGACAAACTACTACTCCACCTCCCTCAGCCTCTACTGATAGACTACCAGAGGATGTTGCAACACCTTTAATAGTTTCTTTTTGGAAACTATCCAAGCCCTAGTTAGCCAGCTACCCTTAAACTCCACTAATACTCAGGATACCAATCTCAGTACCCAGTCCTCCTTTTGCTTCCAACCTGTCTCCACATCTTTCATTTGTAATCTGATCAAAAAACTAAAACCTACCACCCTAGCCGCTGACCTTCTCCCCGCTGAATATTTACAAAAAGCAGCAAATTCTATAGCATTCCCCATTTTCATTCTAATTAATCGATCCATATCTGAAGCCAAAGTCCCCTCCATCTGGAAAATATCCCATGTCATACCTCTCCAAAAAGGTGGGAACTCTACCGAATTATCTATCTATAGACCCATAGCCATTTTGTCACCACTGGCAAACATCATGGAAAAGTGTATCCACAAATGTCTGTATTTTCTAACCCAGAACAATCTACTGGCTAAATCTCAGCATGGCTTTAGACCACATCACGGTACCACCACAGCCCTCCTATCTTTCACTAATGATATAAACCATAACAGAAACAATAACAAGCTATCCTCAGCCCTTTTTTGGATCTCTCTAAAGCTTTCAATATGGTTAACCTCCATCTACTATCCACACCCTGACAAAAATGTCTCTAGGTCATCACTCCATTCAGTGGTTCATAGGCCCATAGGTCGGCTCTAGGGCATATACAAGCCTGGCCATAACAATTCCCTGGCTATTTCTTCCCACACTATTTACTTCCCTTGACCCCTGTCTAGAAGGGCAACTGACGTGATCCCTGGGGTGAATTTCCTTTCTCCCATCCAATCATCAAGGTTCCTTTTGAAGAGGGCCAAAGAGGTGCTCTGCTTGACAAGTATGGGCAGTCTATTCCAGAGTCTGGGAAGTCTCTGGGTCAGGAACCTTTCCCTCCAGCAGGTTTTGTTTATTGTGATGCCAAGGTTTAGATCCCTGGAGCGTGTGGCTCTGAAGGATTGGGATTTCTTTAAGTGTAGCATGTCCAACAGCTCAGGGTTTCACATGTCCTTGTATGTTAAGCAGAGATTGCCTCTGAGTAGACAATATGCAACAGAGTATAGCTGGAGTTTTTTAAGGTGGTCAGCGTAGGGCATCTGCTTTAGGCCTGTGATTCTTTTAGTGAGGTATTTCTGCAGCTTTCCCAGTTGTTGCAGATGTCATGAGAGGTACATACCAAACGGGGCATTGTATTCTATAATGGGTCTAATGAGGGATGAGTACAGTGGGGACAATGACCTCCTTTTTTCTGGATAAAAAGCCCTTAGTGATGAGGTGTGCCACATAGAAGGATTTCCTGACTGTTGTGGCGATGTGGTTATTGAAGGTGAGACCACTGTCCACCTTTGTCCCCAAGTCTCTTATCACACTTTTGGTGTTTAGTGTACTGCCACCTATGTGGTAATTCATGGGTACATGTTTTTTCCCAAAGTGGATAACTATACATTTCTTGGCATTGAGCTTTAGCCCATGGCTCTGGCACCAAGCATCTGTTTCTGTAAGGCCCTTTTGTAGAGTATCCACATCATTTGGGTATTCAATAATGGCTCCCAGTTTGCAGTCATCTGTGAACTTTGTTAGCCAGAGTCCCTTAGTGTTGGCCTGTACTTCAGAGAAGTAGATGCCAAACAAGAGCGGTCCCAGGACTGAACTCTGAGGTACCCAATTGTCACTTGTCTGGAGCTGGATTTGAAGTCAGCTACTTTTACAGTGTGGGTTCTCTCAGTATGCCAGTTGGCAACCCATCGAGTGACATAGGGATTAATGCCCAGCTTAGTAAGTCTATCTATGATTCCAGAGTGGGGGATGGTGTCAAAGGCCTTGGCGAGGTCCAGATAGGCTGTGTGGACCGCCTTACCCTTGTCCACGGCTCTGGAAACTGATTCAAAGAAGTCAATCAGGTTCAGGAGACAAGATCGGCCCTTCACAAACAAAAACTGGGTGGGGTCCAGTGTTTGAAGGTTGCCAATGTCTTTGTTTATAAGTTCCTTGATAATGGTTCCAATCCTATCTCCACAAAAGACAACAAGCCATACTATGGCAGAATACTCTCTTACCCAACACCCTATACTCTCTTACCCAACACCCTAGGTGTCCCCCAGGGGTCTATTCTAGGAATACTAATGTTTTCCATATTTATTAATGATCTCCACGCTGTCATCCCAAATGCTAACTACATTCAGTATGCAGATGACTCCACGTTGATCTGCACTGGTACCACCCAGGCTGAGCTGCAGTTAAGTACTCAGTGTACCTTCAACCTAGTTGAAAATTGGCTTGCTGACAGATGTTTTATTCTACATCCCAATAAAACAAAGCTGCTACTTTTTTCTCCCACCCAAAAATCCCAGGTGATATCTTTCTCCATTAATTCTAACAATGGCACCACAATCTCCCCAGATGAGCACACAAAACTTCTTGGGGTAATAGTTGACAACAATCTCAAATTTGATGCTTACGTTAATAAAATGATAAAATCCATTATTAAAAAACTGGGCTCACTATATAGAATAAAACCATTCCTAACCCCACCTCCTAGGGCTGCCATTGCCCAGTCCCATTTGCTCTCCACTCTCTTCTATGCTTCCCCTATACTTGCCAACCTAAATAAAACTGAACTCTACAGACTATCTGCCTACTACAGTAGCATAGCTAGACTTGCCACTGGTCTACCAAACAGAACACATCACTGCATAAGCTTACAAATTCTAGATTGGCTAGAGCTAAGTAGGCAGATTCAGTATAACCAACTTACTGTGGCTCACAAAGTACTTAACCAACCTGAAAATACACCTGCTTTGAAGAACATCATCTGTCCCCACACCAACCTCAGACCACTTTGTTCATCCAATAGACTTGTAGTATAAACTACCAAATCCAGCAACTCTGCCGGGGATTCCATGTTTGCCAACTCTGTAGGCAAAACTTGGAACTCACTACCTGCTGACATTACAATATACACTACTCTGTCTCAATTCAAGAAAGCCCTCAAGCAGTACTTCAAGACTCAATGGCTATCCCCTTGCACTAAGCCTGACTAAATATTTGGTTACACTGGGGTACCAGTATTATATTGTTAATGTATATCTACTGAATTGTAATTCAGTTAACCAGATGAAATGCATGTTAGATTAAATAACCTATACTCTGAGTGGCTAATAGACTGTGTTTAAATTGCTTGTAATTGTTCTTTAGTGTGTACTATGTCAATTTTTGCCTGTATAACTTCCTTGGAGCTTTTCTCCCTGGGCCTCCACTGAAAACAGACATGTATCCAGTCAGACTATCCTGGTCAACAAATGTAAAATAAAATAAAAATAAAATAAAAAATAAAAGTAACAGTTTTGTTTTTTTAGGATTTAAGATCAGACAATGACCAGACAGCCAGTTTTCTATTATGTTGAAGGTGTTCTGGGTAGCTGACCATAGTTCTGTTTGAGATGTGGCCGAGCAGATCAGAGTGGAGTCGTCAGCATACTGGATACAGCTGACTTTTGGGATAACAGTATGAAGGTCATTGATGAAAATGGAGAACAGAAGTGGCCCTAGTATAGAACACTGGGGTACACCAAGGGAGTTGGGTAGGAGGTTAGATAGTTTGTTTTGCCAAAGGACAGCCTGCTGTCTGCCACTCAGATAAGATCGGAACCATTGAAGGGATTTAGTATCTAGACAGAATGTTTTCAGGGTGTGGATTAGAAGTTGGTGATCAACTATATCAAATGCCTTGGAGAGATCCAAGAAGAGGGCAGAGGATATGTTATTATCATTGCGATTATGCTTTATGATGTTGGAGAAGGCTAGGAGGGCTGGAGTAGTGCTGTGGTGAGGTTGGAAGCCATGCTGGGAGTCTGCCATACTGTTATTCTGAATTAGGTGGTGGAGCAGTTGTCTATGAATACATTTTTCCATAATCTTTGCAAGTGGATATAATATAGCTATTGGCCTATAATTAGATAGTTCAGTAGAGCTGCCTCCTTTGTGAAGTTGGATTACATAGGATATTTTCCAGATGGTGGGGATTTTGGCTTCTACTATGGTTCGATCAAGGTACAGATAAGTGAAGTGGCAACTGGTTGGAATCTGAATGAGAGTTGGTTACTAGGGGTGGTGTCCTCAGGGCCAGGGGAGCTTGGAGGTAGTTGGCTAGCTAGGGCTTGGATTGTCTCCGTAAAGAATCGGTTAAAACTGTCTGAGACTTCCTCAGGTGGTTTTTCAATGGTGGCTGTAGGGGTCGGGGTGGAGGTTTGTCCAGGATGTAACAGTTTATTTAAACCTGCCCAAAACTTCTGAGAGATGTTTTGATTTATTTGCTGTAGATTATAGTAGTAGTTTTATTGTCTTGTAAAATGGATTTTTTAGTCTCATTCCTTGATTGCCTATATTTAATGTGATCTTGGGGATCTTTTGTAGTACGCCATAATATCCATGTTTTGTTTCTAAGGGTGATTTTTAGTTTGGACTCTTTGGAAAGCCATGGAGCAGTTTTTGCCTTTATTCTTATTGAGCAAACAGGAGCATAAGAGTCAAGGATCTCAAGGAATTTGTTGCTGAAATATACAACTGCTTCCTCTAAGGGGAGGTGTTTTAGAACTGACCATTTACATAAGTTTAGTTCCTATTGGAAACTGGCAAGGTTAAAGTTCTTTTTGTTTCTTACCATTCTGAGTATGGGTTGGTGGGGATTGATGGCTTTATGCTTAATTATATAGGTAAGAAGGTGAACATTTAAGTCATCAGGGATGGTCCCAGAGGTGTACAGTTGGGGGTGACTATTATAAGTATCCAATTAAGTATGCTTTCATTATGGTTAGGTTTTCCTATCCTGGTAAGGGTGGTTATGATTTGTGTAAATGCATGCAGGTTAACATGGGTGGTTGGGGATTCTGAGGAACAGGTGTTCCAGTCTATTTTAAAATCTCCGAGTAGTAAGGTTTCTTGGGAGTAGTTACATGATAGCCAGTGAAGGGTATCTTTGAGTGTAGATATATTATTTCCTGGGGGAATGTACATACAGATGATATTAATACATTTATTTTTATTAAGTTGCAATTTGGTGGCAAGAATCTGTCTCTGAGTTATAAATTTGAGGTGGTTGTATAGCTTCAATGGTGATGTTTAACACAGATTTATAGAAGACAGCTACCCCACCCCCCCCTTCCTAGAAGCACGATCCAGCCTGAGTATGTTATACCTGGGTGGTAACACTTCATTATCTGTGGTGTTAGGTTTTAACCAAGTTTCGGATAAACAGAGTATCTTAGGGGAGTGGACAGCCAGGAGTGCATGTAGTTAATGTACCTTGTTGTTTATACTTCTAATGCTGAGGTGACAGGCAAGGAGAGAGTTAGGTGGCCTATTAATTGTAGGTTTATTACTTGGATTGCAAGTGTGAGGTTAGGTTTAAACCTAGTGATAGGCATCTGCTCAAGATTCTATTCAAATGAGATACATTAGGTATTTGTGGCAAGATTCTATTCAAATGAAATACATTAGGCATCTGTGGCAAGACTGTATTCAAATGAGATACATTAAGTATCTGTGGCAAGATTCTATTCAAATGAGATACATTAGGTATCTGTGGCATTATACTTCTGTTTGTGGGTGCAGCCCTTTTGGCAGCATCCATGTCTCCTGGTATGGGAAATCCAGAGTAGTGTCCCAAAATTATATCAGGACTTCAGCAGAACAATTTAATAGAATGACAACACCCATTTAAATGTTGCAACCAGCATATCATGTGATCAATCATTCACATGTTGATAAAAAACTAAAAAAAAAAAAAAAAAAAAAAATATATATATATATATATATATATATATATATATATATATATATATATATGAAAAAAAGAACAATTTCACCATAGCCCAACAGTTAAATACTCACTGGTTTCAACTGATTTTTCTACATGAAATACCATAGTAATAAATGAAAGCATATAAAAATATAAAAAAATAAATAAATGTGAACTAATATAGCAATTAAATGAAGAAATGGTTTGGCATGTGGCTTACAGTGTTTACAAAATCTCTGGTTACTAGTCAGTGAGTGGTTAAGATAGCTCTTTTAGCATTTATCAATGAGCTGGAGATATGTGTTTTATTGTTGCATAGACTCCATGGTCTCAATGCTACGAACTATCATTTTAGTTGCTAAGTGGGTAAACTGACTTAAAAGATATTTGCATATATTATCTTGGGCTGCAGAACTATTTAACTGATTTTTAGTTGAATGAGTAAATTGTCAAGTACAATTTTATACTTTATAGTTCTATGGTAGTGATGTGTGGGACAAAGGTCAATTAAACATAGATGCTGTGTTTAATGAATATACCATGTGGCCCACCAATTCATCTAACAAGTTTTTAAAATATGCTGATGAGTCATCTTGTCATATGCATAACGGTAGTTTATTCCGCAAGCATCCCATACAAACTGAGATGTACCCACAATTAAAGAGTTAAAAGAGGTAATCCAGAAAGCTTGAGTCAGGTCTGATATCCCACCTGTAACTCATTAGGTGGCAGGACTAAGAAGAAACAGAGTACAAAGGATTAGTCCAGATAAAATCACTTTACATAGCAGATCCAGGAGACTCCCTTTCTGACGCTGTCCCTGTTTCAAGTAGTTTATTCAGTTACATAGGTAGATGGAAGAGTGTTCTTGTTCTTGTTTTAATAAGTGCATTCTTGTTTCTTCCAATGGTACAGCAGTTAAAAATATGTCAAGTTTGTGTAGGTGTGTTGTGAGATATCCATTAAAGGCACAAGTGAGTGGTATTTCCATGATTATTCCTAGAATGCATCTTTCAAAGATGCTAGGCTGATTGGTTTATAATTATTTAGGTTAGGCTAATTGGTTTATAATTATTGAGCTTATTGACCCCCCTCCCCCCACACTAGCCAGCTTCAAGCTCTTAGGAACCATATGGATAATAGTAGTTGATTAAACAAAATGGCAAGTCTAATAGTCTTCATAAAATTAGGCCATACCAAGCTGGGACATTGTTTGGGCTAGAATTTATTTTTGCCAAGGAGTTTATTACCAGTTTGAATGACAGAACTGTGCTAGGAATATTATCACCTAGTCCAACTAAAGAAGTCATTTTTACAGCTTATATTATTATTAATAAGTCAAGAATGTTATTTATTGTTGGAAGGTTTTATTTATTTTATTTTATTTTACATTTGTTAACTGGAAAATTCCAACTGGACCAGGTCCATTTACAGGGGAGGCCCGAGGAGAAAAGCTCTGAAACATTGTTACAAAAACAAAAAAAACAAGAGAAGCAAATTTATACAATGTTATACAAAGGTCATTTAAATAATACAACATGGAGTTAGACATTTTGTCAAACATCACTGAAAATATATAAAATAAATTGGAAAAAGACATTTTCCAGGAGAAGCAGTCAGGAATTCCCTTTAATATGCAGGTGTGTAATGATTGTGACAAAAAGAGGAGCAATAGACTGCTATGAGAAGTAGCAACTAATAGCCTGAGTTATTGGCTGGGTTTAATACTGCAGAGGGTTAAAGTGACTAGTTTGGAAGTTGTTAAAAGAAGGTCGGAGATGGGAAAGTAAATGTTAAGTGATACAAAGACATAACCAGGTGTTTAGCAGATGTGATTTGAGGGAGTTTTTGAATTGTGGGGTGGTAGAGGCAGTGGTCAGAGAATTGGGGAGGGAATTCCAGTTTTTAGCAACAGTGTGAGAAGAGCGCTTTGCCTGCAGTATTGGTTGCCCTGGAGATGCAGAGGAGAGATTTGTCACTAGATCGGAGATGCTGATTTGCAGTGTAATGGGTAAGAAGATTAGATATAGATGGGTTTTTTTTCAGGGTACTTAAGGATGTTATATGCAGTAACTAGCTGGTAGTAGTTAAGTAGTTGTAGTAACTCTAGCCATTTTAGTTCTTTTAGTGCAACACAGTTATGTGTTCTGTAACTGGAGTTTGTAGCAAACTTGGCTATCTTATTGTAACAAGATTATAGCTTATTTAGGTAAGTTTTTCTAATATGGGTGAAAATAGGTGCTGCATACAGTAGTGTGGACAGAAAGTGACTCTGGGCAAGGGTGACTCTTGCTTGGTGTGAGAGAAAGGTTTTATAGCTATATAGTGCGCCCATTTTTTGTGACCAATTTGATGGTTTGTGAGATGTGGCTATCAAAGTGAAGATTGTTGTCAATTTCAATACCAAGAAGTTTGGTGTGGTCAGAAGGGAAGATGGTGCCATTTTTAGAGGTGATGGAAAAGGAGAGGAGAGCTTTTGATTTGTTTGGGGAAAATAGCAGTAGTTTTATCTTATTGGGGTTTAGGATTAGTTGGATACCTGAGATCCATTTTTCTACAGAGTTAAAGGTTTCCTGGGTAAGTTGCTGTAGAATAGTGGGAGATGAGGCAGTGTAGATCAGGGTTGAATCATCTGCATATTGAATAAGTGTGCCGTGCTGGGTAGAGCTATTCAGGCTGTTTGTGAAAATATAAAAGAGAAGTGGGCCCGGTATAGAGCCTTGTGGGACTCCTATGGTAGTTGGAAGTTGGGGGATAGTGCTCCTTGCCATTGGACAGATTGTTGCCTGTCAGATAGGTAGCTTCTGAACCAGGCTATGGTAGATGGGGTGAAAGATAGTGAGGCTAGAGAATCTAGCAGAATGGAGTGAGAAGACCGTGTCAAATGCCTTTGAGAGGTTCAAGAAAATGGCTGATGTATATTTGTTGTCGTTCCTGTGAAGGTTAACTAGATTAGTAAATGAAAGAAGAGCAGTAGTTATATTGTGATGTGGGTGGAAGCCATGTTGTGCGGTAGAGAGGAGCTGATGTGTGTTCAGGAATTTCATGACTTGCAGATGGATGCATTTCTCTAGTATTTTAGATAGGGGGCATATGATGGCAATGGGTCGGTAGATTGAGAAGTCATAGGAGTTACCCCCTTAATGAAGAGGAATAATATAAGAATGTATGGAATGGTTGATTAGGATGGAGATGGGGTAAGATAGAGAGTCAGAGGCCATTTTTATGAAGATAGCAGGTAAGTTATCAGCTGCAAGGGTAGTGGGTTTAAATTTTAGAAGGAGTTTCTTAATTGTAGAGGTGGGGACAGGTGATAGAGTAAAGGAGGGAGCCTTTTCTGGTTGATTGGTTTGGGTATGTGATGGACTATGATTGGTTAGCTGCTGGATAGGGCCAGGATGGATTTTGTGAAGTGGTGGTTAAATTGAGTGGGTATGTATAAATTACTATCTGTAGAGTTTGGAGCTGGAGTAGTGGTTTTGTCTGGTTTTAGTAAGGAGTTAATAGAATGCCAGAATTTTTGTGGATTTTTTGAGTATTTGTTTTGGGCACTGAGGAAGTAGTTTTTTATTTTGTTTAGTTTGGGCCTTGGCCTGATTTCTAAGCTGTTGGCAGTTTTGCTTGGAACTGGTGGTGTTTTCTCTTTTCCAGATTTTCCAGGCTGGCTTTTATTAGGGCTCCAGTGTCCCTACTTAGCCAAGGTGCATAGTTAGCTTTCACTCTAATTTTCCTACTGGGGGCGAGTTTGTTAAGAACATTAATAAAAGTAGTATTAAAGTAGTCAACTGCCTGATCTAATCCAAGGGTTTGTAGTGGTTCCCAGTTACAGTGGCTGAGAACAGTATTGAGATAATGTGGGGTAAGGTTGCGGTCATCCCGTATTAGTTTGTAAACAATGGGTTTAGGTAGGTTGGAGTGTTTGCATAGTAGGACTGTGGGGAGGTGGTCACTGAGACCATCTGGAAGGCAACCTACCTGGTAGTTGTGTTTGGGGTAGTTGAGTCCAATCAAGAATAGAATATATATTTTTTTGATTTTTTTATCTATTCTAGTGGGGTCTTCAATCAGTTGAGAGAACCCATATAGATTAATGTGGTTAGTGGGATTGTTGGAATCACAAGCTGTCCAGTCAGTATTTACGTCACCTAATAGGATAGTTTCTTGTGGTAGGTTATCTTTTGTCCATTGTAGGATTTCTTCTATAATGAGAGAGTTGTTACCTGGGGGTATATAGCAGCAAATAATATTGATTTTCTTAGTTTTAGTTATGGAAAGGACAGTAAACAGGGTTCCAGCATTTAGAAAAATGGGTGGTGTGGTCTGGATGAGTTGGAGGTTCAGTGTGTTCTTAAAGAGTATGGCTACCCCACCTCCTTTTCTGCTTACTCTATCCAATCTTAAGGTATTATAACCTGGGGGAGGAAGTCTTCCTTTGGGTTGCTAGGGTTTAGCCATGTTTCTGTGATTGTCAGTATGTCAGGAGTGTAGTGGGCTATAAATGCATGCAGTTCAGATATCTTGCTGGTGATACTTCTTATGTTGATATTAAGAATCAGCAGGTCAGATATCTGTTTGGTTTTGACAGGGCCTGGATTAGGGTGTATATCACCAGAGGTTAGTATTTTCTTTATGGATGATGTGTTTTATAATGTTTGTTATTTGTGAGTTGGATCTATGTGAGTTTTTTCTAGAGTTATATCTTGGTATTGTAATGTTGTGCGAGTAAGGTGTAGTATTAAGATTTAGAATTGTAGGGCTGATGAACTTGTGTGAGTTTGTGAGGGTGTGGAAATGTGTGTTATATGATATGTGTCATTGTATAGAGGTAAGTTTGTTTGTATGGATGTGATAAAAGCTAGTAATATGAGTGCTAATGATAGGGATGATAGTGCTGTTAGCATGATTGTATGGCAGAGATGTTATGGTGATGGTAGCTAGGTGACTGAGGTGAATGAGTTTATGTGGTTCTTTAGGAGGATGGGTAAAGTGTGGAGGTATGTCTATCAAATATGTGTTGCTTGGAAGTGGGAGTGGTGTATTAATTGAAGTTGATGTTGAGTGAGTGATTGGTGTAGGTGGAAGTCAGGTGGTATGGTCAGGTGATGAGGGCTAAGAATAAATGTAGGTATAGAGGAGGCGGGTGGGAAATGGGAGCAGGGTAGAGGAGCGGAGTGAACAGAGCGAAGTGAGGTGAACGGAGCGGGGCCTGACCAGATCGCGAGGTTGCAGAAATAATTAGGTTCCCCTTTTCTTTGAGGGAAAACAGTAAGTAATCTGTACAAATTATCTAAAAATAGCAGATTCAACTTACAGCTTAAAATGTAGATGGGAGAGGCCTACTGGGAACCGTCAGTGCTGCAGAAACCCTGAGCGCTTAAGTTCAACCGTAACACTTATTGTATTATGCAGAAGTCATTAAGGGAATTTATATATTATAATAACTTTGCAACTGTTGTTTCAGAAAGATTAAGCACTTACATCAAGGTATACTGAAGGCCAGAGGGGAACAGGCAGCTACTTTGGGAATCCAAGATGGCACCACAGGTTTAAATCACCTTTGCTGAGACCATATTGGAGGAGGAGGTGGGGGAGTTTACATCACCTTTGCTGAGACCATATTGGATGAGAGTGGGAGGGGGGGTTGTAAAGTGTAATGACTAATGAGAGCAGGGGCTGGCCTTGGGTAGGAGTGAGTCAGACAAAAAACAATCACTCAATCTACAGACTGGTTGAGGTATGTCTGTTTGGAGGAAAAGTACCTTGCCTGTTAGTTTTTGTTTTCTTTCGAATATATGCAGGACCTTACAGAACAAAAGCGATGTCCTTATTGCCTACAATGTGCTGTTTAGCCAATGCAGAAACCTTGTGCTGTGTATTTGTACTTATGGTATCCTATTTAAATCAGGGTTACAGATTACTGCCTCTGACTATAAACCATCTCAAGACTCTAATGCTGAAATCCGTATTTCCAAACTTCAACTCAACACTTTCAAATCCATTTATATCATCTGTATCTATCTACCTCCTGGTAATAACAGTGCCATCTTAGAAGATATCCTTTGCTGGCTATCTCAAAACTTCCCCAAGAAACCATAATCCTAGGTGATTTTAACATTTATTGGAAGTGCTGTAGCAGTAGCCACCCTACTACCCATATTAACCTATTTGGTTTTTCCCAAACCATCACCTCCCTTACCTGGATAAACAAGCCTAATAAGAAAGAAAGTACCTTAGATTGGATTCTCATAAATACTCATCCCCAGATATATGAACCTGGAACCCTCTCTGATGATGTAAGTGACCACTCACTTACCTACATCATCAGGCATAAGACCAGTCTACCCATCCCAACCACATTCAGGACAATTAGGACCAAGAAAAACCTTAACCCTGATCTCTTCCAAAGCAAACTTACAGCATGTGACTGGTCTCTCCCACTGGAGGAAGCTGTTAAATACTTTAATTCTAACTTCCTAGCCATACTAGACCACCATGCACCAACCCATTTTATCAGAATTCAAACTAAATCTGCCCCATGGCTTTCAAAAGAAACCAAGCAAAAAATCCATCTTAGAAATAAATACTGGACTAAATGGCGAATGACTAAAAACCCTGTAGACCAACAAAACTTCAGACAGCTGAGAAATGACACTAAAAAAGCTATACTGTCTGACAAAAGAAACTACTACCTACAATGCCAGCATACTCACCATAATAAACCACAAATATTCTGTGCAAGTATTAACCAAGTACTAAACCCAGGTCAATCCATTACACCAAACCCACAAGGCACAGACCAGGAGAATCCCAAGCATACTGCCAATTCCTTCAATACCTTTTTCACTGAGGCCATTTAAACACTTGCCAGTCAGCTATCACCTCATAGCTTAACTATACCTAACTCGAATGTAACCCCACCTCCTCCATTTCTCTTCCAACCAGTCCCAACAGCATATATTCTTACCCTTATCCAAAACGTGAAACCATCCTCTCATTCAGCAGACCAACTACCTGCTGAATATCTACAAAAAGCAGCCAAATCCATTGCCTATCCCATTTCCATTCTGATTAACAGAACCATCAGTAAAGGACACATCCCAAGCATCTGGAAAGTCTCCCATATTATCCCCCTTCATAAAGGTGGAAACTCTACCGAATTCTCCAACTACCGTCCCATAGCCCTACTTTCTCCTTTGGCAAAGATCATGGAAAAATGCATCCATATGCAATTGCTAGACCACCTAATCCAAAATAACTTACTTTCCAGCTGTCAACATGGATTCAGACCTTTCCACAGCACTACTACTGCCCTCCTTTCCTTTACTGACTGTATTAACAAAAAAACGTAACTATAATATGCTTTCCTCTGCACTGTTCATCGATCTGTCCAAGGCATTTGATATGGTAAATCACCAGATGCTCATAAATATCCTCAAAACCCTGTCAATAGATCCTACTTAAATAACAGACAACAGGCTGTGCTAGGGCATAATATTCTATCTACCCACCTGCCCATTAACCTTGTTGTCCCTCAAGGGTACATATTAGGACCCCTCCTTTTTTATATATTTATCTATGACCTTCACCTAGTAATCCCCCAAGCCACATGCATACAATACGCAGACAATTCTACACTTATATGCTCAGCCACATCTACTTCTGAACTTCACTCCCTTACCCAAAAGGTGTTTTATACAGTAGAACAATGGTTTACACAACACTGCCTCCTCTTGAACCCCCAAAAAAACAAAACTCCTCCTCTTTACTCCTACTCGTAAGTCCTCTCCAATAGATTTCACAGTAACATCCAATAATGGTACTTTCATATCTCCAGATCCAACTACCAAACTACTAGGTATCACCATAGACAACAACCTTAACTTCGACACCCATATCAATAATAAACTGTTAACAGAAAACTAGGTTCTCTCTACAGGATCAAACCCTTCCTTTCTCCAGCAGCTAGAATAATTATTGCTCATACTCATCTAATCTCTACACGTCTCTATGCCTCACCCATATATACTAATCTATCTAAGAATAACCTCAACAAAATGGAAAACTCCTACAATAACATTGCCAGATTTGCCACAGGCAACCCATTTAGAACCCACCATTGTTATAATCTAAAGCAGCTAGGATGGCTTGAACTACAGAATCAGCTTAAATTCCACCAACTGACCATTGCCCACAAGACCCTTTACCAACCTTCCAATACTCCAATACTATCTACCCTCATCATCCCCTATAATAATCTTAAGACCTTACGGTTATCACATAAACTTCTAGTAAATATTTGTAAATCCAACAACATGGCTGGTGACTCTCTGTTTTCCAATACTGTCGGAAAATTCTGGAACCTTCTTCCCAGTGAACTTGCATCACTGTCCTCTATGTCACTTTTCAAAAACAAACTGAAACTTTTCCTCAGAACACACTGGTTATGCCCTTGTTCTAAACCTGACTAATCAACTAGCTCTTCTAACTTGGTTCTGCCTTCCCTTTACTTCTCATTAACAAGTTATATTTTCCTTAATAACAACAAAACTTTTTCCTTCTAGATAATGTTACTTACATCTTCGGTGGATACGTATTATTCTGACAACTTTTTATTAATATAATTATATAATAAGCTGCCTTCTTTGTTATAATATGTATTGTACCTGCATTTTGCACTATGTTATGAATTCTGCCGTCTTTGTTAATTCTGTATTGTACCTGCAATGTGCATTGTATTATGAATTTTGTGTTCTCGGAGCTTATCTCCCCAGGCCTCTACTGAAAATGGACATATATCCAGTTAGACTAGCCAGGTCAACAAATGTGAAAGAAAATAAATAAAATAAAATGTTCACTTTAGTGTGCTTGGATTAGCTAGCTGGAAGTCAGGATAACTACTAAAAAGGGTATGTGACGGTATATTAAAGATGTTTGTAGTTAAAGCTTACAAGAAATGCAAGCTTGTGAATGGGGGTCGGGGGGCAGCTGCCGTCCCTGGCCTATAGATAAAGTACACTATGCACTTAATACAGGGATAAGCCCAAACTATTGTGGAATTCAGGTGCACCTACAATGCTTTTTTAGTCCGTTTTCTTTCAGGATGATTGTTTAATGGCCAGGGTTATGAGGTTGGTGGAGCAGGTAAAAACTGCTGTGGACCTACATATTTTACATGTATATGATATGTTTTATACATATATTTATTTTTTTACACTTTTACATATTTATTCAATATTTAACTTATTTAATATATATTTATATGCATTTATTTTTTACATATAAAAAAGAGTGCATGTTTGATATTGGTGTAGTGACCTAAGCAACACTTCTTTAATCAGACATGAAGTCGTTCAGAACTATGTATAGTTTGTTTTTATTGAGTATAGAACATATACTTTTTAGAAGTATGTTATTATATAAAAATGTTCTAGTAGTGGTCTTTTACTGTGTATATATATATATATATATATAAGAAGTTAAGAATTCTATTTACGGTTCACTATTAGCTTTTATAACAATAGAGTGGCAGGCAGGTGCTTTTAGAATAGGTTCATAGGTTCATAGGTTGGTACTGAGCTATCTGCCCGAAGGCATATATTAGCCCAGCCACGTTGTGCGGTATTCACCGCCCCTTTAGTAGTTCCCTAGACCCTTGTACTAGCAGCTAGTACTCTTGGCCCCTATCTAGTAGTGCTGTTGGTGTGTTTTATATTCATGAGATGAAGTATTTAAATGTTATTAATATTAATGAGTTGATTCATCAATCAATGTTACAGGAAGTCTATATAGGAAGTGATTTCAAAATTGCCAACTGTCTGATGAAGTTTAATATATGATTTAAACAAAAGCGCTAACCTGATTTTTTTATTTTCAGCAAATAAAGGATTTTATGTGACAATTCAACCTTCTAGTTTTGTTCCTTAACCTGGTTTGCTGCCAGTGGAGTCTGTGAACTACCGTTGTTTCAGTTCTGAGTTTACAGTGTGTTTTTTTGCATTTTTTGACTAATAGAAAATATGCAGGACACCCCAAGTGTATCATCACGGAGGAACTGCTGAGCTCTATAGAATAGAATAAATCTAGTGAAATGCTGCCATCTAGTGGCAGACAGGGGTAATAGAGAAATAAAGCTTAGCTGGGAAGCAGGAGGGGAAAATAACGTTTTCTGGGCAGACCGTGAGTGCACAAGCTGCTAAGGTAAAAAAACTGCAGGACAAAAACACAGGTAGTTAACACAGCAGGCATTCAAAAAATGAAAAAAGAGACTCTATGAAGAGAAAACAAGGCAGTTTAATATAATAAAGCTTGTAACAAAGGTATAGTTAAGCACGTTCACCTGGAACATCCCCAGGCTTCTTCAGAACACTTACAACATCACCAATCATCGTATAAATACCACAAACAATTAAAATCAACAGCCAATCATAACCAACAACCCCACCCTTTAAAATCATAAAAGTCAAATTTAAAATACAAGAATACAAAAAATACGTATACATATGGTATAATTCTAACCTTAAAATTTTAACATATCCTACATCAATACATAAATTTAAACATTGTAAAATGTGAGCACTTGACAAAACTCATAATATATCAATATCAGTAGTAAAATACGGACCTCAATGTTTAGCAGCCCTTAACTTCAAAACACTACTTATGCTAATGTGATCGTTCAACCCCGTGGTTTTCCTGCATCAAGTTTTATCTGCCAGAAAAGGTCTCGGTATTCTAATCTGGCTTCTCAAGGGCCACCCCTGGGGTCATGCAAAACCTGTTCGATCACAAAGAATTTAAATTTAGCATTGCCACAATTCCTAGAGGCATTCACCTGTAGTAATTGGCAGAAGGGTATTCTTCACATAGAGTTGTTTCCCAGGTATTCCAATGGGGAGCTGTCCACCAATGAAAATAAATCTTCCTTCTTGTGAAACTCAACCCACATCTTGATAAAATCAAGGTCCTTTGTGTTACAAAAACGTCCATGCTTCTTATTAAATAACAGTTCCTTGCAGAACAGATAATCTAATAAACAGAAGGTTTGAATAATCTCAGAAAAGCATATATTAATCTTATGCAATGCACACAGATTTTATATAGCCTAATTTTGGCGATACATATGATGTAAAGGCATATGTGACAAATTGTTGTCACCATCACAAATGTTGATGGATTCAAAAGATCTTTTGTATAGCACAATTCTTTGGAGTCTTAGTTATATTTAAAATTTGTAACCACTGGGACTATAAACTGTATCTTTTTTTCCTTTACCTGAAATTGGCCTAATCGATTTTCTCCACATAGAGTCTCCCAGCAGTAAAATAAATTTTTTTGTATAGGAGAACCAGCACCATTCTTGTTCACCAAATTTTATCTGAAATTTGAAAATTGCCACCCATGGCACATGTTTTAAGCTTTCTAGTTCTACGTATCTGAGCACAATCTTTTTCAGTACTCCTACTAGATATTTTTGATTTTTCCTTGTGGAGCAACTATTATCATTCTTACTGTGTGTCCCCTCATCAGTAAAAGAAATTTTGTCAAGGTCTAAATTTCCTCCTGCATGCCTGTATAAACGCCTCTCATTGTGACAATATTCTGTGCTATGATTATTTTCTAACTGACGGTATTCAGCTTGCATGCTTATTTCAAGTATAGTCAGTGTTTATGTCTTTTATTTATTTGACATTTTTTTACCAGGATAATTCATCTGAACATGGAGTCCATTTCAGCGGAGGCCCAAGGAGAAAAGCACCACATAAGAAATGATAGTAAACATTCATTGTAGTTTTAGACAGTAAATATGATAGTAACAATGTAACGTTAGTATGTCAGTGTAAATCTATAGTAGTTTCATACAGCTGTATGCAAAACAGTCCAAAACATATAAAACATATAAGATTGAGACACATATTTATGTACAGCAAGAGGTAATTGTACATAAATCTGCAGTACTGCTATCACTGATTTTTGACAGTTAATCAGGTGATAATAAGATTGTTAGTACTTGGTAGAGATGCAAGTGAAGCTGATAGAGTGTAAGGAGCTGTTGATGTTGGCCTAGTGTAAGGCAGGTGGAGATATTGTGTATTAGTGTCTGAATTAATAGGATGTAGGGAAGAGTGAGGTGTGTGTGAGCTGGGTGTAATCATCCAGTATTTATACAAGTACAATACTAAGTATTAGATAGGTGGGCTTTTAGGAGTTGTTTGAATTTGAGGGTGTTGTTAGTATTTATGATTTCTTGAGGGAATATTGTTCCACATCTTTGGTATGTAATTAGAGTAAAGTCAGTCCCCAGAGGTATTGTTTGATTGTGTAACTTTTGGTAGACATTTGTCGGCAGATTTCAAGTTTCTTTTATGGGTAAGGAGTTGTAGTATATGCTGGAGGGATGGACATTTGTCTGGTTGGTATATCATGGAATGGAGAGCTAGAAGTTGGGTGAAGATTAAGAGGGTGGGCAGCTTAAGCCAGTTTAGTTGTTGAAGAGCATTGTAGTGGTGGGTACGACATGGAGAGTTAGTTGCAAATTTAGCAAGTTGGTTGTAGCATGACACAAATTTGATTAAGTCTGTTTTTTTAGGTCAGTAAAGATGGGTGAGGTGTACAGGATGGTTGACAGTAGATGGGTCCTGGCAATTGATAGCCTAGTGGAGTTTGTGAGGTATGGCTTGACTCTCTATAAGAAGCATAGTTTGATGTTGTGTTTTTATTACTGCTGCTAGGTGTTCATCGAATTTTAAGCCTCTACAGATGGTTACCCTTAACAGTTTTGTGTGGGTAACTGGTTCTATTATGGTATTATTAGGAGAGAAGATGTGGAAGGAGGTTTGATGGTGATGGCATTTGTTGTTGGTGAAGATCATTGGTTTAGTTTTATTTGGATTAAAGATAAGTTGATATTTGGTGAGCTAGGTTTCCATAGCAGTGAATGAACTGTTGTGTTATTTCTTTAAGTAGTGGGAGGGAGAGTACAGTGAAGTCATCAGCATATTGGAAAACTGTGGCAGCGTGAGTGGCTCTGTTGAGATGGTTTGTAAAAATAGTGAAGAGGAGTGGGCAAAGGATTGATCCTTGTGGCATTTCAACTGAAACGGGTAGTAGAGAGGAGAGTTCAGATTGTCATTTGACAGCCTGTTGGCATTCGGATAGGTAATTTTGGAGCCATCTGAGTGTAGGTTGGTTAAGGTTTAGTAAAGAGAGTTCATATAAAAGTATTTGATGGGACACGGTGTTGAAGGCTTTGGACATATCTAGGAAAATGGAGGTTGTGATGAAAGGAGAAACTGCCAGCACAGCTAGCTGGAATTTTATAAATAATTCTATGCCATTGTTGAATATCAGAATGATTTATATAAGATGCTTTTGTTACAAATGTTATTAGAACTGTATGTCATGTGTATATCAAACTGCTTATACAGACGTGTGTGCTGAAAAGGTATTTGAAAAGTGCTGTTTGAAATATAACCACAGTGTGCCCTACTGGAAGAGAGCATAAATGTGCATGCACTATTGTAACTGTTTAAATGAAACTGGAATACAGGAGATTAATTTCAATTCACCAAACTTTAGAAAAATAACTGAAATTAAATTGCTTTATGGCTAGGCCATGAAACATGGTATCTTTCAGTTTTCAATGCAGCAAGAGACACAATGTCTGTACTGTGGAGCTTTCTGTATTGTCTTTAGGGTGAACAAATTACTAGTCTTGAAATGTGATGGAATGTAATTGTCTTTAAGGTGAACTACTTACTACTTTTGAAATGTGGAGGAATGTAATTGTTTTATGACTTCCAGCATCTGCCAAAGCTCTGAGCAGAATCCTTTTTTTGTATATTTTTGCAGGTAGATGCTAAATGCTGCCAATGTCTAGCAATGAGGAGGTTTTTGCCGGGAAACTAGAAGTCATTCTGCTAGCTATCCCAGCAGTAATATTTTAGATATTAATTTGATAAGTTTCTTAGTGAGACAGAGCATTCTGCATTATGTCTTTGACCTGACAACATCAAGATCCATTCACCACACATCTGCCTTGGTCTAATGAAGTAAGTTTTTAGGGAATAGTATAATTCTTTTCAATACATTCAGGAATATAGCAAAGTTTAGTTTACATGTTTTTCTTTATTTATTTGAGACTGTCCTGCAATGTTGTTTTAAATGTTTCCTATTGTTTTGAACTCTGATGTCACTGTGAATATATATTTAGTATTGTCTTGTTCTTTTATTATTTATTATTAAATATATTTAAACCTTCCATTGTGACTGATCTGTGTAGACATATTTAAGTTTTGAGAGTACTTGCATATTTATTTAGTCACACTGTATGGGCCACTCCTAATAGCCTTGCTCTTGGTCAGACTACCATTTGTATTAATATAAATATTACACAGTAAGATTGGACACCCTTTGTTAAGGGCCCTCAAGTAGTTGAAAAGGGGTTCTGGTGGCAATGGTAACTAACTTATAGTCTGGGTAAAGGGGACATAGCTAGTAAACCTGTGCCAGCCTTTCCCAGATGTGTGTGTGTGTGTGTGTGTGTGTGTGTGTGTGTGTGTGTGTGTGTGTGTGTGTGTGTGTGTGTGTATGTGTGTGTGTGTGTGTGTGTGTAAAACAAATCTCCAAGAGTGTGTGTGTCAGCTACTTGGGCAGGGACATGAAGCACTGGGTGGACAGAGAGATTGTTGGAGGAACTGGCTTGGAACACTGGCTAAGGACTCAACTCTATAGCTGTGTCAGTGGGGAGTCTTACTGGGGATCTGGAGAAAGGTTGAGAAATCAGCCCCAGATTGACTGTGGCCTCTATGTGCTCTTAAGGAAAATTGCACTTGATGTAGAAAGCTGCCTCTGGAAATACTGTGTGTGTACCTGTTATCCTCTCAGTGAACATCCCGCACTGTTACCAGTGGTTAGGATTGAGGCTCCTTGATTACTAGTTGGCAGTGGTGGGTCGTCATAGAGGCAACAAGTTGATTGTTATTTTTGAGATGGTTGACTGTGTTTGTGAAGCTTAGGAGGTCAGTAGTGGTACTATGTCTGGGGTGAAATCTGTGCTGGGTGTTGGAAAGAAGATTGTTGGACAGGAGATGATTCATGTGTTGAAGATGGATGCACTTCTCAAGTATTTTAGATAGAAGAGGCAATATTGCTATTGTGCTGTAGCTGGAAAGGTCTCTTAATGTTCCTCCTTTGTGGAAAGAAATAAAGTGGGATGTTTTCCAGAGCTTGGGGACATACTGTTCTGTGATGAAACAGTTGATTAAGATAGAGACTGGATAAGCAATGGCCTTGACTGCTAGTTTTAGATATTTGGTGGGTAGTTTGTCTGCTACAATGGTTGTGGTTTTAAGTTTTCAGAGCATTTTTTTATAGTGCTGGTTTGGACTGGTTTGAGAGTGAGAGAGGAGGTGGCATCTCTAAGATCTTTTGTTAAGGTTGATGGGGGATTATTATTATTATTGTTGTTGTTGGATAGAGAGTGTATGAAATTGATAAAATGAGTGTTAAATTTGGGTTGCCATATTGTCTGAGGAATCAGGAGTGTTGGGTGCACAAATGGATGATTGTCCGAGTTGCAGTACTTGTTTGATTGTGGCCCAGAATTTTTGAGGCTTACTTTGGTGTTTTTCTTGTAGGATAGTGTAGTACTGTTTTTTGGCAAGTTTGATATGCTTTTTTGCTCTACTCCTTAGTTGTCAATAGTGGTCTAGGGTGGTTTGGTTCTTATTGGAATGGTAGAGGATCAATGCTTTGTCCCTGTCTTTGAGCAGTTGTTTTGTGTCCTTTGTTAACCAGAGTATATAATTGGTTTTCATCCTAACAGTTCTAGGTGGGACAAGATTGTCTAGTATGCTTAGGAACATGTTGTTGAAGTATTGTACTGCAGTTTCTAACTGGAGGGATTTTAGTGGGGTCCAGCTGCAACGATGGAGAGTGGATATAAAGATGTGAGGAGCAGACTTTTTTTATTGCCAATTGGCTTATATATATATAGACCTGAACCAGAACTGTGAGACTGAAAAGAAAAACAATCTGTGGTCAAGTTAGAGCCAAAGCAGGTAAGTATTATCAGAGAGGTGCTTTCAGATTAATGGCACGGTAGAGCAGGATCAGCTATGAATTAAATTATTAGCAGGAGTTGCTAAAGGTAATTTAGTGGGCAGACAGAGCAGGGCTGCATTCTGGTGATGTGCAGGCAGCAGGAGTTATTAAATAGTTACTGCAATAGTTCTAAAAGTTAGTTCAAAACGTACAAGGTTTTGTAGTGGTAACTGATGGCAAAGGCTGTGGGCTAGCTGTAGGTGATCTTCAAGGTCGTTCCTGAAAAACAGAAAGACAATTACCTAAGGAAAAAGGTGATGAAATGGAAGACATTAGTGTAATTGAGTAGTGCCAGGCAAGAGAGAATGGTAGGAGAGTAATAGCAGATCATAGTGCAATATATAGCTGTGAATAGTTAGAAAAACATTTGTATCAAATTTTCAGATCTTGTTACAGAGCCTGTAACACAGTAACGTTATAATAAAATTAAACCTTACAATTAATACAATATTTCAGAGACTCTATCACAGTGAGATTACAAATAGAAATAATCTTTGAAATTAATGCAATATACCACTGGGGTTTCCAAGCTGTGTAATGGAACAAAATTCTGTAGTCGGTTATTGCTTTAGGCAGAACTTTTGGTACTTATATGGAGCCACAAGTTAACCAGATTTATCAGCTGAATGGCAATCTATCGCTGTTAAGCAGCCACCTAATGCCTGTGTTTACATTTGCTTGGAATACTATTACATTTAAGTATTCACTTAGTACTATAGTTTAAGGACTCAAGTGTATTGATATATCAAGTTCATATATGCATTCACTCTGTCTAACTACAGTAGCACTTTAATGACAATTAAATTATGAATACGGCTGCTTCTAAGCAGTCACAATGTACTGCAAACTTGCAATTCTCCATTCCTGTTTTATAGTTCTGTTTTTAGCTTTCCATCTATCTATTTCCTGCATCCATTTGCACTCTCTATATTCAGGTGTACTTTAGCAATTATCAGTGGTTTAGTATGTGATTCCAGTTATCTTAATTTGGGTTTTGCCAAAGTATGTATGATTAATCTTCAAGAAAATATCACTAAAACCTTATTACAAGACAATCAGTAGAAATCTTTGATCCATTTTGTAAAGGAAGATCAACGACAGCAGAGTCAAGTTCAGAAATATACCTTCAAATTACTGGGTTTACCACTGAAATGTCGCCGTGCAATTGCACGGCTATGAAGTATTCGAACAACAGATGTTCGAATACTTTATATGTGTGCAGGTTACATGAGCGAATGTCATTTTTGCGAATGGACTGTGCATTTGCAAATATAACGTTCGCTCATGTAAACGGATCGCGGTACAGTGTGGTTAGGGAAATACATCCCTTTCCTCACTGTACTGCGATCTCGGAGTTGGAATATTAAGTTAGGGGTGTGTGGGGGTGCAGGGGGGCTTGCCCCCTGCATAAACGGGACATTAGGTTAGCTAGTTAGGGAGTTACGGGAAGGGTTGGATTGCTGTTAAGTGCTGAAAATGTTGTGATCGACATTTTCGGCATTAACAGCTATTTTGCGACATTAGGGATGTTCAGTAATGTGTACTTTTGGCGAAACACTTCACTAATAAGTACACTTTTTTTTAAATTTCGAGATTATGATTGTAAACCAAAGCATTGTCTGTAGCATTCAATACATAGTGCGAACTTTAATTGACTAGGATTGCATGAGTAAAAAAAAAAAAAAACTGATGTACTTTTTGATTTAAAGCTTATTTATTATTGTTAGTCTCTAGGTTTGGCCACTCATCACCGGACTCTGTGAGAAGATAAGGGTAGCTATTAGTGGCAGGAGTGAGAAAAGATGGTGCTGAACACCAAACAATGGCTTTTCTATGACACAGGGGATATAGGAAGGTTGGAAGCGGGATAGGAGGAGTATGGGTTAAAGTGTGCAAAGATAACACAAGTTAGAGTGGGACTAAGTTTGAAAGAGGAGGGTTAGACCTAAACCAGAGCTGTGGGAGTGAAAAGAAAAACAATCTATGGTCCAGTTAGAGCAAGAGCAGGTAAGTATTATCAGAGAGGTGCTTTCAGATTAATGGCACGGTAGAGCAGGATCAGCTATGAATTAAATTATTAGTAGGATTTGCTAGAGGTAATCTAGTGGGCAGACAGAGCAGGGCTGCGTTCTGGTGATGTGCAGGCAGCAGAAGTTATTAAACACTATGTAATTCTGTTTCTACATATTTAATATGATGTACCTTCCTCTCATTAAATTTTTCACATCCAAAGTAAGTGGATCCCTGAACAGAGACTCCATTTAATAGTATCTGTCCTTCATATGGGAAAATGCAGTTGGCATAATGGTTAAGTTCTTTACCTCCCAAGCATGAGATACAAGGTTCATTCATTCCTGACTCTGCGCAATGACCACATGGAGTGTGCATGCTCTCCGTGTGTCTCTTTGGGATACCTCCCACATCCCAAAAACATGCTGAGTGTTTTCACCTTAAACTCACCCAAGATTGGAGTTGTGGGCAGCAGCACAGACTCTAGATGGTAATGGTGGGAGGGCTGTAGAAGTACCTATTAGTCTGTGTGTGCCCACCACAAAGTGGGCCAGTAAGCTACTGTCTGGCTGGCTGGTGTCCAGTTGCTTATTTTGGGTCACCTGGGATATTCTGTTGAGTGAAAACTGGACCAAAAACCAGTCAACCTGCCAAACATGAGCTAAGGAATGCTACACTCAATATAAGTTAAATGAAGTGGATGACATGATAGTAAGAAAAAGGCTGGACATCCTCTACTTCCTGGAGACAAGATGGAAGGGCAGTGGGATCTATATTACCATGTCAACAAGCTGTTCATCGAACACCCTTATGTCGACACATACACACCAGAATACCAATATCTCGAACGGTCACAAAAGTGATTTTTTGCCAAGGGAAAAAAAAATCACTGAGCCAACGATAAACAAAACACACCCCCTGATGTGGGGGCCTGTGCTCCCCACACCCCCCCTATTAAAATATACCAACTCCGAGATCACACTGCAGTGGAGGAAATGGCAAATATCTGACAACGGACAAGCGATTTTTTTCCCTAGGAAAAAAATTGCTTTTGTGGCCGTTCGATATTTTGGTATTCCAGTGTGTATGTGTCGATGAACAGCCCTGTTGACATGGTAATATAGACCCGGGCAATGCAGAAAAGTCATTTGGCTTACGATCTAGAGTCGACTACTCGGGAGGAGGACAGACTAGAAATGGTGTGAGAATTGTGGTGAGGGACTTCAAGAGACAGTGAAGCATGTCATCATAATTAGTGACAGACTCGTGGCAGTTAATTTCCAGGTTAAGTACAGGGCTGTATTCATAATCTCTGCCTATGCCTCCCAGCAAGGGTGTAATAGCACTGACAAGACTGCATTCAGGCAGCAGCAGAATCTAATACATAATGCAGGGACAACATGAATACTCATAGCAGTATGATAATGGGAGACCTAAATTCACTTACCGGCAAAAGTAGAAGAGAATATGATGACTGCGAGGGTCTGCATGGGTGGCTCAGCAGGAATTAAGAAGGAAAGGCCATTCTAGATTTCTGTCTTGAAAATGGCTTGATGGTGGCCAACACATGGTTTAGCAAGAGAGAGAGAGTCACAAGATCACATACAGGAGTGCCACCTCAAGTAGACTTCTTAGTAATAAAAGGGCACTGGGATAAAATCAGTGATTGCCATGTCATCTCCATGAAACAGTTAGCCCACAGCATAAACCAGTGGTTACCACAATCAGTTGCAAGCAGTGGTCAGAGAAGGATCTAAGTTCAACAGAAACTAGTAGAAAGACCTTTACGTTGACCAGAGAGAAACCACAAGAGCTCAATGAAATGTTTGGGGCTGTAGCCCCTCTGGAAGAAGAGGAAGGAGGTGGTGCTGAAAAAGAATGAGAAGAATGGTAGTGTGAGGACAATCCAACAGATATGTGGCCAAGCCACTTATGGAAATAAAGAAAGCAGACGTCACCATGAAAAGAAAGGAGTGCAGGAAAAAGTGGGACATAGAAACAAGGAGAATGGCTAAGAAGGAATACTGGCTGGCTAACAAAGAGACTAAGAGAGGAGTTGTAATAGCAAAGAGCAAGGCATCAGAGGCACAGTACCAGCTTCTGATAAGTGACTTGGGAGAGGGCACAAAGAAACTCTACGAAGTTGCAATGCAAAGACAGAGAGTTAAAGAAGAAGATAGTCATCAGACACCCATCATAAGGGATGTCAGTGACATCCTGGTCACCAGTCCACAGGATATCAAAAACAGATGGAAGGAGTACTTTCAGCAGCTTCTGAATGAAGAAAACCCCCCAGAAGATGTAATGACCTAGACTCAGTCTACAATGAATGAAAAATAGGAGCCCACCCTAGAATAAATAAGCACTAAGGAAAATGAAGTCAGGGAAAGCAGCTGGCTCAGATGAGGTCACAGCAGATATGATCAAGCTGTGGGGTGAGATAAGGGAGAAATGGCTACTCAAGGTACTCATAGCAGAATGGAGAGAAATACATATTCCAGATGAGTAGAGAATAAGCATACTAGAGAGTATACAAGAATAATGGGGACATTCACAGCTCCAGACAGTATAGCAGAATCACACTCCACACGAAACTTCTGGAGATGGTGACTGTTAAACAAATGCGCAGAGCAGTAGAATGTAAGATGGGAGATGAGCAGTTTGGATTCAGATTAAGATGCAGCACAACCAACCCCATGTTTGCAGTGTGACAAATAGTTGAAAAGAAGCTAGAGATGAGGAAAGAGTCTAACTTGGCTTTCTTAGACTTGGAGAATGCCTATGACAGGGTTCCAAGAAAGCTGATTTGAGCAGTCCTGTGATGGTTTGAAATCCCAGGCACATTAATAGAATTTGTGCAGGCTATGCACGGGGACCCAATGATACAAGTATGAGTGGTGCTTAGACTCACAGAGGTGCTCCCAGTGGGAGTGTGTTAATCAGGGTTAAACTGTGATCCCACTGCTGTTCATACTAGTGATTGACTACATTAGCAAACACATTGGAGAGAATAGAGCAATAAAGTTGCTGCATGCACACAATGTGGCATTATAGGAAGACTATTCAAGAACCCCAGCAAATGATGGGGGGATGGAATACAAACCTCATGGCACATGGGATAAAACTGAATACAAATAAGACAGTTGTATTGGCAACAGATGGGGAAATCAGAAGAAGTTGAGAACTGAGATTTTTAAACTTCCCTTGGCTGTAATAGGGCAGTACACACTTGGAGTTCCATCCTAGTGTGCTCACCAGTTCTCTTCTTGCTAAGAACCAGGGTATCCTCAAACTGAGCATATTGCCGGGAACTGGCCGCTATCAACACACAGTAACTGCACTCTTCATGCCTCAATCACATTACTGAATATAGTTTCTCTACTTGCAAGAACCAGGGTATCCCCACACCGAACATATCACCGGGAACTTGCCCCAATTAATACACAGCAACTGTGCTCTTCAAGCCTCAATCAAATAACTGCATACAGTTTCTCTTCTTGCTAAGAACCAGGGTATCCCCATACCGAACATATCACTGGGAACTTGCCCCTATCAACACACAGTAACTGCGCTCTTCAAGCCTCAATCAAATAACTGAACACAGTGAATGTTCTATTATCCATTTTCAGCTCTAGTAGTTAAAACTAACATAGGAGTGTGCACACTAGTTGAGCACCATAACTTCAGCCCCCCCCACCTTGTTCAGCTCTTGTAGCTCATTGCCCAAACCAGTTTCTCACACAAAATAATTTCAACATTTTTCATAGTAATCTTCCTAGTAGATATAAAGCCACAGCATTTCCATCTCCTTCTCTACACTGACCTGTGGCTGGGTTTGTAGGTGGCTGATTGTTTTTGTTGTTGTTGTGGGCTCCCCAGCCCCGTGGTTCTCCCACACTATATCTTTTAGCACGGATTGGTGGAAGCTAACCTCCTCCCTCACAACACCTGAACGGAGGTTTTAAAGTTCTGCTACCTTCAAGGTGCCATTTTTAAACTTCCCTCGACTCTAATAGGGCTGTACATACTTGGTGTTCTGTCCTAGTGTGGTCAGCAGGTAATCTGCCAAAATTTTATTGCTTAAAATCCTGCCAAAAATATACTTTTTTTTGAAAACTATTCTACCTTAGGGATAAGTGATTTATCTATTTTGTCTGGGACTAGCACAAGTTTGTTACATGTATGATTGGTTGAATGTAAACGTTGTTACCTACTCAGTTTGCCAGTTGCAAACTTCTTCTGTAATTACGTTATTTGCTGCTACTGGTCCTTTCTCATTGTTGGGAGTCGACCTGCTTTTCACTCAAAATATTAAGGTGTACAATTTGATGAAATGCTGGAAACTTGGGTCAGTGTAAATATGTGATCTAACTAACTTAGCTTAATATTGCTAGATACTCCATAATTATATGTACACTGAATCGGAGAAGCATTAAAGTATGCATGATTAATGTTACCGTTGTTTTCTGCTTCATGGCATTTGTTTCCCTATATCCCAATCCTCTAACTTGTGCAGTTATTTGAATATTTTTAGGATCTTACCGACCACTGAAGCATGGTCACTATTATTTGTAGTATCGTGGACCACCTGCTGTTACATTTACAGTCATTTATCAAATTGATACCTGATAATATTACTGCTGCTAGTAAGGTCATATATGTACTGACAGTATTTTAATCAATATAGTAGAACTCATTTGTTTTTGGTCTAAGTGTCTGCTGCAATCAAAGTCATCTATGTAGTTTTATTTGCTGCTATATGCTGATGGTTTTTATAAGAGTATTGTACAACTTCATGTATTTATATAAGGATTTATGTTACTTGCATTGCTAGGTGCCTCTTTAACCCACATCCTAATATACTCTCCTAAGCTACTTTTTTTTCTCATTTTTGCATTACAGTTCTCCACTTGAAAAGAACCATGATATCCCCACATCAAACATATCACTGGGAACCTGTCCCTATCAACACACTAACTGCGTACTTCAAGCCTCAATCAAATAACTGAATGCAGTGTATGTTCTATTATTCATTTTCAGTTTTAATAGTTAAAACTAACATAGAAGTGTGCACACTAGTTGGACGCTATAACCTCAGCCCCCCCCCCCATTCAACTCTTGTAGCTCATGGCCCAAACCAATTATTCACACAGAATAATTTCAACATTTTTCTAAGTAATCTGCCTAGTAGACATAAAGCCACAGCATTTCCATCTCCTTCTGTACATTGACCTGGGGGTGGGTTTGTAGGTGGCTGATTTTTTTGTTGTTGTTGCTCCTCAGCCTTGTGGTTTCTACCTGCTGCGGGATCACTCCACTCCCTTACCCTACCCCCATTCCCATTCACCCCCTCTTTCATTACCTTTATACTTCCTGTTACTCCACCCATTCTCATCCTTAACCAATAACACCACTCACATATTTAACAACCACAACTCCTCTCCCACGAAATTACCACTCATACACAAAAACATTTTCCATTGTCTCCTATACCAAAACAACCAAATCCAAACCTAAATTATATTATGAGTCACAAACTAAAACTCTTACTTTACCTTCTTGCCCTTACTGTTTTACTACTCTTATTATCAAAATTCACCACCCCCACACCCAATTAAATATAGCTCCACAAACATCCACTATACTCACTACACCTTTACAAACTAAACTATATAGCTACTGCAGTATCTCAGCATCCCTATTAGTAAGCAGCACCCTACATCTAAGCAAACCCCAACTTTCCCCAGTAATACCAAACTAAAAGTAACGCAACACTTTCAGCCAATACCTTTGATAGCAGCACTCCAACTACAAACAGTAATACATCATCTACTTGCTTTATCTTAGTGTGGAGATATCCATCCCAATCTGGGCCCAAAAATACTGCCAAATAACACTCAATCCTCTGAAAATCAAGATCTATTTCTCATAGCAATAATGCACAAGGCTTTTGTAACCAAATTACTGAATTCCAATCCTGGCTATATCACAATTCCCCGAACATAGTAGCAATAACAGAAACCTGGCCAAAAACACATATATCTGACACTGAAATCCTCCCTCCAGGATACAACATTCTTCGTAATGATAGACCCCACAAAATGGGTGGAGGTGTAGCCTTAATTTATTGAGACTCCTTAACAATAACAATCCATCCCAAACCCGTCCCTACTTTCAATAACCTTGAGATCCTAATTTCATCCCTTCAAATAAATCCCAAGAAACAATTCTGTATTGCTGTTATTTACATTCCCTCAGGTCAATACATCCCCCATTTGGAAGATTTACTATGCTGGATAAATGAAAATATATCTCAGGAAACTATTATTCTAGATGACACTAACATTAATTGGCAAAACTTAACCTCCAAAGCTTCCCCTACCAGCATTAACCTACATAGTTTCACAGAGCTTATCAGAAAGCCTACTTGTGCTTTAAATACCTGAGCAGAATCTACACTAGATTAGATTCTAGTATCTCACCCGCACTACTACTACAACACTGGCACCCTCCCTAACACCTTGAGTGACCACCTACCTGTCTTCACCCATAGAACTCTTATACAAATCCACAAACCTCACTCATACAGAACTTCCAGGAATCTTGCCATTTTGATCAAAACATATTTATTAATATCCTACATGCTCAAAACTGGACCCCAATAAAAAATGTTGCCCCGGAATGATGCTGTAGATTACTTCAATAAAGTCTTTCTAAGTAGATTAAATAGCTCAGCTCCATTTTGCACCAAAGGAAGAAAGCTTAACCATGCCGTCTGGCTAAAAAAACAAACTAAACAAATCTTTCTCTCCAGATACAGAGCCTGGAAAGAATGGCAAAAATGTAGAACTCAAGCAAATAAACAAAATTATAGACAACTCTGTAATATAGAAAATAAAAAAGGGCCAGAACTGATAAGAAAACCTATTTCTCCACACAGCTATCCACCCAAAAAAATAATCCAAAAAAATCTGGAAATCGATATCCTCCCTGCTTAATCCAGGAAACATTCAAAATCCATCACCCTCTCCCGATAAAGACCCTCACCAGAATGCTCAAATGTTTAACACCCACTTCATTGACACCATCCAAAAACTAGTCAAGGATTCATCCTCAAAAACTAACCCTAAGTTTCAAAATACAACACAAATAACTAACAATAATCCACCCAGTCCTCCTTTCTCATTACAGCCCTAATTCTTAAATTGCTAACCAAACTAAAGCCTTGCTCACTCTCTGCTGATAACTTACCACCTGAATACTTACACCTTGCTGCCAAAGCTATAGCTTACCCTGTAAATATTCTTATTGAACATTCAATCTCTGAATCTTATGTCCCCCAACTGTGGAAAAAGTCTATTATAACTCCTTTACACAAAGGTTGTAATACATACGATCACTCAAATTATCAACCATTTTCCATTCTCTCCCCACTATCAAAAATCTTAGAAAAGTGCATACAAACCCAACTACTAAATGACCTCACAAATAACAACTTCCTAGCTCCCAGACATAGCACAGCCATAGCTTTACTCTACTTCTCTGATACTGTGAATAAAGCTCTTAATGCTGGCCTATCAACCTCAGTGCTCCTATTAGACCTATCAAAGCTTTTGACACAGTATCACACCCTAAGTTATTACAACAATTACACAAACTAGGATGGTCCCTAAGCATGTTAACTTGGTTCTCCATCTACCTAAATAATAGACAGCAATCTGTTAAATGGCAAAACCAACAATCAGAGTATCTAGTCAATAATACAGGAGTCCCACAAGGATCCATTTTAGGACCCCTACTTTTCAATATATTCATTAATGATCTTAATAAAGCCTCCCAACAAAGCACACTCATCCAATATGCTGTTGATTCAGCTATCATCTCTTCTTCCAACAATTTCTCTAACCTCTAAAAGATCACACAATATGCATTCACATCCATAGAAATGTGGCCAATGACGCTCAATTACTGTTGAACCCCAAAAAACTAAATTGTTACCATTTTCATCAAACCCTCCAGCCACAGAATTCCTGATTTTTTCACATAACAATACAGACATTGAACAGATGAAAACTTCAAAGCTTCAAAGAATCACTATTGAAGACAAACTCTCTTTCGAACAACACATTCTCAATACAATAAAAAAAAAAACACTTCAAACTTGGCAAATTATAGCAGCATAAACTCTACTTAGATAAACAAACAAAAATAAGACTAGCAAGCATTCTACTTATCCCCTCCGTCTTCTACAGAAGTCCCATTTTTATAAACATCCATACATCCCTCAGTAATAAACTGCAATCCTGCTACTATAAGATAGCAATATTTGACTCCAGCATGCCCAAAGGCCCACACCACTGCAAAACTATTAAAAACTTGTCCTGGCTTGAATTTCACCACTATCACTATCTCTATTACACTCAATTAACTCTCACTCATCAGTTAATATTTAAACCTAACAACTGCCCTGCACTCCAATCTATCCTACACACATACAACCCAACTACAACTCTCCAGTCTACAAATAAGCAACTTTTTAATGTTACAAAACCCAACAAAAGAGCTGGACAGTCCCTATATTGCTATTACATTGCCAAACTATGGAATCCCCACCCTTCTTACATTACTCAACTAGCCTCCCCAAAAGCCTTTAAAGCTGAACTAAAAACCCAATGACAGTATTTCCATCTCCAGTACTTCAAAATTAAAACAGTTTGAAAGATAATAATTACAGTTTTTAAACTCATGTCTGTCAACAAGCATGAATGTTTTTATTTGTTTATATATTGGTAAGCATATAAATAGTTTTTCATAAATTTGTTCTATATGTTTAAAAAAAAATTACATGCTCAAAGACTTTGGTAAACAAGGTTATTTTTAGGGTTGCAGGTTGCAATTTTTATCATTGTTTTAGATTCATTGGCTGTTGGACCATGATGCATTTCAAATGTGGTATAAGTAGGACAGACAACTTTTTCTTAAGAAGTTTGGTTCTTCTACCTGATGAAAGCACATCTTCTTTCGGCTTTTCCTGGTTAGGGGTCGCCACAGTGGATCACCTGTCCACTCATAATTGGCAGTGGAGTTTTACAGTGTTGAGTTGCCAGCCCGGCACCCAACCTTTCACAGAAGGCACACACATGCACACACTCACACCTAGGGCCAATTTAGAGTGTCCATTCCACCTACAGCATGTCTTTTGGATGTAGGAGGAAACTGGAGCACCCAGAGGATACCCATGCGACCACAGGGAGGGCATGCAGACTCTGCACAGAAGGCACCCCAGCTGAGGATCAAACCGAGAACCTCTTGCTGTAAGGCAGCAATGCTAACCGCTGCACCACCACGGCCTCCCACCTGACGAAAGAGCTTATTTTCATTAAAGCTTGTGTCCTGGGATTCTACACACTGCTGTGCTGCCTTTTTTTGTTTTACTAGTTTTGGTTGCTGAGTTTTGTGGTTCCTGAACTAAAAACCCACTATCTAAATAATCCTGCATATGTGAAATACAGTGTAAGCCTCCTTAATCCTACACATCTACTACTCAGATTCTACTTTTTAAACCTCTGTACAATAACTTTTTCCTCTTATGTATTACTTAATCCTTAAAGTATTAGTTTAAGGATGTGCACACACAACAAAGTATTAGTTTAAGGGTGTGCATACTTATGCAACCAGCGTATTGTACGTTTTTTATTTTTTATATTTTTCCACCTGACAGACTTGTTTGTTTTTCAATTGAATTGTACAGGTTATAGGTCACATTAAAGGCGGGAAAAGCTTTGAAGTGATTTATCGTAGTCCCATTTTTTTATCACAAAAACCTGGCATTTTAAGACGGGTGTGTAAATTATTTCTATCCACTGTGTGTGTGTGTGTGTGTGTGTGTGTGTGTGTGTGTGTGTGTGTGTGTGTGTGTATGTGTGTGTTTGTTTTTGTGTTGAGAGGGTATGCACTAATCCTAATCTGTGTAGGTGGCCGCATTTGGGGATACGTATATGTATATGTATATGTATATGTATATATATATATATATATATATATATATATATATATATATATATATATATATATATATATATATATATATATATATATATATATATTTGTGTGTGTGTGTGTGTGTGTGTGTGCGCTTGTGCATGTGTGTGTGCATGTGCATATAATATGAATATATATGTACAGATATATGGTTGCATATGATCCCACGGCACATATTGAAAACAGTAAGGGTCCTTTATCTTATACTTATTTACACTATTTACATATTATGCACCTTAAGAAACAGACACAGACTGAAGTAATTTGAGGATCTGTTAAATTCACACCGATTAAATTCATCTATTATTTGTTATTTCCCCCATTCTTGTTGCCACAACCAAAGTTTTATCTTAGTAAGTATATCAGCCAAGCTATAAACTTCTTTTAAAGAAGATCTCCTTCAGCCTAGTATTTCAGATGTTATCCATTTTCTACTATATTAATCTTTTCCTGAACATAATAGCCATATATAACCATACTCATTTTGACATATATTTAAAAAAAAAAATATATATATATATATATATATATATAAATATATATATCTATATAGATCTAGGACATTTGCTCGAATGAGCAAATGTCCGAATCCATAATAAATGAACACACTTTAACGAAAGTGCTTTTATCAAAAAAGCGCTTTTCTTAAAGTGTGTTACAAAAAAAAAAAAAACACTGCATTAAAGTTTTAGCAGTGGAGCTTAGCCCCTCACACCACCCTACTTTAATATTCTCCCTCCGAGACTGCACTACAGTGAGGAAAAGGGAATTTTCCCTTATCCGCACCATAGTACGGCCACAGCAGCAGCCATACTTATGTGAATGTGTTTCTTTGGTGAAAAGCACTTTCATAGGTTCATAGGTTCATAGGTTCATACTAGGCTATCTGCCCGAGGGCATTCACAAGCCTAGCCCATAGTTTTGTGGCTTACACCACCCCTTTAGTATGGGGAACTATACCCATTATTTTGCTGTGCCTCTGTCGAGCAGTGACACTGAGGTAATCCCTGGGGTATATCTGCGATCTCCCATCCATTGGTCAAGATTTCTCTTGAACAAGGCCAGCGAGGTGCTCTGCCTCACATATACCGGGATTTTGTTCCACAGCATAGGGAGTCTTTGGGTGATGAATCTATCCCTCCAGCACGTCCTATTAATAGCCGTGTCGAGGTTTAAGTCTCCGCCCTTGTGGCTCTGACTGATCTAGATTTTTGAGGTGAAGCATATTCATCAAATCTGGGTTTGACATGGCCTTGTATGTCAGGCAAAGGTCACCTCTGAGCAAGCGGTGGCGACTGAATAGAGCTGGAGTTCTTTCAGTCGGGCAGCATAGGACAGATTTTTGAGACCCTTTATCCTTTTGGTGAGGAACTTTTGTGGCCTCTCCAGCTGCTGCAAGTGTCGGGTCAGATACATTCCAAATGGGGCATTGTACTCAATCATTGGTCTGATGAGTGATGAGTATAGGGAGTCTATGACCTCCCTTGATCTAGATGTGAATCCCTTCATGATAAGGTGGGCAATGTAGAAGGTCTTCCTAACTACTTTAGCTACATGGGTGTCGGATGATAGGCTACTGTCAACCTGGGTCCCCAGGTCCCTGATAACTTCTTCTGTGCTCAGTGGATTGCCACCTGTATGGTAGCTAGGGGTAACCTTGTTTTTCCCGAAGGGTATGACTATGCATTTTTTGGCATTTAACTTTAGGCCATGGCTCTGGCACCAGTTATCCGTTTCTGTGAGACCCTTCTGAAGGATATCTGTGTCAGATGTGTTTTCGACTATGGCGCCCAGTTTGCAGTCATCTGCAAACTTTGTCAGCCATAACACTCCTGTGTTTGCTTGTACTTCGGAAAAGTAGATGCCAAACAAGAGTGGGACCAGGACTGAGCCCTGTGGGACACCACTTGTGACAGGCATTGAGTCTGACATGGCGCCAGCAACTCTGACCCTGTGGGTTCTGTCACTCAGCCAGTTTGCAACCCATCTTGTGATGTATGGGTTAACATTTAAGCTGATGAGTTTTTCAATGATACCCGAGTGGGGTATTGTATCGAAGGCCTTCGCCAGATCGAGGTAGGCTGTATGAACTGCCTTTCCCTCGTCAATGGCTTTGGTGACTGTTTCGAAAAAGTCAATCAAGTTTAAAAGGCATGATCTGCCTTTGACAAAGCCAAACTGGGTTGGATCCAAAGTCTGCAAATTCCCTATGTCTTTATTTATGAAGTCCATTATGATCCTCTCCATGGCTTTGCAGATAAGGCTTGTCAAGCTAATGGGCCGGTAATTTCCAGGGTCGGTGGAGGCACCGCCTTTGTGAAGTGGGACCACAGTTGCAGTGCGCCACTCACTGGGTACGTATCCAGAGGTGAGACTATGATTGAACAGCTGTCCTAGCTGTGGGTTTAATTCCTCGTTGAGTTCATGGAGCACACAGCCGGGGACACCATCAGGTCCCATGGATGCTGTGTTTTTTGCTTTGGAGAGAGCAGTTCTCACTTGGGCGTTAGAGATGTTTGGGGGGCTGCAATCGTTTGGTATAGATATCTCTCCTTTTGGGGGGGAGAAGTTTGCACTGAACCTGTCAGCCAGTATGTTGGCAATGTCTGTAGGATCAGTAATCTTCACATCATTTTGAACTAGTTCTGAGCATATCTGGGTGTTTCCTCCCAGATTTCTAACATAGCTAAAGAAGGCCTTATGATTGTCTTTTGAGTCTTTAGCTATTTTTCTCTCAAAATTTGCTTTGGATGATTTTATGAGAGCTCTTAGTTTTTTACTTGTAGTGATCAAAGGTGTCTTACCTTTTAAGGATTTTGCTCTATCTTGTAGTAGCTTCCTCCTTTTGTTGTAGAGTTTGTTTATGGCTGGGGTCCACCAGACTGGACGCTTGCCTTTGGTACAAAGAGTCTTTCTTTTGCTTGGGATTGCCTTATCCATGCAGTCCTGCAGGTGCTGGTAGAAGGCATTTGTAAGTGATTCAGCGGCTTGAGTACTGTTTTCCGCCGGCTCGGGGGCCTTAAAGGAGACCACACTAGTCTTTAGAAGTGTGAAGTCGGCTTTCGAGAAGTTCTTTACTGTGGTCTTTTTTATTTCAGTTGGGGGTGGGATGAGGACCTCCAGCGAGATTAGTTTGTGATCTGATCTCACCAGTGAGGGGTATACTTCCAGTGTTGAACATTGTGCTCCCATGTTCGTGATGATGAGATCAAGTATGTTTTCTCCTCTTGTGGGGATGGTGACTAGTTGTTCCATGGCATTTGAGTTTATGAATTCCAGGAACTTTTGGGCTAGGGTGTTTGGGCTTGAGTAGTGTTCCCAGTCTATATTAGGGTAATTGAAGTCACCTAGTATGATGGTGTTTGATGATACATTTATCCCCTCCAGTGTTTTCAGGAAGGCCATGTGAGGTTCCTGAGTTTGTGAGGGTGGCCTGTAACATGCTACAATTTGCAGAGCAGTCTTGCCTATGCTTAATTGCACCTGGATGGTCTCCGATGCATCATGCGTTGCCACCAGTCTTGAGGTGTGGGTGTCCTTGATGAATATGGATACCCCCCCCTCCTTTCTTGGTATTGTCCGGATTTTGGGGCCGGAACGCATGATATGAGGTAAAACCTGATAGTGCTGGGGTGCTCTCAGGAGCCTTGAACCAGGTTTCTGTCACAGCACAGACATCGATGTTCTCCATACTGAGAAGGGCCTCGAGTGCGTGCATTTTGAGATTTAGACTTCTGGCATTGAGCAGCATTACCCTTAGTTTTTTTCCTTTTTGGTGTTGTAGGGTGGTAGGTTTAGAATTTGAGCCTTGCCTAAAAAGGCACTATGGGGTGGCAAGAGCCTTTGCCAATATCCGGAATCCCAGGGGTGACAGGTGCAAGCCGTCCCTTGCGAAGCAGCTTGGCTTGTCCAGCATGTCATCCCAGGCAGACAGACATTGGATCCCCTTTGAATGACACCAGAGTTTAAGCCAATTGTTAAAGCTGATCATCTTATCTCTGTATTGTGGCATCATTCTTGGTGAAGGTAGGATACTGCTCAAGGTCAGGGTCATACCTGCCTGGGCTACATAATCAGAGAGCTCCTCAATGTCTCTTTTCATGTAGTCCAAGGAGGTACGTCTCAGGTCGTTTACACCAGCGTGGACAATGACTGAGTCGTATTTGTACCTGCTGTTGAGAGACCTGAGTGCTTGCGTTATGTGGCGGATTCTAGCGCCCGACAGGCAGCTTACTGTAACTCTCCTTACTCAGTCTGGTGAGCGGGACGTCAGTGTGTCTGACTATGGAGTCACCAATGACTAGTGTGTCTGGCATTGTGTTTGGCCTTAAGGGCTGTGACTGTTTGACACTCTGACTGTGAGGTCTATGTGTATCAGGTGTTGTGTTCTGAGGTGGTGGTTCTTTGGGTGTCTGCTTTGGTGGCCTCTGCTGTTTTGGTAGATTTTTGATTAGAGCCTCCGAGTATGTCTTTGTGTGTTTATGTGTATGATTTGAGGTTGTGATGGTACTATGTGAGACTGGGTCTATAGTGTGTGTGGTAACCTTCTCCTCCTGACTGGTCTTGCCAGTCCTATGTTGAGAGAGCTCAGCCTCCAGTTTGGCCGTATAGTTGCATCTCTCGCATGTATTTGTGTTTTGTGGGAGGAGGAGAGGGTTGTCTGTGTACATGAGGCAATTGTAACATTGCCTCAATATTCCCAGGTTCACCAGCTGAGCAGGAGAGGACACTAGCAATTGATCCCTCGACATGCTAGAAGGAGTAGACAAAAAAACTGTAAAAGAGATTCCGGGGGATATGGGTTACCAAGAAATGGGGGTTTGCCTTTTTGGGGTACTATCTATGACAAGAGTGCTGTATCAAGGTAATAAGTACTGTAGGAGCAAGTGCTAGGTTTAACAGATAGAGAATAGTCTACTTGGAGTCAAGTAGAGATGATCTTTTTAGTTGTAGGATACGCTGATTAGATCAGTAGTATAGTTCGAGGAAGGTAGTTTTTAGGGAAAATTTGAAGAGTGGACTTTAGGTAGCCCGAATAGTTTAAACCTGCTTAACCGGTGCTGCCCTAGTGTGCAACAGTGGCAACTCCTCGCTAAAACGCGCTTTATAGCAGGGGGCTGGAAAAGACAGGAAATGACCCAAAATGGCCAATAGACTACAAGTTACTGCCTTAAACCACTCCTCTAAGGGCAAACAGGCAGCTCAGTACTCCCCACTCTCACTGGTGAGTAAAGAAACTTCCCCCTGACCAAACAAGGAAAATGGAGAAACACAGGAACCAAGACAAAGCCCAGGGATCAGCAAAATCTGGTCTCTGGAACACTAGTTAGGAAAGTATGGAAAACAAGGATATTTTTTTTTTTTTTCAAGTTTTTTTACAGAAAAGCAGAAAACACAATAAATGCTATGATTTTCGTATGCCCGGCCATTTGGGTTTCGGCTGTTTGCTCATTTGCTCATATATATATTTATAGAGAGAGAGAAAGAGGGTGCATATCACATCATTGAAAGAGTAAAATATAGAATTATGAAACATCGAACTGAATACCTTGAACCGTAAAACCGAAACGGAAAAAAAAAGAAGATGTGGAGTGTAGATCAAAAACAAATTGCTCCATGCAGGGGGCAAGACCCCCTGCACCCCGCACACCCCCTGCCACTTACATATACCACTTCTGAGATTGCACTTCAGTGCACTACAGTGCAGAAACTGAAGATTTCCCTTTCCTACCCTGTAGCGTGATCTCGGAGTTGGTATATTTAAGTAGCGGAGGGTGTGGGGGTGCAGGGGCGTTTGACCCCCTGACTACACCCTTAATGTGTCATATCCCCATTGGAAACTGCCATTCACATCATTTAAATGTTTTCCTGGTTTGATGTATTCAGTTTGATGTTACGTGATTCGAAATTTTACCCTTCCGATGATGTACTATAAAGCCTAATATATATATATATATATATATATATATATATATATATATATATGTAAATAACAAAAAAAGTTATACTTATAAAAATATATACGAGATATACATATATCTCCCTATATATATATATATATATATATATATATATTTGTGTGTGTGTGTGTGTGTGTGTGCGCTTGTGCATGTGTGTGTGCATGTGCATATAATATGAATATATATGTACAGATATATGGTTGCATATGATCCCACGGCACATATTGAAAACAGTAAGGGTCCTTTATCTTATACTTATTTACACTATTTACATATTATGCACCTTAAGAAACACACACAGACTGAAGTAATTTGAAGATCTGTTAAATTCACACTTCGATTAAATTAATATATTATTTGTTATTTTCCCCCATTCTTGTTGCCACAACCAAAGTCTTATCTTAGTAAGTATAGCAGCCAAGCTATAAACTTCTTTTAAATAAGATCTCCTTCAGCCTAGTATTTCAGATGTTATCCATTTTCTACTGTATTAATCTTTTCCTGAACGTAATAGCCATATATAACCATACTCATTTTGACATATATTTAAAAAAAAAAAAAAAAAAAAAAAATATATATATATATATATATATATATATATATATATATATATATAGATCTAGGGCATTTGCTCGAATGAGCAAATGTCCGAATCCATAACAACTGAACACACTTTAACGAAAGTGCTTTTATTGAAAAAGCGCTTTTCTTAAAGCATGTTACAAAAAAAAAAAAAAACACTGCATTAAAGTTTTAGCAGTGGGGCTTAGCCCCTCACACCACCCTACTTTAATATTCTCCCTCCGAGACCGCACTACAGTGAGGAAAAGGGAATTTTCCCTTATCCGCACCATAGTACGGCCACAGCAGCAGCCATACTTACGCAAATGTGTTTCTTTGGTGAAAAGCACTTTTGCATACGTATGCCCGGCCGTTTGGGTTTCGGCTGTTTGTTCATTTGCTCATATATATATTTATAGAGAGAGAGAGAGAGAAAGGGTGTATATCACATCATTGAAAGAGTAAAATATCGAATTACGAAACATTGAACTGAATACCTTGAACCATAAAACATCGAAACGGAAAAAAAAAGAAGATGTGGAGTGTAGATCAAAAACAAATTGCTCCATGCAGGGGGCAAGACCCCCTGCACCCCGCACACCCCCTGCCACTTACATATACCACTTCTGAGATCGCACTTCAGTGCACTACAGTGCGGAAACTGAAGATTTCCCTTTCCTACACTGTAGAGTGATCTCGGAGTTGGTATATTTAAGTAGCGGAGGGTGTGGGGGTGCAGGGGCGTTTGACCCCCTGACTACACCCTTAATGTGTCATATCCCCATTGGAAACTGCCATTCACATCATTTAGATGTTTTCCTGGTTTGATGTATTTAGTTCGATGTTATGTGATTCGAAATTTTACCCTTCCGATGATGTACTATAAAGCCTATTATATATATATATATATATATATATATATATATATATATATATATATATATATATATATATATCTACATAAATAACAAAAAAAGTTATACTTATAAAAATATATACAAGATATACATATATCTCCCTATCTATGTGTATATATATATATATATATATATATATATATATATATATATATATATATATATATATACATGTGAATGATGTCTATTTGCTCATTGATTGCTTTGGTCAACAGCTGAAAGTGTAGTGTTGTTTATTCGAACATCTGTTTTTTTATCAAATGGATACTGTGTGATGTTGCTTTGCAGAAAAAAGTAAGTGGAGGTGATAGGTGTGTGTGTGTGTGTGTGTGTGTGTGTGTGTGTGTGTGTATATTTACAGTGTGACATTTCTGTCCAAACAACTGGTGCAAGAAACAGAATTCAGAGCATGTGCTTATTGTCCACCTACTGTAAAATGATAAATTGATAAAATCATACAGCTTTTCATTCTTTGTAATGCCTTTAACATATTTTGATAATTTAGCCTATTTTTCTGTACCAGTTCAAGTTCACTTTACTTTTTTCTTATTTTTGTTAATAGCAAAAATTGTATGGGCATTCAGTGAAAGGACATTGACGCATTATAATAAAAGAAAATCTCAGAAACTCAAAATATCCAGGAAATGTCTTGAAACATAGCACCACAGTAACAGTCACCATCCCGGTCTCTTCTTTACACTTAATAAAAATGGCTGTTTCTCTTTTTTCAGTTTTTCTCTTGTTAAATGGGATGATCATTTCACTTGTCTTTTTTTTAGTTGTTCTCTTGTTTTCTTTCAAAAAAAGATGCTCATATCCCTTCCTGTCTGAGATAACTCCTCTTACAAAGAAAAATAGGAGGAATCAATGTAGTATTAACAACTCCTTTATCTGAAAATGAGAATAAAATGTCATTCCTTAATACTTAATTCTTTAACTCTGTATTTATCTGCCTTGCTTATATTCCTAAAGTGCTTTTGTACCACACGTATTTAACTTGTCATGCACTATACAGCTCGGATGCTGATGCCCTTTTAAGTGCTGCACTAGAATCATGCTACTGAAAGGTGAAGCCAAGGAATATGTGCTGATTGTGTACAAATAATTACTCCCTCCATTTGTTAATCAGAATGCAGTCTGGACAAAATAAACCACAAAGGTAGTATACAGTTGTAAACCTTGCTTTTTACATTTTTCTTACAAGTGACAGCACAGTAAACAGAGATCATTGCCCCTCCCACAATTGCAGAGGAATGATTCCCACAGTCTTTGTAAGCATGTCAAGGTGCTAGTAAACAAAACTCATTACAGACACAGAAACTGGACAGAAGGCCATCCATCTTATTACAGTGCTTACATTCTGCTTGCTGCAGCATGGTGGCAGAAATAAGGTAAACCAATTAAGTATTTTAGTTATGCTTATAACACAACTGAATATTCAACTGAATCAAATGCAGCACAACTTGGGAAAAACAGTGCTTTTAGATTTACAGCAGAAACTGGGACAGCAAAACTAATGTAACCTCCAAAAAGCTCAACATATTGGGATACTGTCTAGTATGTGTCTGCTTAGGGTCAGCTGTGGTCACATTTCCCTATCTCTGACACTCTTTCAATAATATTTGGAAGATATCTGACCACACATGCTAAGATCATCTCTAAATTCTTAGGTTGCAGACTTCCCTAGATATGACAAAAACAGATCACTATCAAATTTGAACATAAAATTTGGTCTACAGGTGTTAAGTATGCTAAGTATAATTTCTCCCTGAAATGTGTACCTGATATAGGATATCTTGAACATATCAAATAATCTAAACTCTGCAACCATATCACCTAGCATCACACAGTATGCAGATGATTCTACACTCATCTGTTCAGCCACCTCAATCCCCAAACTCTTGCAAAAATCACAAATGTTTTTTTACAGATATAGAACACTACCTTTCCTCCAATCAACTAATACTAAAACCCAACAAGACCAAATTATTATTATTTTCCACCAATAAAATATCTCAACCACCCATCCCATTTGCCATTTACTCTACTATCAACACCAAAATCGAGTGAGTAGACCATACCAAATTGCTAGGTGTTACTTTTGACAAATCCCTCAGTTACGGCATGCATGTATCACTAACAATCAAAAAAGTCCACATAAAACTCGGGTCACTCTACAGAGCCAGACCATTCCTCACCAACTCCACCAAAACTGCCATTGCCCAACCCATCTATTATCTTCACTGTTATATGCCTCCCCAATTTTCTCAAACTTATAGAAATCAAATCGAAATAAACTGTAGGCCTGCTACAACAAAAATAGCTAGATTTGCCTCCAACCTCCTAAACAGAATGCATCATTGCTCAGCACTTCACAAACTAGGCTGCTTGGAACTCCCTAACCTATTACACCTCAACCATCTGAAAATGTCATTCTGTCATCTACGAGCCAGACAAATGTCCATCCATGAAAAAACCTAGTGAAACCCTATACTAATAACAGGTCCCTTTGCTCATCCAACAAACGTCTTCTAGAAGTCACTAAAACCAATAATAACTACAGAGATGCCTTATTCTCAAACCACATCTCCAAAATTTGGAACTCAATTGCCCAGCCCATACTGGGGACAGCTATCCCTTCCAAATTCAAAAGTCTTCTCAAAGCCTATTTGTCTGCAAACTGGCTACGCTCCTGCTCATTACCAGGATGATCCTTTAGTTTTATGGCATTCTAGTCCTTATTTCATCCTCGCCCCCTAACATTTTATTTCCTTGCTGGCTCTCTTACTCTTCTTCTCTTCTCCCCTCAATCTCATGTCCAGATTCTTTTTACTGTTTCTTTTCTACTAAAATTATTTATTACTGGTGAGAGTATCATTCCTTCCCAAGCAGAAATACTTTAATATCTTTCTTTTTTAACAATGTTGTTGCGCCACCTCAGTTAAATTGTATTGATAGTTATTTCTGTAACCTCTTGTCTTTCTTTTCTTTCTTCTTCCTATATCTCTGTTTTTTATACCATCTCAATGTAACCTCATGTTTAAAATTTTTTTTTCTATTTTAACATTTTTTTTTTAATAAAATGTAATTTGGAACTTTTCTCCCAGGACATCGTCTGAAAATGGCCCTTTTTTGGCTCTGTCAGACACTCCTGGTAAACAAATGTCAAATAAAATAACATAAATACATAAATAACTATGGATATACGCAAATGCATTGTTATGGTCTTTCTTGATACATAAGTCAGTAAGCTGTTATATAAACCATGTAATTAAAATAAAAAAAAAACAGTCAATGTCCTTTCTGCTTTACAAATCTGACAAATCAAGAACTATGTGAATCCTACTTGCCCTGAATTTGCTTAGTACACTAATTAGAGTGCTGTCCCGTCTTCACTGCCTTCTCCTGGAAGCCTGTCTGAAATGTCTATAGAGCTCCCAAACTAATGTGCAAGTTTTGTTTTGTTTTGTTTTTTTTTTTGCCTGCCACACATACAAACTATCTGGCTGATTAATAAGTTTATGACTATTCATTCCTTACCTTTCAGCTGTTGTCCAGGAAAGCAATAAGAGTTTATTTTTTGTTATGCACTAACTTATAACAGTGCATGCCCAAATGATCAATGTATCTTTATGAAATAGGCATCAGCAAGAGTGTGTCATCTGATTCAATGCTTAACAATCTTTCAGAAAGCTCTGTCCCACTGTATGCATGCAACTCTGTGTAATCTCTGGTTTAGCAGGTAGTGTGCACCTCAGGCATGTGTGTTGCACATTCCACCCTGATAAAAGTGAACAGGTATTGCCTCATCAATCCTACTCCACCTCACTAGCTCCTTCCCTTTCTGAGATACTAATCAATCCCAGGTTTTAGTCAGAGTTCCATCCTTCTGTGCAGCATAGTTGGTAAAACTAATGTATGTCTTTTTTTTGTTTACCAACAGATGAGCAGACCTGGGGCACAATACTGGCAGTCTTGACTGGGATGCTGGTGGACTGCTGGATTACTGTTGCAAAGCTGACCATTTCCCCAAAGATTTATTTATGCAAAACAAACTGTAACTTTTCTTGTATGGAATACAACTAACACACATCCAGCAAAAAGCTTATCTCTGCTAAATAAGCAAACAAGGCTGTTTTTTATGGGTTGATTCAGGATTTTACTCCTTGCAGTTTAAACTGGATCGAGTGTGTGCATAACATTTTAAACCCAAAGTATTACAATTATTATACTTTTTGATCAGTCTGCAGTACAGTATATCCCGGAAGTGTTGAGTGATACCTAAAGATGTGTTATAGGATTACTTCCTTGGGGTTCTAGGACAGTTGATCAATAACCATATCAATAAGTGCAGCTTTGCTGATCCTCACATACCTAAACTTCTCAGAAGCTGTCACAATAATACTTCCTCAAAACAAAGAATTATCTTTGAATCTCTCCAAGGAGTCAGTAAAGTACACCTCTCCAAATAGACACGGGCAGACACACACAGACACACACACAGACACACGCACACATGCACACACACACACACACACACACACACACACACACACACACACACACACACACACACACACACACACACACACGCTCAGTTATCCCCCCTCCCCCTCTCTGTTTTTGGCTTAGTAACTTTTACTAGTTTACTTCAGCAGAATCCTTCTGCATTGCAGAGTCCCTCTGATCTTGTCTGAAACATGCCCATATGAAAAACATGATCTTGTCTGAAACAGGCCCATATGAAAAACACCAGCACAAAAGACCACTCTGTTGAATATTAACAATCTGTGGGAATGGTTCTCTAGCAGAAGTTTGAGACTCAACAGTATGAGCCTTGTCACTGCGGAAAATAAAACTGCAATTCAAACAGGAAAACAGCAAATTCTAAAACTTGTTATATTCTTCAAACTTTTTTTGCAGGGGAGACCATCCTGTTGTACTCATTTTATGCTAACTCAACAAACCCTGCATATTGAAGTGGATGGAGTACTTCAAGATACTGAGTCTCAGATTCAGTATTTCTGCTTTATTCACACGATATGAAGTATCACAAGGATCTGCATAAAATACAGTTTTGGTCCTTGGAATTTCAATGGGCACAACTTATAAAGCAAAATCAGAAACACAATTTTAATTACCAAGAAATAGCCCTCCTTGAAGGGTATCTACAGTTGCTCTGTTAAACAAAAGTCAACCAAATGTGTAAAGTAACTTAAAATGTGGTCAGATGTCCAAACAGGACTTTTCAACAAAGGAATGGCTGTCCATCCTCATGCAGATCATTATATACACATTAGTATTTTTAAATGTTAGTGAACTAGCTTCAGTGAGTGACATATCTTGCAGTTTACTGAAATTCTAATGAAATCAATCTCAGTATAGCTATCATAGAGGATAGATCCCATTTGAAATATCCATGTTTTATTTATTAATGCTCTTGACATTTCATAGTGTCAAAAAGCTGTGAGATATGTTCAGGAACTTGAAGAAGCATATCTTCTGAATTGAAGGATTATGCTTGCTTTTAAGATTTTCTACATCTGGAAATGAAGAAGGATAATTCTCAGTGGAAATTTGGCTCAAATGTACCCTTCTGGAATTCCTGTACTTTAATGAAATTTAACAGAAAACTGTGAGCTTTGAACCAGACATTTGACTTTTTCTAGCTTTTTCAAAAGACATTCATTGAGCTATAATCTTGTGTGCTGTCAGGAAGACATCCTCTTACTTAATCATGTTATTTCTCAGCTTATCGGCTATTCCTCTTCTACTTCTAGGTCATATCTCACCCTACCAGGACTCAGTAATAGCTCTCAACATCTCTTCACCTCTGTCCCAATCTCTCACCCTACCTGCACTCAATAATAGCTCTCAACATCTCTTCACCTCTGTCCCAGCCACGTAGTCATACTTCCTCCCTAAACTCTCCACATATTGCACCAGACTTGTTTAATGACATATCTCACCTTTACTTGAAATATAGACTGCTAAACCTCCATTTAAACTCAAATCAAAATAAAATTAAGTGGAAAAATACTCTTCAAAAAACAAGAATCAATAATATTCCAATATATTAAAATCCTCCCTGTTCCTGGCCCTATCTATCACAGCTAACATCAAGATGATTCTCTTCCACATACTAGTCTAACTCCACAATATCAATCTTCAACCCTGGTAAACCATAAAGATTAAAAGCATAAGAAATAAAACTACTGAACTACATGCCTGGATTACCTTACACAAGTCTGATATTCTCGCTATAACTGAAACGTGGCTTAAACCTAGCATAAATGACTTACAAATTACAACACCAGCTCTAATATCACCTGTAATGACCATAGAAAAGGGAAAGGTTGTGGCATTGCTTTACTATTTGACAACAACTACCACATTTCTCTCTACAACAAACCAATACCAAAATTCAATACAGTGAAGCTTCTTATTACTTTCTTGAAAATAAACAAATATAAACAAATATGTATTACTGCCTCTACATCCATCCTGACAATGATACATCTACACTGGAAGATATCCTACACTGGCTATCTATAACAATTCCATAAGAAAAAATACTACTAGGTAATGTCAATATCAGTTGGCTGGACCTCCCCTACATCTAGCATGAACTTTTATTGTTTCACACAACTAATTAATAGCCCCACACATTATAACAAGACATCAAATTCCTTATTAGACTGGATCCTAGTATCAGACCCTAACAAATACACCACCTCAGGTACACTGTCTAACTGTATCAGTGATCATCTCTCAATCTATACAACCAGACATCTCACACATTGATTTAAACAGCATGTTTATAAAGCAACATGCAACCTATCCAAGTTTAACCCAGATTTATTTATTATTATTTATTTGCAGTTTGTTTGCCAGACTAGTCCAACTGGGCCACAAGGAACCTATTTTCAATGGAGTCCTGGGAAGAAAAGCTCCAGAAAAATACAAGTACATAGTGCACATTGCATATTTACATTACAGATTATCTCATAGGAATACAAAGTAAATATAATAAGAAAAGGTTAACAATGATAGAATGCATCAGTATAGTTTGTAAAACAGCAATAAAAAAAAACACTTTTTTTTTTACACAAAGGTAGCAGCATAGGGTAACTGTTAAGTAGTTGGTCAAATAATTCAATAGAGCTGTGGAATTATAGGAGGCAGTGATGGTGTATTTAGTTCTAGGAGAGTAGGAAGTGGTTTTAGAAGGATTAGGTAGGATGGGAACAGGAGCACTTCCATTGTGAAGTTAGGTGTGAGTGCAGCAAGGCTTTAAATGAGGAGAGACTGCTGGTGATGCGGATGGGAGATGGTAGAGAATTCCAGAGGCGAGCAAGAGAGAAGGACATTAGGTGATTCCCAGATAGGCATGTGGGTTTGTGCAATTTAATTAGTTTTTGGGAATTAGATCTTAGAAGTCATTCTGGTTCATATATTTCAAAGGTAGTGGCTAGGGAGGGACAAAGAGAGAGGTTGTAAATGAGTTTGTGTGCTTTGATGAGTTGGGTATAAGTACAGAGGTTAGGTAGCTCAAGCCAGTTTAGTTGGTGAAGAGAATTACAATGGTAAGAAATGGCTCTGTGACCTGCTGCAAATTTTGATATCTTGTTATAGCAAGAGGAGAATTTTGTTTTGAGGGAGGAATGCAGGTTGGTGAGGATAGATGCACCATATAGGAGGGAAGGGATGAGATAAGTATTGGATAGTATGAGCCTAGTGGAAGGAGAAATATAACGATTATACAGGTATAGCATACCAAGTTTTTTTGTGTTTATTTTTATATTTACTAGTAAATGTTTGTCAAATTTTAGTTGATCATCTATGAATACTCCTAGTAGTTTAGTGTCAGAGACTATTTCTAGGGGAGTATTATTTTTGCTGGTGATTTTAAATGAGCGTTTATCTAGGGAGGAGGTTTAGGAGGTGCTGAATAACATAAGTTTAGTTTTGTTTGCATTAAGAGCCAGATGGTTGTCTAGCATCCACTGCTCAGTAGAGGACAAGGCGGTTTGGGTAAGCTTATTTAGAGTGAGGATAGAAGGAGAGGAGCAGATAATGGTAGAATCGTCAGCATATTGGATGAGGCTGGAGTTTGGAATGGCTTTCCCATCATATATTAACTGAAACATCCTAAAAAATTCTCCCCTTAGATGATGCTGCAAATTAATTCAATACAGCTTTTCTACATATCCTAAACAGCCTTGCACCTCCTAGAAGGAAGACATTAAAAACAAATAATGCAATTTGGCTGCCCAAAAAGAGTAGAATGTTAATGCAAGATAGCAGGACAGAGGAAAAAGCATGGAAAGCATGGAAAATATAAAACATCACAAGGTGTAAGGATAGGTTAGGCATAGAAAATGGTTGCAAGCAAATACGACGAGGCTAGGGGTTTTCTTGCTAGGTCTGTAAAGTACTGCCCTGTAAGGGATGTCAAGTTTCTGACAGGTCTTTTTAATTGTTTGAAGGACATATCGATCAAATTTAAGATTGTCATCTATTACAATGCCAATTCATTTAGTATATGGTACTACGTCAGTTTTATATTATTTGCTGATGTAACCAAGAAAGATCGTTTTTGATTTAAATAATGTCTTAGGGTGAAGAACATCTGTTTTGTTTTATTGGTATTAAGGAATAAATCAGCAAAGTTTGAAGTTTTCCACTAGGTTTCTATTGAAGAGAAATAAATCTGAGTGATTTCTTGGAGTCTGGGTAATGTGGGGGCTGTACATATTAAAGATGAATCATCTGCATATTGTACCTTGCTTGGTCTATGGCAGTGTGAAACTTGTTTATAAATAATATTAAGGAGAAGGGGTCCTACTATAGAGCCCTGAGGAACACCTATGGAAATGGAACTTGTTTGATGCTTTCCAGATAAGTAACTAAGGAACCATTTAAGGGAGGACTGACAGAGACCTATAGAAGAGAGTTCAGTGAGTAAATGTTGATGTGATATAGTGTCAAAAGTTTTCGATAAGTATAGGATCACAGTTGATACTAGGTTACCATTGTTCCTCTGCTGGTTTACAGTGTTAGTGAAGCGAAGGAGGGCAATGATTGTACTGTAATGGGGTCTGAAACTATGCTGTGTTTCAGAAACCAGATTATATGAATTTAGGTAATATAGAAGCTGAGCATGAATAGATTTTCCAAGTATTTTTTGATGGGGGAGAGAATTGCAATAAGCCTGTACTTATTAAACTCTGTGGATGTGCCACCTTTGTGTAAAGGTAAAATAAAGGATTTTTTCCAGATGGAAGGAACATGTTTTTCGGATATAGATCTATTTATTAATATAGACACCTGGAAAGGCAATCTTCAGCCATTTTAAGTTGTCTGAGGGGAGCTGATCAGCAGCTAGGGTGGTTGGTTTTAACTTATGTCAGAATTTTTTAATGGAGGTGGTAAGTACAGGGCTGAAGTCAAATAGCTGAGAATATTTTAGAAGAGGTTGCAGGTACTTAGAAGGTAGTGGAAGTATTAATGTTTGTAACAGGCAATGTTGTGTCTTTTGGCTTTTCCCGGTTAGGGGTCGCCACAGCAGAACTCTGGTCTGCTAATGATTGGCAGTAGATTTTTACGTGCCGAGTTGCTGGCCCTGACGCACAACCTTCAATGAAGGTACGCCCATTCATGCATGTCTCCACACAGAAGATGCTCTAGCTGAGAATCGAATGGGACAACATCTTACTGTGAGGCGACAATGCTACCGCAGCACCACCACCCCACCTTTTAGTCTGTAAAACATAGTTGTAAAACAGTGTGGGAATTGAAACAGTAATATTGTTGGCTGTAGTGGTGGCGATGGTAATTTGGCCTTGTTGTAAAATTTGTTTATAGATTTCCAGAAGAGTTTTGGGTTGTTCTGATGTTTATTTTTGGAGAATGTTATAACAGATTTGCTTGTAGCGTTTTATTTAGTATTGTATCCTATTCCTTAGTTGCCAGAAAAGTTGAAACATATTTTGTATTTTATTTTTGAGAAATTGTTTCCAGGGTTTGTCACACTGCAGCATTAAATTCTTAGTTTCCTCTGTTAGCCATGTTGCAAGACTGGATTTGACCCTTTTGGTACATACTAGGGCAAGTTGAATGAGAATTTTGAGGAATATGTCATTGAAATATGTGACAGCAGAGTCTAAGGGCATCGATTTTAGTATTTACCAGTTATATTCTGTTAAGGAGTTGATAAAGTGTGTTTGTCAAAGTTTTTTAAATTATGAACTTGGTTGTAAATTATACATTTATCATGGATATTGTAATTTCTGAGAAGGTAAGTAGGTTGATGGTCTTAGGCTGTCTGGAAAGCTATTGGCTGCCCTAAGTGGGTATATTAGTAAGGATCCAGTCTAAGGTGATTGCCTACCAGTACTTTTGTGGATTCTAGTAACTGATGTAATTAATTGTGCAAAGCCATATAGATTTATAGAATCAGATGCGATAGTTCTATCGATAAGCTGCCAGTCTATATTAGGTCTCCTAGTATTATTGCTTCATGTTGTCTATGGTGGGATATTAAGTATAGGATACTTTCCATAGTGATAGTGTTTTTACTTGGTAGGATATTTATAGATGCTGAACAAAACATGTTCCTATTTTTGATTTTGAGTTGTGATATAAGTAATTCTGCATTATTAAACTGTAGTATCTCTCATTCAATTTCTCCAAGTCTTTTGGGGACCCCATTCCAATATCAAAGTATAATTAAAGTTTGTGAAATTAATATTGTTTCAGTCTTTGATGTTAGCCAAAAGTATTCATCACAGCACCCACAATGTACCCAGAAATGACTCCTTCTGCAATTCATTTGTAGTTACATGTATCAGTAACATATCTAAATATGACTGTAAATTATTTTTATAAGACACATTGCTCCTACTACTATTGAACTGTCTGGGTATCCTTCTTCCACATTGCCCTCATTTTTGCCTGCAAATCCTGGTATTTTGTGACTCTGTGTCTCTCGGTATGTAAGACACTGTAATCACTGGGTGTAGCAATTTCAATGATCAATGTTACTACTATATGCGATTTCTTTCATCTATTTTCTCACCACTGGTAACAGATGATTCCATGTGATATAAACTTCATTATTATTCTCTATAATGCCTGGTGACTCATGATTCCAATACTTTTCAGCTACTTTAGTATTGCAATGTTCACACAATCCCCATTGCAACATTTTTGCCACATTATTATGTCTTTCACTATACATGTCCTCTGCCAAAAGTGTATCGCACTCAGCAGCAAGATGTGTGACTGTTTCCAGTTCTGTTTTACAAAACCTGCATTTGTCTGTTTCTCCCACATGTGCAATGGACTTTGTAAACCGTTATGTATGTAGTCCACTATGCCAATGTCAACCTTCCATCTTTTTTGTTTAAATTGACCTCTATTTATCCATTCCTGTGTCAGATCCTGATTGACATGAGGTTGTTCCATGAGTTTTATGTACTTGCAACTACATTTATGTTATTTCTACATTTCTTGTCTTCTCATTTCATCCTTTCCCTTATATCATTTCTTTTTTTTTTTTGGCACATTCAGTTGTTGCCTGATTTTTGTCTACTTCTGGTTTGATTTCTATTTAGACTTGACACTGATATGCTTCTGCTAGATGAAATATTTTTGTTGATCTATTCCCTCTTCTGTACTCTTCTAACAGTGACACTTCCTGTTTTAAATGCTTTATGGTTTTCTCTATTCAATGGTTCCATGATGGCATTTGATTTCTTCCCTTCCTTTTCTTTAGTTTGCGTGTGTGTGTGTGTGTGTGTGTGTGTGTGTGTGTGTGTGTGTGTGTGTGTGTGTGTGTGTGTTTGTGCTTTAGCATTATTGGATTTCCTGTGGTAACATGCTTAGAGTTAAAAACACGATAATTGAAAAAGTCTAAGGTTTCCTGGTACAGTGAGGGTGCTGTGGTGATTGGTGAACTTGATACCTGTTGGTGTAGGAAGTTCAGGGTTGTAGAAGTATTTATAATATGTAGTAGGGAGGTATGGTAGTTGGCTAAGAGTGCAATATGCTGAAGAGGCACTCTAGTAGGGTTTGAGAGTCATTTTGCGTGACATGTAAATTAGATTTTGCTGAATATATTAGTTTTCACTGTTAAAATGTTATGGGACAAGAGTAGTTATACAGTAGTTCCTAAGGTATAACTAACTTCTAAAAGGACATGCTGTAGTGCTTTTCTTTAAGTAAATAAGTCAGAGATGCTAATTGCAGAGCAACTGCTATTGGGATATGTTTTGATAATTTTCGTGCAAAGATAGGTTGAGAAGTGTAGGAATGGACCTAGAGTAGTTTAAATGTAGAGTAGAAGGATGTAGGTGGGAATTGGGGGTAGGGTGGGGAGCAGAGTGAGCCCAAGCATAACTAGGGCAGCAAGAGCAGGGCACAACTAATGAATTAGGAATGCAACAGTGGGAACAAACTCAAACCATGCTCTACTTCAGCTGATGACCTTCTGAGTGAGTACCTTAAACTAGCAGTTGTTAGCATTGCCTATCCTGTCCCAATCCTCATAAATAGGTCAGTCATGAAATTACAGATCCCCCCCAAAGAAAAAATACACATTATCCCTATAAGCAAAGGAGGAAATTCAACAGATGTTACTAACTTTAGACCTACACCAATCGTATTCTCCTTTATCCAAAATCCTTGGAAAAATATATTCAAATGCTATTTTTAAACTATCTCTTGCAGGAATAACTTCTATCCTCCACTCAACACAACTTCTGTGCCTCCCATAGTACTAACACTGCACTTCTAACTTTTATAGATATAGTAAATAAGAGCAGAGATGATGACAAACTAGTCTCCTCCTTATGTATAAACTTGCCTAAAGCCTTTGACACAGTTTGTCACAGCAAACTTATACTTCAAATATCCTATCTCTATCACAGCCAGCCCTTCTATGGTTCTATGGTCCAAGAGCTATCTGTCCAATAGTTGTCCATTACTAAAATCAAACTCCACCCTTTCTCCATACCTCAAAGTCACCGCCAGTGCACGACAAGACTCTATCCTTGGTCCCCTCTACATTAACATTCTCACTACCTCCCTCCACACATCCACACAATAGGCCTCCCTAATACAATATGAAGATGACTCCACACTGATATGCACATCTGATAAACTGGAACATCTCCAAAAACTTACTCAGGAAGTTTTAATAGGCACTGAACTATGGCTTTGTAACTCACAACTCATGCTCAATTAAAAAAAAAAAAAAACACTATGTTTTTTGTTCCCCAAATACCTCTCTTATGAGAGAAATAAAATGTAAAATCCTCTCTTAATAATACAACAATTGAAGTCAATTCTCATAGCAAATTATTAGCAATGATAATGTATGATAATCTTCAATTGCTGCATACATAAAATTGCATAAAAAGTCACCAAAACTTGGGATGCTTTTCAAAATCAAAGACTTTCTGACTAATGCAATTAAAATGAATTTGCTACTACATATCACCTCCCCTCACTACTTTATGGTACCCCCATCTTTATGAACCTCCAGGCATCACACAAATCAAAACTCAAACAATGCTATATAATAAAGTGACTAAATCTTCAACAAATACCGCTTTCAACCTATAAAGTATCCAGCATCTATCTCTTGTCCAGCACTAAATACCATGCTACACAACTGTGATTCTACTTGGTCATTATGATCTAATGGCCAAAAATTTCTCTCTGTCCACAAACCTATCAAATCTGCTGGGCACGATCTGTACTCGTGCCATGTTGCTAAGGCCTAGAACTCCTTACCTGTATCCATCAGGTCAGTGTCCTCCCTTCAGTCCTTTACAACCATTCTGAAAGACTTCCAAGCCAAAAATCTGGCTCTTTTATTGTTTAACCCTGTGATAAACTATAGCCAAAAATCTGGCTCTTTTATTGTTTAACCCTGTGATAAACTATAGCCAAAAATCTGGCTCTTTTATTGTTTAACCCTGTGATAAACTACATCCCTAAATATGAACAGGTAACCTATTCATATTATATACCTCCTTATCTCCCTTCTTCACTCACTTTCTTATTTCAATTTCTCTTTCATGATATTTTTTCTAAATATACCATAATCCTGTTTTTTTTTCTTTCATACTTCATATGGCAATTCCTGTTGGTATTATATTAACTTACCTATAATTTCCATAAAAATTGGCTAATCATACAAGTTGCATATGTTCTTAACAAATGTTAATACATTATGTCTAATTTGGTACAGTTATTTAAACTGTAGATGTTTTTGTATTATTTTTAAAGATTGTACAATTAGTGTTCTTAAAACATTTTTGTAATAATTTGGAGCTTTTCTCTACAGCCTTAACTGAAAATGAATACCTACCTAGCTGTTTTTCTCTTTAATCAAATATCAGTTCTTCTAGCTTTTCACGTTATGGGTCACCACAGCAGAACAATATTCTGCAGAACGATTGGCAGTAGAGTTTTACAGGGTCAAGCAGAACAACAGTCTGCAGAATGATTGGCAGTAGAGTTTTATGGGATCAAGTTGCCAGCCCAACTGTCCAATGTACCTGGCAGCATGTCTTTGGGATGTGGGAGGAAACCCACATGACTGCAGGGAGGACATGCAGACTCCGCACAAAAGGCACCCCATCCAAGAATCAAACCAGAGAACCTCTTGCTGTGAGGTGATAATAGTAGTGTCCAGGAAATCAATTTCCTTTTCTGACCAATTAACATCTACAAACCTTCGAAAGAACATAACATACTGCTTATATGTGCTAACAGATACGCTAATGCGGTGATGGCCACATGGGAGACAGAATATATACTGAAAGATCCATATAAGCAGTATGTTATGTTCTTTCAAAGGTTTGTAGATGATCTCTTTGTTTTGTGGACAGGTACACCTGAAATCCTCAATGAATTTGTGCAGTACATCAATCAATCCACTTCATATCTGAGGTTAACAGTTCATTGGTCAGAAAATGAAATTGATTTCCTGGACACTACTATTATTTTAGATGATGAGAATAATGTGTACACAAAAATGCACAGGAAAGATTGCCATGTCAATCATCTGCTGTAAAGGGATAGTATACACCCACCATACATATTTAGAAATGTGGTGCAGAATCAAGCATACAGAGTATCGAGACTCAATGTCAGAGATCAAGATTTTAATGAACAGATCAAGCAGACTGAAATAGAACTTAAAGAAAGGGGTTATAAAGACATTGAGATACATCATAATATTATTGTAAAGAAAAGGCAGACTAGGGCCAAATCTTATTTTTCTAAATTTCAGACTGACTCAATGCCAGATAAGCGGAGGAATGAATCAGATGAACCGAAAATGCTCCTAAGCTATGCTAAGCATGTGTTTCCATATATGGAAATTATATGTAGAAATTGGAATGCCCTGACCACAGATGAACAGGTCAGTAGAATGATAGGGACAGAGCCTAAGTTTGCCTTCAGAAATATGAAAAAGATGGCTATGTACCCCCAAAGATACATTAACAAAGAGAGAAAGTGGAAAGATTCACCCACGTGTAAATGTTCATTTTGTAAATATATAGACACTAGTGGACAATTTGTGCACCCAGATTTAGGTACCACCTTTAATTTTACAGTGATAATTACTTGTGACAGTGCACATGTGGTCTACTTAGCCAAGTGTCAAAAATGTAATAAGTTCTACAATGGAAAAACTGACAGGACTCTGAAAGAAAGAATTAGGGAGCACATTTATCATACTGGAAATAGGAACAGGTTGAATGCTCTAGCTAAACATGTTCTTGGGAATGATGCAACACTTATGTTTAGGTTTATGGGTGTAGCAAAAATCCATGAAAATAGGAGAGGGGGAGATATCAGGAACACTACTGAAGAAGTAAAGGCCCAATGGATAGTGAGATTTAGAGCTGATTCAGGGCATGGGCTTAATGACCATGTACCTTTAAAACCAAAGGTGAAATCTAGACCACTTAGGAGATAGGGTTAAAGTAGGGGTTGTGGATACATATTTTAAAACATAAAGTAGGCTATTGAATGTACTTTTTTATATTTTTATACACATTTTTACACATATTTTATGTATGTTCATGTATAGGCATATGTTTTTATGACACTTGTATTTTTAAAGGATGGTATATAGTTTTAAGAGAAACTGTGTAACTAAGCAATTGCTTAATTAAAGTCATGTGATTAGATGTTTTTGTATAAAGTTCAGTTCAATGTCATTTAGTATGATGAGACACCTGATGAAGCAACTTTTGTGAAAGCGCTTGTTTTATTAAACAATTATACTGGAGCCTGAAGGCTACATACCTGAGTTCATTGTTTTTCTACTGTTTGGATTTATATATTTGAGCGAGGGTACCTGGTGCAAAGTGATTCTGTTTGCTTATATTATTTATAATTTTTTTCATGGCTGTCTATCAGCAATGTGAGAGATGATTCTATCTGTCTATTTTCCAAGTGCAGCAAGTTTCTGAAAGTCATTTTGCAGGTGGGCTTTACCCTCCTTGTATCAGCAGCTGATTTCCTGCTAATTCTAACTCCAAGGCTCATATGTACAGTCCTCAGACTTTTAAGGGTTGCTAATTTTTTATACTTGTTGAAAAAAATTTACTTTTGTGTACAGGCTGTAGACGCTTAAGATAGTGTCTTTAATTTCCAACCATGTTATCAAGTTTGCTGATGACACCACAGTCATGGGGCTCATCACAAAGGAGGATGACAGGGTGTACAGAAAGGAGGTGGCATTTCTTATCATTTGGTGCAAGGGCAACAACCTTGACCTGAATGTAAGCAAGACTAAAGAGATTATCATCAGCTTCAGGAAAAGGAGAACAAACCATCCAGTGGTCACGATCAATGGTGAGAGTGTGGAGAGGGTTAAGAGTATGAAATTCCTGGGTGTACACATATCCGAGGATCTCTCGTGGTCAGGAAACATCAGCCAACTGGTCAAGAAAGCATACTAATGCCTCCACTTTTTAAGAAGGCTGAAAAAAGCTAAGCTTCCTCCCCATATTCTCTCTAACTTCTATAGAGGTGCAATAGAGAGCATCCTCACCTGCAACTTCACAGTGTGGTTTGGAAGCTGCATAGTTACAGAAAAGAAGGTGCTACAAAGAGTGGTGAGGGTTTCAGAGAAGGTAACAGGTTCCAGTCCTCCATCGGTGCAACATCTTTATTCTACAAGAAGCATCCAAAAGGCCACCAAAATAATACAGAACAACATGCATCATGGACATGGACTGTTTAAGCATCTGACATCAGGTAGGAGATATTGCAGCATCTTCTGCAGTACTACAAGATTCAGTAACAACTTCTGAACTCAGGCACTAGTCCCAGGGGTCTGGACACATAATAAGTCAATTTTTATTTATATTTGTAAAATATATACTTACATATATTCCAAGTAAGTGCAATATTTATTTATTATATCCATAGTCAGTATTATTTAACCCACTCAAGTGCAATATTAGACAAATAACTTAGGGATTTCAATCTGTAGTGTGTTTTGTATTACTTTAAATAGGGTAGTTACTTTAACTCAGGGGAAGGTATTCTTTTTGTATATGAGTGTTGGTAAATGTCTCTGCTCTTTTTTGTCTGTATTGATAGTAGTATTGCATTTCTTAGTTATGTTTATTGCTCTACTTGCATGTGTTGTTTCACTTTCCTTTGTAATCTCAAGAATTGAGCTGATGCACAAAATTTTGTTTAGGCTACACGTGTGTAGTTCTGAATGACAATAAAGTTTACTTTGACTTTAATCAGTAAACTACCTTGTCTTAGGCTTTTTCTCTGTCACTTCATAGCCAAACATTTTTCACAGTGAAGAAGAAAGGCATTTAAAGCTGTGATATATTTGTTTATTTATGGAAATGCATGAGAGAACTAGTTCACGGCCCTTTACAGCCATAACCATGGCCAAAGGCACTGAAAGAAATTTACAATAGAATAATGATACATAACAATTTATTTAATGGAAGACCATTAAGAAAACAATTTTTCCAGATTAGTTATGATGGTAAAGCTAAAAGTATACCATTGATACAGACAGAGCAGGCTATTCCATAGCTATTGATCATTTTGGTTAGTAATGTATTCAGATTAAAGACATTTCACACCATTCCCTTTAGAAGTGTTACATGTAGAGCTTTAATAATTTAGTTACTGCAGATCACTATCGTAGATCATCATTAGTTAGGGCCACTCAAATTCAGTGTCAGTCAAGCAACTCTTTACGTCATCTCCCTGAAACAACTTACATTCATTGCATTTTTGTAAGCGGTACAGAAGGATAGCTCTGAAGCTTGCTTAAGCTATTTCATGTCATATCTCCTGTGTAAGCATGTGTTTCGGTATGCAGAATCAAATTTACTATCACTCTTTTCAACTAAAGTAAGCAAAAATGTTGTGCATTTTAGTGAGTATTCACTAATGGTGAAATGGTACTGATACTCTGCTAGATTCTGCTACATAAGGAGGACAGATGTCTACATGCAGCAGTTTATAGATGGGGTACCCCAGTAATATGATGACCTGTAATATTCTCTATGTTCACTTTTTTATAGAGGCAGTGGTATTCTTAAAATATGAGCTGGCAATAATACTGCAAATCTGGTTGATGGTAGCTTACAATATGCCTGTGCTTGAAGGATGCTCTACTGATGCATGCACTCTTGATCTGAAATGAGCATATTAATGCATAGTGCTCACCTGAAATGAGCATATTAACACATAGTGCTCACCTGAAATGAGCATATTAATGCATAGTGCTCACCTGAAATGAGCATATTAATGCATAGTGCTCACCTGAAATGAGCATATTAACGCATAGTGCTCACCTGAAATGAGCATATTAACGCATAGTGCTCACCTGAAATGAGCATATTAACGCATAGTGCTCACCTGAAATGAGCATATTAACGCATAGTGCTCACCTTTTTATTCTCCAGACGTGACCCATAGAATAAAGAAAAGATCTTTATTAGTAAAATGAAATCATACCACAGAAAGGCTGCTAATGACACTGGAGGTACAGACCAAAAGCAAATGTACTAAATTATATTAAGAAGTATATGGTAAAAATAGAAAAGTTAGACACATCTTATATAGATAGAAATGAACATGTGAATTTGGCAAATAAAGGACTTTAGAATAGATAAAAAGACTTTATAACAGGTATTCAGCTGAATATCAAGGACAACCAACAAGGGGTAATAATATTAACTGCAAGAGGGGCTTCAGTGGTGATAGAAGAGGAAAAGATAGACAATAATGCTAGATTTGTGAAAATAAAAGGTTATTGGTAGGGGAGAATTACACTGGTGTGTATTTATATTCCAATTAAAACTACTATTATGGAATGTAAGAGAATTTTTGGAGGAAATAATTAACTTTTAGTAGGAACTATTATTTATTGTGGGGACTGTAATCTGATTTACCATAGCAATGCTATATCAGGAGGACCTAGAATGAAAAATATAAAAACAGAGTACATTTCTGAAAAACGATATTGATAATATTTGAAATGGATAATGTGAATTTATAGCAGTAACTTAGACAGAATTTACATATTTTCTCCAAAGTATAATAAATAGGCAAGGCAGGCTAGAAATTACATTATATGGGATCAAGTTGTTGTTGTTGTTGTTTTTCTTTTGGCTTTTCCCAGTTAGGGGTCGCCACAGTGAAACACCGGTCTGCTAATGATTGTCAGTCGATTTTTATGGTGCCAAGGTGCCAGCCCGACACCCAACCTTCAACGAAGGCATGCCCATTCACCCATGTCTTTCGAACGCCACTGCATTTAGTCAAACACTTTGAAACACATCCAATAACTATTTCTGATCATGCACCAGTAAAAACAAAGATAAAGCTGTAGGACAAAAAGACAAAACTGAGACACTGGCACTGTCCTACTTATTTGTTAAAAATAATTTCGTGAATGGGTAGTGGAAATGATTCACTAGTTACTAAGGAAGAAAGATATTTCTTTAGAAGAGGTCGCTAAGAAGTGAGACAAGATGAAAACTGAGTTTTAAAATTTGTAGAAATAAGAGAAAAGAGATATGGAAAAGAAGTAACAGAAATTATTTAGAGGCACTATCAAAGGTTAAAGAATCTCACAGAACAAGAACAGGAGTCTCTGAAGAGTGGTAAAGGGAAAATAAGGAGTATTTGGATAATTTATGTTAGTTTACAAAGATTGCTGTTAAGCAGGTATTTTGATAACAACTCCAGAGCACAAACATTCTTAGCTCAGTGACATAGACAACAGAAAGTAAAAAGCGTTGTTACCAAACCTAGGAAGCCTATGACAATTAAACTAACCATATACCATTTTGAGGTATTAGAGATATTTTGGAAATTCTGTGAAAATTTGTGTAAAGCAGGGGGAATGAAGAAACCAAGAAAAGGCACAAATGGTAAGATTCATGGAAGACTTAAGTTAATGTTAGAGGAAACGAGGCTTTAGAAATAATAACCAAGACAGAATGGGATGAAGTAAAAACAACATATGATAAATCATTGTGGAATTCTCCAGGAACAGATAGTATTCATGTGAATGTTTGACAGGAGGGAAGAAAGTAATCTGGAGGGACAGTAGGAACATCTTGGAAGAAAGGTAAAGATCCCTCAGATCCAGTTTATATAAGCCAGCTTCAGTGTTAAACCATGATTATAATCTGAATGAATTTGAATGAAACAGCTGAAGGCAATACAGGAGCGAGGAAGAAAACTACCTGTTTACCAACAGTAGAGGTCACTATAGGATCGCAAGAACCAACCAGGACACAACGTGGTGCACCTCTCACTGACACAGTGAGAGAAAACAACAGTAAAGGACAGGTTTTTCCATTGTTTCCAATAAAGTTGAGCAAAACAATGGAACTACGGTGCACAGTGGCTCGGAATCAATCCAGCAGTCATGGCCGACTAAAGAGGAAGCCAGAACACGACCCCCAGAATACAAGGAGTGTGAAGAAGATGTGACAAAGGAAAGACAGTCTCTGATATGGTGCATTTCCTCGAAGAACTGAATGGGAGTGAAAGGGTTCTTCTTGAACACGGGCTTAGCTTCATACCCGCAAGGCCCTCAGAGGTAACAGATTTGATTTTGGATTTAAAAATGTTTGTTAGAAGCATTATGCTTAAAATGGCTTTTAAAGATAATCGACAGATGGGCATACCAGTGATGATAAAATGTAGTGGATCATGTGATTCATTGACTATTTATTAAGCTGATTTGTTGAAGAATGATTTTATCTAATGAAGCCATGATAAAATACTGTGAAAGTGTTAATGTTATATTTGCTGTTTGTCTTTCGGCTTTTCCCGGTAAGGGGTCGCTACAGAGGAACTCCAGTCTGCTAATGATTGGCAGTAGATTTTTACAAAATGCAGAAATGCCAGCTCGACGCTCAACCTTCAATGAAGGCACGCCCATTTACACATGCATGTCTTTCGAACGCTACCCAACCATGGGGATGACATGCAGACTCCACACAGAAGGCACTCCCAAGCCCAGCCAAGAATCGAACGGGAGATATTAAAGGTTTTTATTCTTATGTTTGGCTTCCTGTTGCTTTGGTTCACTTTATGTGCTTTTTGGACATTATTACTTGGATTTTAAGTGAACCATTTGTCCATTTGGCTAAGCTTTTGGTGTATTTTTGGTCTTTTTCTTTGTAGTGGCCACTGGAAGCAATGGCAGAAGGGAAAATAAATGAAGTTGAACTTGACTACAACCCAAAACCCAACCATGGGAATATGACATTATCGGAGAGATTGTTGATTAGTTTGAGAGCACAAGAAAACCCGCTGTTAACAGAAGAAGCTTGTATGGATTTCCACCAGGACAAAGATACAGGTATTGATTATGATTCTTTCATAAATGTTATACATAAAATAGAGGGAGATATTTTGAAGCTGAAGAGATTACAAGCTCAGCGATTACATTTTGAAGCCTGTTTGAAGTACTGCATTGTACCATGTGGCTTAAGAGTTCTTAAGCTACCTACTTATGGTGAGCGTTATCCGGAATTGCTCTCCAAATGGCAGGAGTTGAACCTGGACTTGAGCTTCCATTATTTGAAGCTATTAATGGAACACCTTGTGCCTGAGGAGAATTTGTTAACTGAAACTATCATCAGAGAACAGGAGCAATTGTATGAGCAGTTCCCACATGGTGGATGACAAACTGAATTATTTGTTAGACTCAGCAGCTTTACTGGAGAAGAAATGTCTGCTGTCTAAAGCAAAGAAGTTGGATTGAGACCGCAGAGATTTTTTGGATGAGCATGTATTTGTCTGGCCAAGACATAAGGAAAGGCTGGATCCCTCCACAACACACACAGCGGCAATCCTGAGTGATCATCTAAAAGATAAACCAACAGAAGGAGCTAAGAATTCAGCAGTAGACGCAGTTATCTCTTCCACACTGATTAATTTTAATGAAACAGCTGAAGGCAATACAGGGGCGAGGAGAAAACTCCCTGTTTACCAACAGTAGAAGTCACTATAGGATCACAAGAAGCAACCAGAACACAGTGTGGTGCACCTCTCACTGACAGAGTGAGAGAAAACAACAGTAAAAGATAGTTTCTTTCTGTTGTTTCCAATATAGTTGAGCAAAACAATGGAACTAAGCAGCACAGTGACACGGAATCGATCCAGCAGTTGTGGCCGACTAAAGAGGAAGCCAGAATATGACCCCCAGAATACAAGGAGCCTAAAGAAGATGTGGCAAAGGAAAGACAGTCTGTGATATGGAACATTTCCTCAAGAGAACTGACTGGGAGTGAAAGGATTCTTCTTGAACATGGGCTTAGCTTCATACCTGCAAGGCCCTCAGAGTTAACAGATTTTGTTTTGGATTTAAAAATGTTTGTTAGAAGCATTGTGCTTAAAATGTCTTTTAAAGATAATTGACAGATGGACATACCAGTTTTTAAGAAACCAAACACATTTTTGCCACCTGTTGTTTATCCGGTGCTTAAACCTTTTAGGAAAATGTATGAAAATGAATTTCATGATATTGTATATAAAAGTGTGAATTCATGCAATAACAATATGAGTGTGGACAACAGTAGACCTGAGCATAATAGGGGATTAAATGTGAATCAGGATAGGAACACCAAAAAGAATAAAATATTTAGGAATTTGAGTAAGGCTGAAAATAATGCCTTGAAGGAATTACGCAATGATGACAACATTGTGATTAGGCCAGCTGATAAAGGGGGTCTAAAAGTGGTGCTGGATCGTGAATTTTATTATGAAGCCATGAAATAAATGTGGAGTGACAGTAATGTATATAGGAAAATGGATTTAATGAAAGTTAAAATGATGATACCTAATATGCACAGTACTTTGTATGATTGCTTAATAGGAAGGGATATTAGTTTAGATTTATAAAACTATTTCATATTGGAGTATCCCCTCATTCCAGTTATACAAGGACTATCAAAAGTCCATAAAGATGCCAGATGTCCACCCATGAGACCAATAATATCTGGTCACAATTGGTGTACTGAACCAGTTTCTATATACCTTGAAAAAAAAGTAGGATCCATTCTAGCTAAAAATCAATATGTACTTAGAGATTATAACACTTTCTTATTGATTTACATGACTTCACATCTAATAGTGGGAATTATGATACTGATTTTCTGTTAGTGACTTTGGATGTGAAATCTTTGTTTACAGTGGTACCAAATGATGCGGGCATAGAGATGCTCAGGAGCTATCTCAAGAGAAACAGTAATTATCAACATAAGTTTATTGAATTGCTTTGTTTATTGATGGAATTAGTACTTCAGAACAACGTGTTTCACTTTGAGTATGAGATATACATTCAGAAAGAGGGGGTAGCCATAGGGACATCAACTGCCAACAGCTATGTCAATTTGGTAATGGCTGCATGGGAGGAGGAGACATTGATAGGGTTGGTATTTTGGTACCAAGTACTATTTTACAGACGTTTTGTAGATGATCTCTTCCTTCTGTGGGGTGGCACCCATGAGAGACTCTGTGATTTTATTCGGTATTTAAATACTAATAAATCATTCTTGAGGTTCACTGTGAATCATTCTGTACATGAGATAGATTTCCTAGATGTGAACATTTATAGGAAGGTTGACAATGGCCTGAGTACGATGATATACAGGAAACCATGTTATAGAAATTCCCTGTTGCACAGAACAAGCATACACCCTACACATGTGTTTAGAAACATAGTGAAGGGTCAGGGCATGAGAGCATCAAGGCTAAACATAGAAGAGGCCGATCTTCATGAGGAGATGGACACCCTGAAGGTGAGGTTTAAACAGAGAGGGTACAATGATGTGTTGGTCAACAAATCTCTTGACGAGATTTCAGGAGTTAGAACCACATTAGCAAATTCATACTTTTCAGTGAGTGAAGCTAGTAGTAGAACTAACAGAAGGACTAGGAGGGAGAGAATCTGTATTCCCACATATTATACCAATGACATCAATATGGTGACTGAGGTTTAGACATTTTGGCCAATACTAACCAGTGATACGGATATTAAACATATAGTGGGTGAGAGACAGACCTTTAATTTTAAAAACAGGAAGTCTTTAAAACGACTTTTGTACTATCCCGGAAACAAGAAGAAGGAAGCAATGGGAAATAGCACACAGGCTACTATACTCTGTGGAAGATGTAATTTTTGTATATATTTAGACTCTACAGGATCTTTCAAACACCCAGAGAGTGGTAGACTGTTTAGTTTCAGTGTCCATGCAGACTGCAACTCTGAGAATATAGTGTATTTATCCATCTACAATATATGCTCCATGCTATATATAGGGAAAACAAATCATAGACTAAGAGACAGGGTCAGGAAACATCTATATGACATTAGAACAGGAAGTATTACTAATGGACTATCAAAACATGTGACAATGCTTGACAATACACACACATTTAGATGCATGGTGATAGAATAGTTAGAACTGAATGAATGAGGTGGAGATCTGGGCAATCAAACAGAGGTTGCGGAAACAAAATAGATAACCAGGTTAGGAGCTGATATTGGAAAAGGTTTAAATGTGAAACTTCCAATAAAGCCTGCTTTGAAAATCAAAACTTTATGCATAGACAGTATTTATATATGTTTTTGAAATATTATGTGCTTTCAGTACATTTTAGCATGCCACTATTAAATTGTATTTTCAAAATATAGATTTTTTTATATTTGACTGCCAGAATTGCTCCTTGAACTGGTGTGTGTCTTTAAATTAATTAAGTTTAGTTTCAGTTGCTATGGTGATAAAATTTTGTGGATCATTTGATTCTTTGACTATTTATTAAGCTGATTTGTTGAAAAATGATTTTATCTAATGAAGCAGTGATAACATACTGTGAAAGCGCTAATGTTATATTAAATATTTTGTATTATTTTTGGCTTCCCATTGCATATGTTCAGTTTATGTGCTTTTTGGACATGATTATCATGTGTTAATGTCTGTACTAGCTAAGATAATGGCAATGGTGATGCCAAAAACGATATTGATCAATGTAGTTTTATGGAAGGGAGACAAACATTTGGTAATATTAATAGAACAATGATGATCAGGAAGGAAGCAGAGTATAGGAAAACTTCACTGGTGTTGGTGAACCTTGATGCAGAGAAGGCATTTAATAGAGTCAGTTCAGATTTTATGAGAACAAATAACTATGGAGATAAACATAATGGAGTGGAATGAAGCCACAGAGAAATTTTGACTGCAGGTTAGAGACTGCCTCTCCTGCCATGAACTGATAATGAAAACTGATAATAAAGTATAGTCAAAGAGAAATGTATAAAGAGGTGTTAAAAAAGAAAAAAAAGTACGTAATGGTTGACATTTTCAGCTGAGTGTAGAACTAAAGCTGCTGTTAATTACTAGGGCATATAAAAAGTGCTGCATAACTGGAGAAATCAGTCATAAAAGGTTATAATTGGTTGGGAAGTGAGAATGGAAAGGCAATATACAAAGCAACAGTAAGATGGCATATGTTTGGCTTTTAAATATGCAACAAAGTCCAGATGAGTTATGATGTTTGCAATTAAGTGTTTACATAAATATTTTATACCCCAAGCAGACTTTAATTCAGGCAGATAACAACTACCCAAGCTATGATTGGGAATATGTTTTTTTCTGGGAATATAACATGTTGGAAGATTCTAACGATTCTTCACAGAGGACTTTATCAGATTGGGGAAGAAAATGCTTGTAATTAAGGAAATGATCATTTTGAGCTTGGTATATATCTGAATTGCCTAAACGTAGTAAGGCCTTACTAAGTTCAATACTATTGGCTGCCAAAAAAATAATTACTAAACGATGGGAGTCAGAATCTAAACCAGCCATAACCATAGTATTAAATAATATAAAAGAGACTAAAACATTTGAGGTGAGATCTTTATGTAAAGGAGATAAAAGAATTTGAGGTGGGATAGTTAGAAAAGGGAATGAACAAATGATATAGAAATAAATGGAATTTGTAGGATGATTACATGTAGAATAATGGAAGACTTAAATTTAAGGGTAGGGGATATAAGTAATTTCTGTAATGTTGGGGAGAATCATATTCTTAAACATGGAAACATAAATCTATAATGCATGAGACAAATGAAAACTGTGTGCACAATGATTTGTTTTTTTCTGTAACTATATATGTGCCTATGCATTATTTAAATGGCATGAACTTAATAAAGGTGTCTATAAAATAAGTGTATAAAAACTAAAGCTACTTTAACTACTTACCTATATATAAAACTTATCGGATATGTCCATTTCAATATAAACATAATGCATACATTTAGAAAGGGCAATTTTATATTATATTCAAAGGTTTAGGTCATACTTGCAAACTTATTGTATTTCTCCAAAAAAACATAAAGCCAGTGCAGGCCAAAAGTTATAATTCACATTTGAATCTTTATTAATGCAGAAATTCAGTGTTAGCTTCAGTCAGCATATTGCTTTTCATTGTACATCTTGAATATCTGTGTTATCTCAACATTCATTCTTACTGTGTGGTTTTTGTAAACATCTTATTTGGTTTCTCTAGCTATTAGTTTTACCATTGGTCTACAAAACCCTTTATGACTGCTAAATTATAAATTTAACTTTTCTAAATGTAATTTCTAAAATTATGATAATGAATCTCATTTCTAATATTATGGTGAAGAATGTGTATGATTGTTCTAGATCTTTAACCACATGTGCAGTATAAGGTCCTATTTCTCGTCCTTTGCTTTAGCTTTATTTAGATCATCTTGCACTTTAGTCAATTTTACATCCAAAGTTTTATACCAAAATATAATTTTGCAACAAAGATATATTTTTAAACAATTACTAGTATAACTGAAAGAGACATTTATTCATTAATTCATTCATTCATTCATTCATTCAACAAATCATTAAAATCATTTAATTTGGTTAATTAACTATAAAATTCTTGCATTTTTTTTTCAAAATACATAACTAAAGTACAAATAATGCCATTAAGGTTTGTTAATGGGCAAGAAATTTACTCTAAATGAATCAACTTCACTTATTAGTTAATTTGAAATATAAGGCTGGATTCATTAATGTTTACACTTAGTGTACACCATTCTGAGTGAATAGACAACACAAGTAAAACTCCTACCATCTTCCTCCTAATTTTAGTTTTCCTATATTCTCTTGCAACTTTAAATATCAAGGGGTGTTCATAAAGGTTACTATGGTATGTCAGGAATCAAACTGCCCAAACCAATACGAGTACACTTGTCAAGATCAACTGAATAAAATCGGTAAAAACACACAAGTGTATTCACCACGGAAAAGGCAATACCAAGTACTCACAAAGTCCATAAAAATGCGAACAAATTCTTTAATCCATTTGAAGTTACAAGCAGGAAAATAAGCGCTTTCACGTAACAACTGTACACTTCATCAGATTCTACTCATAATACAGCTAATTCAGTTTATATAGCCAAATGCCATATCTAATTGATGTAATTAAACAATTAGCTAAGTAATAAATCATCTCAGTTAAAGCAACACCTTCCTTGTATTACATAAAAACCTCACTTACTTCAATTTCTAGCATGTAAACGCACTATATAGCACATTTTTAACTTTAATATCTAGCTACCTATAAAACTTACAATAAATAATACACATCTTTAATATTACTATAAATATAAAATGAATATACAATGTATGTCCCTAACATTCATATATATAAAACTCATTTAGAGACATATCAACCATATATTACTATAGACTATCATATAATATAATTATTAAAATATATATATATATTTACTGGAGCATGCAGGGTATGTTCTCAAACCATGGTTGATGACACCCATCAGAAATACACACAGCCATGTAGGATGTTATAATGAGGCACACACTCAAACAAGAAACATCACAGAGTGTGTGTCTGGCTACGGAAGTCACAGTTTTGGTGCCAAGAGACACCAGGTGTGGTTCTGCAGTACAATTACAGTACTTGTGCCAAAATTATGACTGTTCAAGTTATCCTGCACAATAGTATCCTAAGGAAACAGCTGCAACAGAAACACCACCACTGGAAAGATCACCACAATCATACATAGGTGAAGACTCAGAAGGGGAACCACCAGCTGCTGCTGGCGTAGGTAGACATAGGCATGTACAATATACCCTCACCATGGCCAACATGCAACAGATAGCACACATGCTGACCATCTAAGGGGTACAACTTTCATCCTATGCACATACATACAGTAAAAGTCATGCCAGGCAATGTTCACAACCTTTACTTATCCATGTAATGGCTGCGTACTGCCAGCATCAGACAGACTCAGCCCCTACTTACAACAGTTGCAGGACTATCAAGGTAAGTGTTTGACATGAACCAGAAATAAATGGGTAAGAACACAAATGAATGGCAGATACTTGCATAGTGTTACTTGAAAATGTACCCAAGTAGAATGTGTGTGAGTTACCCAGCGATGACATCAATATGTGGAAGGACAAACTTATGTCAATAGATTTCTGCCGTTTATCAGCTAACATACTTCACACATTGAAAATGCACACAATAGAAAAAGCAGTCTAAAATCTATTTATCCCTACATTCTCACAAGTGGAAGAATAAGCCTCATTGACATATCAACAATTTCAAGGTAGTAATCACAACATTAAAAAGATTGCAAGAAATCAAAGTTTCAAAATAACATCACCAATACAAATACTAAGTGCTCAGTTAATTATGCACCCTGTGCTTCAGACAAAATGCATATGTATCCCTGAATCCAAAAGAAAGAAAGAAGGTGAAAGCACAGCTACCATTTGCACAGGGTGTTTTTTTTTTTTTGGGGGGGGGGGCAGGAGGCCAAGGCTGACACAAAAGTAGTGAGTGTGTGTGAGCAAGAAAGACAAGCAGGCAGAAATGTAACTAATTATCAAATGGCTAGTGAGACAGATTGAACTGCAAGCCTCATGAATGCCTCATGTACCTGTTATGTGTGTGTGTTTGCATGGGCACTGATTGTGAAATGTGTGTGGTTGTCTGCAGGAACCCAGCCAGACTCTGTGTTGGCTCTATGTCCTGGCATGCCTGACATGTGGTAGCCAAGCATGGAAAAGGTATCTGTTCATTATTGTCAGCCCAACTGTGAGAGCTGGCTCAGCCAGTAGTTACACTAGCACATCCATGCCCATGGTTAGATGTGCTGGTGCTACCTGCACATCAGTGATGTCTGCTAGACAAGCTCTTCTCATGACATGACCCCATGCCTACTACATCTGGCTGTGGACACGTCCACCATTGGTGGTGCACTGGAGGAAGTGCCACTACAAGAGCAGGATTGTATACAGCCATATTGGCTAACAGTAGATTATGTTGCAGCTTTACAGCCATATGGATGATGTCCCCCTCCTGGCAGATGTTCCCTCACTGTCACTGCCCATTCCATCACTTCATTCAACCGATCCATTAAGTTGGCAACATGGCAGAGGCAGTCATGCAAATCAACCTGTATCACATCTAGAAACCTAAGCATGTCCTTGTGGAATGTGCCTGCATCTCCATGATGGCCTTAAACATACATTGAGTGGCATGCAATGACACAACAGCATTAGGTGGAGGGTTGACAATAGGACTCCTCTGAGCTCCCCTACCAACCCTACTGCATGGCTCCTTGTCAATACTTTGGTTATGGCCAGTGTCAACCAGCACTGAAGCCACAGTAACCACATTACCTTTATCCAGTGTGCCACCCACAACCTGTTCAATATCTGAGGCATCAGTGGAATGGGTATGTGTAGGCATACTGACTGTCCTGAGAGAATACAGGGGTTGTGTGACCCACAACCTCAGTGGAAGTTTCAACCTCTACAACTGCCCCCAACAGTGCCTCTGTGTGGCCACCAGAATCATAAGAGCCTGCTGTACTCTGGCATCAGGTGGTAGGAGTTTTACACTTCCACTGTCATCATCATCTGAGATAATAAGCAATAGACACAGGAATGAAATTATGACTGCATTAAATATTAATCCAATATAGGTGAATATCAAATTGATTTATAAAAGATGCTTGTGTTACAAATGTATTAGAAATGTATGTCATTTGTATATCAAATGGATTTGTACAGATATTCATGCCGCAAATGTATTGGTGAGGTTTGCTTGTGCTAAAATGTATCAACAGTGCACCCTGCAGGAATTAAAAGAAATTTATACATATTATTCTAATGGAATTAAATGTATATGTTTTAATAGAAGATACTGGCACAACGGAAGTTAACCAGCTAACTTACTTTAAGAAAAATAAAAGAAATGTAGATGAACTGTTAAACCATTAAATGGCACCTCACAGTGCTGAATAGGACATAGAGATACTGAGTCTCAGAGACTGAGTAGTCTGTTTGGAAAGCCTGACTAGAAAGATCCTCACTAACAATATCTTGCCTTGCAGTAGTAAGTAACTTAACTAGGGAACAGTATTTTTTTTAGATTCAGTCAGGAATATAGTGAAGCTTAGTTCAGAGACTGTTTTTCTTTATTTGTATAAATGTATTAATGTTAATGTCAATATTTTCTGAAATTTGAATGTTGTGGTTTACTGTAAATATATATTCAGTAGTTTCATGCTCTTTTATTATTTATTATTAAATATATTTTTACTTTTATAGTGGCTGGTCCTTGTACAAAGTTCTTAACCTTTGAGGGTGCTTATATTTATTTGGTGACACTGTGTGGGCCACTCCAGAAGGCCTAGCCATCTTGTTGAACTGCTACCATCCATATTAATATTACACAGTATAATTGGACATCCTTTGTTAAGGGTCTCAGAGTAGCTGATTGTGGAGTTCTGGTGGTGGTGATAACTACCTTATAGTCTGGGCAGAATGGGGCATAGCTAGTAAACCTGTGCCAGCCTTTCCCAAGTGTATGTCTGTGTGTGTGTGTGTGTGTGTGTGTGTGTGTGTGTGTGTGTGTGTGTGTGTGTGTGTGTGTGTGTGTGTGCGTGTGTGCGTGGTGCACATCAAATCTCTCAGAGTGTGTGTGTCAGCAACTTGGGGCATTATATATACAAATATTAACCATAAAGATGGGTAACAAGCTTTAAATTATTTTTTGGGTGATAGCCCTATTTCTCACTATGTATTAGATTTGATTCAATTTTGTTTGACAAATAATTTTTTTAGTTTTAATGAAATTATTTACCATCAATTGCAAGGGACTGCCATGGGGGCACCTTTTGCCCCCATGTATGCTAATATTTTTATGGCAAAATTTGAGTTGGATTATATTTATACCAATTCCTTTGTACAGAATCATGTGATTTCATATTTTCGTTACATTGATGATTTGATTTTTCTGTGTAAGGGTGGACGTGATTTGGTTGATCAGTTTATACTCCAACTCAATAATAATAGATATAATATTAAGTTTGATGGTCTGCAAGTTGGAACAAGGGTTAATTTTTTAGATATTTCTTTGGTAGGTAAGGAAGATGAACATATTTTTACTACCATACATCAAAAATTTACTGATGGCAATCAGTACTTATTTGGTACTAGCTGTCACCCATCACATACTATTAAATCTTTGCCTTATGGGGAAATGGTTAGGTTGTCCAGATTATATAATAACTATCAAGATCTGGAGAGGCAGATTACAAGACTTGTTAAAGTATTTCTACATAGAGGTTATACTATGCAATTAATTATGGAATCTATTAATAAGTTTATAGCAGTCACGGAGGGATATATTAGATCAAATTATAAATTTAAACAGAATAATAATATACAACAAGATGATATTTATTTTGTTACTACATATAATTTATTGAGTAAACAAATTTGGGATACAGTAAAATACTATTGGAAATTTTTACTGAAAGATAAAGTTTTACATAGTTTGCTCCCTTTGAGCCCTCTGATTGCTTATAAAAGGGGACAGAACTTGGGTGATATCTTGATAAGAGAATATTTTATATGCCCTACTGATAAATTATTTCCTTCATTAGGTACATGTGGTACTTTTCCTTGTCATTCTTGTAATGTATGTCCATTTATTAGGTTATCATTTAATAAGATCAATTATAAAGGATTTGTTCCTAATAAACAGTTCTTTTGTTATTCTGATGAGGTTATTTATTGCCTTAAATGCCCTTGTAATTTATTTTATATTGGCGAAACCAAAAGAAAGTTCAAGCTTAGATTACAAGAGCACATTCGAGATATTAAGAGGGGTGCAACAAAGAATTCAGTGGCCTTACATTTTTTAGAAACTCATGATAGTAATGTAAATTTATTACAAGCTACTATTTTAGAGCAAATTTTTGTTAAAAAAGGAGATAATAAATTATTAAAAAATATGTTATTATACAAAGAATCTATTTATATACTTAAATATAATACATTATTTCCTTATGGTCTAAATATGTAAATTAATTGGAAATATTTGATATAATATATTTGTATATTTTTGTATGTTTATTTTGTATGGGTTTATTTTGTATGGGTTTAGTTTGGGAGAGAGTGTAGTCTCTTTAAATATGTAATTGTTTAATTGACTAATTATGTTATTATTGATTTGTCTTCAGTATATAAGGGAATGCAATTTTACCATGAATTATGTACTCTTTGAAGGCTGTGGTGGCCGAGGCACTAAGACATGTATTTGAAATAAATAATTTACGTGGAATCGCTGTTGTTTTTTTACTTTTAGTCTTTTTCAAGACTTCTTTGCTGTTCGTTGGTTATTTGTTTACAGAGAGGGTGCTGGAGGACTTGGCTTGGATACTCAGCTGAGGACCTAACCCTACAGCTGTGACACTGGAGAGTCTTATTGAGGATCTAGAGGGAGACAGATATAGCGATATCTAGACCCCAGGCTGAGTATGTTTCCCATGTGATCATAAGGGAAATTGTACTTGATGCAGAGAGGTCTGCATCTGGAAATACTTAGTGTATCCATTTGTATTTCAAGTAAACATCTCTCTCCAGTATCAGTTCAGTGGTAAGGATTTAAGTTCCTTGATTATTGGTCCAGTGTGGGGATGTCACACATTGGTGGCATCACATATTGGTAGCAGTGGTGGGCATCATATATTGGCTGGCAGTGGTGGGACCATCACATGCTCACACATTGGTGAGCAGTGTTGTGGATATTGAGCTCCTGCAGCCTGTAAGCAGTTGTCACTAAAGAAAGGTGTATCAGCAGCCACACAGTAGACATTCAGAGTTTTATATCACAATAGTTTTATTTATTTATGTTTTGCTAGCTTAGTCAGGGACAGCAGGAAAGGATGTCAGGAGAGGATTATGGCAAGCTGACAAGGAACCAGTTGGCTAAGATGTGCCAAGCTAAAGGACTGGTGCATGCAAACATGACTAAAGGGGAAATGACTGCAGCCTTAATCACAGCTGCATCAGAGACTAGCAACCAGGAAGACAACCAAAATGGCACTGGGAATGTACAGCTCTCAGAAATGACAGTTTAAGTTTTTTTCAGAGGACTTAAAAATCCATCTGGAGTTAAAGAGACTTGAACCGGAGTCCAAATGTTTGGAATTAGAATCAGTAGAGAGACTGCAGCATTTGGAGGTCAAAGTAGAATCAGTAGAGAGACTGTGACATTTGAAAGCCAAAGAAAATGAGAGGCAGAGGCAACATGAAATATAAATGGTGACTTTTTGCTAGGGTCATGGAGGTAAAGGGTAAGGGAGAAACTGTATCCCAGAAGCGATAATGTTCAGTAAACTTCTTCCACAGTACTAAGAAGGTGCTCATTTTGATAGTTTCATTCATACATTTGAAAGAGTGTGCAAACAGTATAATGTTGACTGAGGGCTCTGGGTACAGTTCCTGACCCCCTTATTCCATGGTAGAGCTGTAAATGCTGTTTCTAAATTGGTTGATACTGATTGTTTAGATTATGCTGAAGTTAATCACTATTTATTACAATGTTTTAAGTTAACACCTGAGGTTTACAGAAAAAAAGTTTTGTGAACATAGACCCAAGGCATATGAAAGTGTTATGTGATTATGTTGCTGAACTAAGCACTTATTTTCATAGGTGGGTGAGTGGGTGTCAGGTCAACACTTTACAATGTCTGCCAGACCTTTTGGTGAGGGAATAAGCCCTTAGCACTTTGCCTAAGGACATGAAAATCTGTTTCGCGGACAGGGAATGCAACTCTGCAGATGAACTAGGGGAAAAAGGAGATCTATACCTAGCAAGCAGGACATCACTGCATGGAAAAGGGATACACAGTGTTATACATGGATATAAGGGAGCACATGGTGGGCAGCCTAAACTACCCCAACAGAGTCTACCAGCAACAGGGGAAGCCACTAGTTCAGGTACGTGGCCAGGATTAAGGGTTAAATGTTTTAAATGTACCTAGTGGGACCATGTAGCATACAGATGTCCATGGAGGCAAGGTGGGGAACCAAAGGTGGGAGATCCAGCAAGTGGGAATAACAGAATCCCAGTGGTAAGCTGTCTGGAGACAACAGGAGTACCAAACTACCAGCATTGTTTATATCCGATGTTGGTGGATGGAAATAGACCACTGCCAAGAGAGATACAACCTCTTATATAACCATTGTGAAGCCTGCAGTGGTTAAAGAGGAGCAGTACTTGCTTGGGCAGTCTACTCCAGTCAGAGCTTAAGAGGGATCCCATTCCAAATGCCTTTGACCAGGGTTCACCATGACTGGGAGTGTGGAAAAGGAAGCAAGCAAGTAGGTGTGTTTGAGGATATCCCTGTGGATGTCTTGATAGGGAATGATTTTGATAATGCAGTACCTTATGTGTATGCAGTGACATGCAGTCAGGCTTGGAGACAGGCATGTGGGTCTGGTAGCCTGGGAGAGACCCAGACAGACCACACACCTGAAGCCTGAACTTGTGATGTGGCTACTTCAGGGAGGGAGCTACCCTGTAGCAGTGAGACTGAAGGTGAGTCACAGCTGCTGGTGGATAATGATGTTCCCTTGGACAGAGTGACTGCAAGGGCAGAGGTGAGTAGTAGTACCAAGGTTCACAGTGAGGAACCTCTGTCAGAGGATACCAGACTTCCTGTGGAAGGGGAGCTGGGAAGAGTTACAAAGAGTGAGTTGAGAAAGGCTCAGCTCTCAGACCCTACATTACAAAGCTTGAGGGAGGTTGCTAGGGAGGCATCTGATTCTCAAGGAAAAGGGAATTCTGTATACTGCAACAAAGGGTTACTGTACAGAGAGTGGACCCCTGAGGGAGGGCTAGTAACTGAGGTAATACAGAAGTTGGTACAGCCCAGAGCTTATCGGCTATCACTTCTCACTTCTAGCCATAGCCCATGACATTTCCTTTGTAGGTCATATGGGTATAAAGTGTACCAGGAGATGTATTATGCAGAATTTATATTGGCCTGGGATTGCCAGGGATGTAACAGGCTACTGCAGGACCTGTGAGCAGTGCCAAAAAGTAGATACGGCAGGGGACAATGGTCAAAGCTCCTTTGATGATTTTGCCTGTGCTAGAGAAGCCATTGCAGAGGGTAGCTATGGATATGGTGGAGCCTCTGAGTACCCCAAGTTCCACAGGACAGAAGTATATCCTAGTGGTAGTACATTATGCTACTAGATACCCAGAGGCAGTGGCTCTGTCCTCCATTGAGGCAGAGAAGCTGGCAAATGCTTTGCTAAAGATTTTGAGCAGGGTAGGTTTCCCAAGAGAAATATTGACTGACAGAGGTGCCAATTTCATGTCAGACCTGCTGGTTTCTCTGTGGGAGCACTGTAGGATAAAGCATCTAAAGACCACCCTCACCACCCCCAGACTAATGGTCTTGTGGAGAGATTAAACTCTACATTAAAGAGCATGATACAGGCATTTGCAGACCAGTTTACGAGAGAGTGGGACAAATATTTGCCCCATATATCGTTTGCATACAGGGAGGTGCCACAGGAATCCACAGGTTTTTCACCCTTTGAGTTGCAGTATTGGCATAGGGTGAACGGGGCCATTAGATTTGATTCATGATGAGTGGGAGGGTGAGTGTGAATCCCACAAGGATTCTGTTGTGGCATATGTTCTAATCCTCAGGACAAGGCTTACAGAGCTCATGGGTTTGGCCCAAGAGAACTTGGCAGGGGTCCAACAGCAGAAAAAGGTCTGGTATGACAGGAATGCTCGAGCCAGTGAGTATGCTGTAGAACAGCAGGTTATGGCACTCATTTCTGTCAGACACACTAAGCTGCAGGCAGCTAGGAATGGACCCATCAAGGTGGTAAGGAATGTCAGTGATGTTAACTACACGGTAGAACTGCTAAACAGGAGGCAGGGGCACAAAGTCTACCACGTTAACATGTTGAAGCCTTACCATAATAGACAGGTCCTTGTGCTCAGTATTTGCAGTGGGTGGTAGGAGGAGTCTAAGGGAGATCTGGTGACTGAGCTCATCAGTGAGGCTCGGAATGACACCTCTGTGGAAGGGGTAGTAATGTCCTGGTGGCTATCACCTACCCAGGTTTGAGAAATTTGAGGAGTGTTACAGGAGTGTGGGGACATGTTCACTGGGAAACCAGGGTATACCCAGTTGGTGCAGCACCATGTAGATACAGGGCCCCAAGGACCTATAAGCAGGCCCCTTACAGTATGCCTGAGTGAGTCAGAGAGGAGATACAGAAGATGCTGGAAATGGGAGTAATCCAGGAGTCCAGTAGTCCCTGGGCCTCCCCAGTGGTGCTGGTACCAAAGAAGGATGGCAGCACCGGGTTCTGTGTCGAGTACAGGAAACTATATAGTCACACAGAGTCAGGTGCTTACCCCATGCCTCGGACAGGTGAAGCCCTAAAGCAGCTGGGTGGAGCTAAGTATCTTACCACTACTGGTCTTACCAAGGGCTACTGGCAGGTGCCCTTGACTCCCAACACTAGACTGAGGTCAGCCTGTGTGACTCCTTTCTGCTTGTATGATTCACAAAGATGCCCTTTGGGATGAAAAATGCCCCAGCGACTTTCCAGAGGCTGGTAGATAATATCCTAGCAGGAGCAGGAGATTATGCCCTTGGTTACTTGGATGATATTGCCATCTGCAGCCATTTCTGGCAAGAGCACCTTCAGTATGTCAGGGAGGTGCTGGTCAGACATATATATGTATATACACACTATACATATATAGACAGAAACATATATATATATATATATATATATATATATATATATATATAGATATGTATATATTTTTAATATATACTGACTTAGCCAAGGGAGCACTCTGCTAGCTGCAGAAAATGTTTTGTAAGAGAGTTTAAAGCCAGCAGGTAGTCTTGAGCAGGCAAGCAAGTTACCTCCATAGTAAAAATAATATGCAATTTATTTATTAGCATTTACTTACCATGATTATGTGTCTGGACATAAGTAGCCCCCTTTCAGTGGAGGCCTTGTGAGAAAAAGCTCCAGGTATTAATACATGTACAAAAGGTACAAAAAGTAGATAAAAAAATTGCAATGGCTTTGAACAGTTTAACAGAATAATAGTAAATAGAAGAAGTGAACTACATGCACTCACATGCTGTATTCTCAATATACAATTGCTCAAATAGGTAAGTGGTCAAACTTTCACTGTCTTGATCTCCCTAATCTACTTATCTCCCTTAGCCCTACCGGATCCCTAAATCTAACCATAAGATTCTGTTCCAACTGTCTAAACTTGAAACGCTCCTTCTGTTCCCTAACCCTAAGACCCATTTTCATTCCCTAACCATAAGATCCCTCTCTCACTCTCTGATCCTAGAACTCTCTTCCTGCTCTGTAAACCCCAAACTTTCTTTCTGCTTCCTAAACCTAAAACTCTCTTCCCACTGATGCCCTCATCCATACTCCCATCCCCTCCTACTCCCTCACCATAGCTGCTGCCTTAGTCCATGCTCCCAGCCCCTTGTTACTTCCTCACCATGGCTGCTGCCCTAATTCATACTCATATCCACTCCTCCCCCCTGACCTTGGCTGCTGCCCTAATCTATACCCCAATCCCATCCTACTCCCTCACCATGGCTGCTGCCCTAATCTATACTCCCATCCCCTCCTACTCCCTGGCCATGGCTGTTGCCCTAATCCATACTCCCATCCCCTCCTACTCCGTCACCATAGCTGCTTCTCTAATCCTTACTCCCACCCCCTCCTATTCCCTCACCATAGCTGCTTCTCTAATCCTTACTCCCATCCCCTCCTATTCCCTCACCATAGCTGTTGCCCTAATCCATACTCCCATCCCCTCCTACTCCGTCACCATAGCTGCTTCTCTGATCCTTACTCCCACCCCCTCCTATTCCCTCACCATAGCTGCTTCTCTAATCCTTACTCACATCCCTTTCCACATCCCTTCTACTCCCTCACCATGGCTGCTGCACTTACCTTGCACAAACTTGAATAATGTAAATTGATAAGTTGCATCAACTGCTTGCCTGAACTCATATTCACATCTGAGCATGAGTAGCAGCCCATCTGAGATACAAGAAGTTCAAGTCTCTAGTTTTGAGACAGTGGATTTCAAGAGCATGGGACTTTATTTCATCCAAACAGAAGAAACAGTAGAACATAATCAGAATTTTACAAAACACAACAGAAGATTTCAATAGATAAAAAATACTGCAGTTCATGAATAAAATCTAACAAACAAGTACAATGATGGTTCAAAACAAAGAAAGGTTAAGGAAATAAAAGAGAAAGTAATTTCTGAGGGCAAGCTTTTAAAAATTGAGGTTAGAGGAAAAACATATTTATGTAATGGGTTAGTCAAAGTGATAGTTATACAGCAGAATGCAGGAGAATCAAGGTAAGTTGTTAAGTGTGAAAGGTAACAGCTGGGAAATAGGTAGAGGTGCCAGAACAGAAAGTGGTCGGATCATGCATTGAATGTGGTAGAGGCTGAAACAGATGATTAGTAGCTAAGCTGAGTGCGGGGAAGGCTGGGGACGGTTGAGTAAAATGATATAGGATTATTGTCATGAAGAGAGGCTGTAAGCTCCAATGTATGGTTTGTGGTTAGATAAAGAGAGACAAAGAAAGGATCTGATGTGAAAGAAGGTGAAAGAAAATTGAGAGAAAAATCAAGGTAGTAAGTCTGGAGATTTTGAAGGGGGAAACAGAGGGTGCAGTATAAATAAGTGTGTGTGTGTGTGTGTGTGTGTGTGTGGTGGGGGGTGAGTAGAAGGGTAGGAAGTGTTAAGGAACAAGAAAGGAAAGCATGTGGTTTACAGAGAAAGCATGACAGAGACACCAGCTATATATAATATACTAGTATAGTTTACTTTGATAAGATGAGTGAGGGTAGCATAGTTTAGAATACATTGCATGGATGAATAGGAAGTTTTATCTGACCAGGAGATAAGCAGGAACGCAGCCAATAGGTTCATTACATGTTGTTTAATTAAACAAGCCGCAATTAAAGTTCTAGTATTATTTTGATTAACATTATTCTGTTTTCAAAAATGAAAACAAAATTCCACTTTTTTGATAATTAAGCTGAGGATGTCTATTATTTCTCTTAATGTAATTAAACAATGGAATTTATATTTTGTTTTACAATACTCTTTAACAGAGTATATTGTGTCTTGTTTATCCATTTTTAAAGATAATTACTGAATGGTAACCAAAGAAGAACATTTGTTCTTCATAGTAGCTTCTTCCATGGTAGTTTTAGAATTACTCATTTCTAAGGATAAGAAAAGCAAGAAGGAAAAAGATGAGAAGAGCCAACACATAATCCAATTGGCAATTATTTGTAGAATTATTTTATTTGTGCCAACAATTTCTAAACTTCCTCTTCTTACTGTAAATTTACAATTGACTTCAAATAAATCCCTGGAAATTATAAATTCCTGTCAGAGAAAACAAAAATCAGCAGAGCATTTTGCAAGAACGTTTAATTGTCAGTCGTCTTGGCCAAATCCTTTACTGCATAGATTTCTAGAATTAGGTCAACAAATTATTTTGCAAATTCACATTCTGGAAGCATCTAAGAAATATAATGCCTTTTAACCAAGCAAAAGCCTTCTATAAATCAAGATTATGAGTGTGAAATACACTGGAGGCAATGAGCCATAGGTAGGATGGATGGAGGTGAAGGGGTGGCTACAACAGGTGCAAGTTATTGGGAGCCATGATTGGCAGGTGCTAATGGTTTGGAGGTGAGTATGGTGGCAGAAATTAGCACCAGTACTGCAGTCATGAATAAAGTGCTCAGTGTGAAATAGCAGGCAGGTTGCTGCACTTAGAAGAAAATAGTAAAGTTTATTTTTTAACTTTTAGAAGACCCCCTTTGTTTGTTTTCCTCCTCAGATTTGAGTTTTGAGTTGGATGGGAACTGCACAGGGTGCCAAATGAATTATCTTTGGTTCTAATCTCAAATTCCATGCACTTTTTATTTACATTGGTCAAGCAAAACTGTAAGAGAGTAAAACAGTGACTGTGAACAGAAAACACAAACGTCTTGCAGACTTCCACTTAGAGCAAGTCCTCCAAATAGCAAATTGCAAGAATATAATAAGATTCCTACAGAGATACTTCCACTATGTCAAGAGTCAAATGTCTCTACCAAACAATTCTACATCAGGGTCAAAAAGCATAATCTCTTCCAGTCAATTCTCATTCTGTACTGAGAGGTTCTAAGCAGCCGTTCCTCATACACTTGAACATCTCGTATATACTCAGAGGTGAAGTTCTCTTCCACATGCTTTATCACAAATTATTAATACTGCCTCCAGTCAGGTAACTGTTGCCTGCTCTGCTCTGCTTCAGTGGTTGCCACACTTTCTTATCTTACAGTTTAAGGTTTACCAACATTGCACACCACATCAAAAAGAAGACAATGACAATGCTTTATAAAAATGGCAGATTCAGCATTATTCAACCTCTGCTATGCCATTATGACCTACACCCAGCATAGAACCCCAGCTACTATACTTGTCAGGATGGATTACTTGACTTGGGTAATGAACAGAGGTCATGTTATATAACATCTAGGGTGTCAAAGCCTTTATTTTGCCTAGTCTCTGAATGAATTCACCTACCATAGGCATTCAGTAAATACAGAGTATTGACAGCTCTGTCAGTTTCCAGAGGGCATTGCAAAATGTCATGCTCTATTCACTTTGAAACTCCTCAACAGCTTGAATGTCTTTCTCATTTCCTTACTTAACATATTTCTACATGACTCGAGTACCCTATGTGTTTTTGTTTTTTTTTAGAGTTTCCTTCTCTTCTGGCATAGTTTTAATACAGTGTTGACTTAGATTTATTTGCCCATGAAGCTGAGAAAAAAAAAAGCTCTTTGTTGCTCATTATGAATTGCTCCACTTCTTGTTTCTGAGTCTTAGACAAAGTCTCATTCACTTGAACAAAACAGATAGCATTCTCTGTTATCTTAATATGTTTCTCAGCTTCTACACTAACTGCAGAGGGTTCTGCTTCCCCTCATTCTTTCAACACATTTATGTGATATAGCTGCATGTCTTCTCTTTTCAGTTGTGCTTGTTTTGTAGTTCACTTTGTTAATTTTCTGTGATACATCTGCCTTTCCAGTTTATCTTATTTCATAGTTCATTTTGCCACCTTGATGAGTCCTTATCATCATGTAGGATACTAGATACTATTCTCAGCTGAGAAGACCAGCGTTAACACTGCGTCTCCTTCTTTAAACTCTCTAAGTCAGGAATTCATGTTATGCAGCCTTTGTCACATTTCTTATGCTCTTTGCATATGTTCCTCCTCTATTCACATCACAATTGTCAGTCTTTAAGGTTGTGTAGTGTGCTCTGATGCTTTTCTGTGGGGGGTGTCTTCCTCCCAAGTCTCATTAAATATGTTGGGGTTGGGGGTTGGCATAATGAGTAAGGTGTTAATCTCACAGGCACAAGATACTGTGTAGGATTCTTGCCTTTGGCTACTGTCTGGTTATTGGTTAGGTGTGTAGTCTGCAAACTGATTACTTAGTATTTACCTATGTCCAGCAGCCCTGAAGGATGTTTCCAATTTAGCAAGTCAAGTAGACTAAATAGTGTTGAAGTTTAGGGTTCTTGTCTTACAGCAAGCAGGGGAGTAAGGAAGTAACTGTTTAAAGTTCTTACCATCGTGTTAATTGCCTTTCTTTAGCAAGGACTTCCAGCTTTTATTAAAGTGCTCCACTAACTGAGCAATTTGAAGGTGATACATGGATGTTCTTAGCTGTTTTACTTGAAAACACTGGCAAAGCTGTGCATTACCCAGGATATAAATGTCATTCTGTGATGCATGATTATTTCTCTAGGTATTCCTGTCATAGAGAAAAATGCTACTGTTTTGCTGTTGATTTAACATAGACTTTTTATAGTAGTACTATATCTGGAAATTTTTCAGCACAGTCAGTAATTACTAGAATGCACTGGTAGCCATTACAAGATTTTACTGACTGTCATACAGGATACATGACTTCCTGCTCAAATGAGACCTCTTTAATGGGCATCGTTATTGTTCGTCTTCTGAATCCAGTAGGCGATGCAGTCTTTTGACATTCTAGGAATGTGTCGCAGACACTTTTATTATCTTCTATTACACTAGGTAAATAAATGCTTGCTAAAATTATAGCTTTAGTTTTTTCAATATGTAAGTGTTCTACAAAACTATGAATATGTGCTAGTTTAATCCCAAGTGCTCTAAAAGGATTGGGAACTACCAGTTGATATAATATGTCACCTATTTTTCTCTCAACAGTAAAGCGGTCTTTAACTCAAATTATGGGTATGGAATATGCTAACCTAACTTATCAGTCACTCCCAGTACTTTTTATATAGTTTGCCTTGCTCTGTTTGTTGTTTCTCTGTTGTTCATTCATAAAAATTTCACCAGCGAATCAATCAAGTCAGGAATTTTTAGTACTGTAAAGTAAAATGCATGGCACAGCCTCTTTGCATAAAATTAGAGGAGTATGTCTTTCTAATTCTCCTATTTTTTCATTTACAAAAAGCAAAGTCATACTAGTGATTTTTCTTCTGCTAGTGGATTTGGCAGTTTTAATTTTTTAGTAAATGAAGGATCAGTAGTCCCAATGGAACTAATGGTGCTGATTAACCTAAACGTAATGCAACAAAAAACAAAACAGCACCAAAGCATGACTATAACCATAAAAGACAATTATTAAATTGTCTTTTACTGTTATAGTCGTGCTTTGGTGCTGTTTTGGTTTTAGTTTTAACTTTTTGCCTGTGTAACTTATATTTTTCTAACTACATATTGCAGAGTCCTAGCATTGATTAGCATTTTCACCTTACAGAGGGAAACCTAGGGATTTGTTCCGGATCATTTTCTTATCTAAACGAATATGTAACTATTGATCTTTCCTTTTCTGCAGTACCTTTTGCTTCACTAAGTATCCGCTACCGATATCCCTGTTTTGACAAATCCTCTTTTTTAGCCATGTAGAGGAAACCAAAGACTTTGCTCAGGTTCCTCTTCTTTCTTGTCTCAGTGAATCTCTCACGCTGGGCTTTTTCCCTTCTGTTTCCACACAGACGTCCTTTATTATTTTAATGATTGGATTTTTTGACAGTGTTTCATATTATTCGAGAGTTCTTCCTATCAGTCTTTGCAATGACATCTTTTGCTAACTTAAAATCTATGTTTTTCTGTGTGCATTCATTCTTCTTTATCCGTTTCTGTAGAGATTTATTTCATTAGTTTTACCTTTTATGGTATGCACAATTTTCTTCCTCTTTCAGCGAAGCCTACTGTCTCGAAGCATCTTGTCTTTGTTTTCCTGATGCTTTTATGCCTATGCTTTTCCTTTATCAGCACTGTGCATGTGTAATGATACCAGGTTGTTGTTTGCTGTCTCTTACTAGGCGTATACTTCAAACTGTGCGGTACTTCAGAGGGCTGCTGCTCTTACTCTTTTCACGTTCACTAACAGTAGGTTTTTATCAGGAGTGACAGCTTGTTGTTGTCATCTCCCTTTCATTCTACGACTATTTTTCAACTTGTGGGTAAGGCTGCTGCCTCTGCAGCTGCCCTTTTCCATTCTTATCATGACTATATTCACATCATGGAGTATATATGTATGCCCCCCCCCCCATAATTTCCATGCTGCCTTTAAATGAGGGAAATCTTGACCTCATACAACATTATGGGTTAGGAACAGCAACTACAGGATGCAGTACCTTGCCCAACAGTGTCTTAATTTCTACGTGTTATAAGGCTCACTTTCTTATCTGCTTGAACAGATATCACTTCTACCTTTTTCTTATCATAGGTTTTATATTTACTGATATAAGGTCTCAATAAATGTGATCTTGCTCTCCGAATCTAAGTCCCTTCACTTCCTTCTTATCTACTAGATGTATACTTTTAGCTAAATCAATTGTCTGTCAATCATGCAAACACATTCCTTCATTACAGGTTCACTAACAGGTTATTTATAAACTGCACTTCTGGAAGATATAGCACTCACCTTTCCATTGGCGACAGCTTGGTGAAAAGTAAAATTTCTTTTAGGCAGTTCAGTTATTTTTCCATTGTTAACATCTTTGTTAACAACCAAATTTCTGTTAGGCGCAGTATTTATGTTTTCATTACTAACAACATTATTATAACAGATATAACAGATGCAATCTTTGCTCTGACAGTGTTGATGGAGAAGTGCAGAGAAGGTCAGAAGGAGTTGCATTGTGTTTTTGTAGACTTAGAGAAAGCATATGACAGAGTGCCTAGAGAGGAGTTGTGGTATTGTATGAGGAAGTCGAGAGTGTCACAGAAGTATGTAAGAGTGGTACAGGATATGTATGAAGGTAGTGTGACAGCAGTGAGATCAGCAGTGGGAGTGATGGATGCGTTTAAGGTGGAGGTGGGATTACATCAAGGATCAGCTCTGTGCCCTTTCTTATTTGCAATGGTGATGGACAGGTTGATAGATGAGATCAGACAGGAGTCTCCATGGACTATGATGTTTGCAGATGACATTGTGATCTGTAGTGAGAGTAGGGAACAGTTGGAGGAGACTCTGGGGAGATGGAGATATGTTCTAGAGAGAAGAGGAATGAAGGTCAGCAGGACTAAGACAGAATATATGTGTGTGAATGAGAGGGAGGATAGAGGAATGGTGAGGATGCAAGGAGTAGAGGTGGCAAAGGTAGATGAGTTTAAATACTTGGGATCAATAGTTCAGAGTAATGGTGAGTGTGAAAGAGAGGTGAAGAAGACAGTACAGGCAGGATGGAGTGGGTGGAGAAGAGTGTCAGGAGTGATTTGTGGCAGACGAGTACCAGTAAAAGTGAAAGGGAAGGTCTACAAGAGGGTAGTGAGACCAGCTATGTTATATGGGTTGGAGACAGTGGCATTGACAAAAAGGCAGGAGTTAGAGCTGGATGTGGCAGAGTTAAAGATGTTAAGATTTGCACTGGATGTTAGAGCTGGATGTGGCAGAGTTAAAGATGTTAAGATTTGCACTGGATGTGACGAGGGTGGACAGGATCAGGAATAAGTATATTAGAGCGTCAGCCCAGGTTGGAAGGTTTGGAGACAAAGCCAGAGAGGCAAGATTACATTGGTTTGGACATGTGCTGAGGAGGGATGCTGAGTATATTGGGAAAAATATACTAAGGATGAAGCTACCAGGTAACAGGAAAAGAGGAAGGCCTAAGATAAGGTTTATGGATGTGGTGAGAGAGGACATGCAGGTGGTTGGTGTGACAGAGCAAGATGCAGAGGACAGGAAGAAATGGAAACAGATGATCCACTGTGGCAACCCCTAATGGGAACAACCTAAAGATGTTGATGATGACTAACAACATTATTAGTTACACATTATTTAACCATGTGCTCATTTTTGCCACATATAAAACAAATAATTTTCTAAGTGTTTGCAGACATCTGCACTTTTTACTTGCATGTTTAATTTGATCAGTTATAAATAAGGTTTTATTAATTAGCACTCCTACCTTTCAGGCATCTATTGTCTGTTGCTTCAGACTGGCTAAGTGTCCCTCCATTACCTTTTTCTGCTCTATAGATTGCTTCATTACTATGCTATTCTGTAGCAAGTATTCCAAAAATGTCTGCATTATGGATAAAGAAAAAAACTATAGTTCAAATACACAGAACATCGCTTTCTGTCTTCTTGATTATGGAAATCTGTCTTCTCAGTTATGGAAATACATCTTGAACATAGTGCACTGGCAAGCCATAGTCAAGTCCCCAAATGATGTGGACATCCTACAGAAGGGCCTCACTGAGACAGATGCCTGGTGTCACAGCCATGGCCTCAAGCTCAATGCCCAAAAGTGCAGTGTCATCCCCTTTGGTAAAAACTCTGTACCCATGAACTACCACATAGTCACCAATCTACTTAACACCGAATGCATGATAAGAGACCTTGGGACCCAGGTGGAGAGTAGTCTCTCCTTTGATAGTCACATCACCACAGTAGTCAGGAAGTCCTTCTACATGGCACATCTCATCATAAAAGGGTTCTCATCCAGGAAAAAAGGTCTTCGTTCCCCTCTACTCATTACTCATTAGACCCATTATAGAGTACAATGCCCCTTTTGGAATGTACCGCACAAGACATCTGCAGCAGCTGGAAAGGCCACAGAAGTACCTCACAAAGAGGATTACTGGCCTCAAACAAATGCCCTACACTGACCTCCTCAAAAAACTCCAGCTTTACTCCATAGCATATCGCCTACTCTGAGGTGATCTCTGCCTAACATATAAAGCTATGTCAAACCCAGAGCTGTTGGACATGCTACACTTAATGAAATCCCAATCCCTCCAAGCTACACGCTCTAGGGACCTAAACCTGTCACCACAATAAACAGGACATACTGGAGGGATAGATTCCTATCCCAGAGACTTCCTATACTCTGGAACAAGCTACCCATCTATGTCAAGCAAAGTTCTTCATTAGCATTCTTCAAGAAAAATCTTGATGAGTGGATGGGAAATAGCAAATACACCCCGGGGATCACTTCTGTGTCCCTGCTACACAGTGACACAGGAAAATAACTTTCTTGGGTGGCGTAAGCTATGGTACCTTGCTGGCTAGGCTTATGTAGGCCCTTGGGCCAATAGCCTAGTACCTATCTATGAACCTATGAACCTTTAAGATGTGAAGCGGGGCACAATGTGCCAGTTTTAGTATGATGCAGGAAACACAGTGGAGACATATATGTACATTTATACACTATTATTACCGCAATTTGGCAAATCCAGTAAAAACAAACCAGCACTGATGAACAGGACACAAAATTCTTGCATACATCCACTTTCAGTTATCTTCCAGATAACAAACAAGACTTCTTCCTCTGTGCCAAAAGCCAAATGTTTCTTCCAAGAAATATTCCTTCTGGTTCAAAGACAAATATCTCTTTCAGACAATTCTCATTCTCTACTGAGAGACCAACACCTCTTCTAAACAGTTCTTTCTTTCTTTTTCATACATGCATTCTCTCTATACTGAAAGTTAAATTCTTCTTCCATATAAATTACTCCCTCTGCCCCAGTAGCACATTGGCGCAGCAGACAGTGTTGTCACCTCTCAGCAAATGGTTCCTTGGTTTGATTCTCAGCTGGGTTGCCTTCTGTGTGGAGTCTACATGTTCTTCCTGTATTCACATGGTTCCCTCTCGGTGCTCAGGTTTCCTCCTGTGCTCTGAAGACATGCAGTGGATTGGACACTCTAAATTGGCCGTAGGTGTGAGTGTGTAGTGTTCGTGAAATACAGCAGTTGGGCTAGTCACACAGTGGTGTAAACCATAGCTCTAGATGATTGTCACTGTTGAAGGGATACCCTGACCCCATGTGCAAAAATGGGAAAAAGGGGTTGCGGACAGATGGACTGAGAAGTAAACAACTGTAATTTGAAGAGCTACAGGCCTCTCTCTTAATTCTGCCCCAGTAGGTGCTTCTGGGCAATTAACTGTCACCTGCTCTGCTAGATCTTAATGGTAGATACATTTTCTTAATGACAGGACAAATCACACCACAAAAAAACAAAACAAAACAATACACTATGGAAAAATTGTGCATTCAGCATTATTTTACATATATTAAGTTAGAACTATTAACCACTCATATTCTGTTTTAACATAATAGGCATAAACCACGCAAAAAGAAACAGACGGCCTGGAAGCTCCCAAAAGGAATCCTAGAAACGAACCAAAATACAATGCAGCAAGTCTGTCAGCCAGATAATAATCCAAATAGTCGAAGTCAAATAAAAGTCTCTGTAAAAAGCCACCAATTTATTTAAGCCTTAAAAATATAGCTTTTTGTCAGTCCCAAGACCAACTTCTTCAGAAATAGTTAAATGTATCTACACCAAGTTACAAAATGGCCACCTTGACCTTTAAACTCTTACATCCATGACATCACTTCCCTTAATTCACCTTTAAAGGGATACAACATCACTACATATAATGAACATTATCCTGTCTCTTTCCTTACTTTAATGATATCACACTAAGATATAAATAAACATTGCAATAAACCATGATTACATTAATAAAAACATTTTCTAAAAAAAGGGAAAAAAGTCACTACTGAAATAACATTGATAAAAAATCAATCATACTTTAACCTACAATTGACTACAATTTCTAAAATAAATATAGTGACATAAAATGCATGGATATACACAAAATTTCACAAAATTTCACATAAGTGACATTTTAGACTATAATAAGGGGTGTCGGACAGTCAATGAGACTACCTCTCCAGGCTCTTTAACTTTAATATACATGCTATTGACAGTATGCCATTTAGACCCGGAGGTACAAATGCTCTGAGTCTCAGCTGCCAAAGCAATTCCTTCCTTTCTAACAAAAGTGAATCCATCCCGCTACCATGCTTAAGGTTAATATGGTCAATTGCCATGAAATTAAAGCCATGCTCAGGGTGCTCATGAATATGTTTAACCAGGGCATTTTCTTCCTTATTCTTCTTTATAGCATAAGAATGTTCGTATATACGTTGGCATAATTTCCTGTCCGTTTTCCCCACATAAAAACTCGGACAGGAATTATATATACTGCTACATATATAACATGGGAACTTTTATAATTGTATCTTCCTTTTACTGTATAAATGCTATTACGTATAGGGAGTTTGAGCCCCGTTTTGACAAATCTGCAATATCTACATGAATTACATGTGAACATTCCAGATCTTGTGTTTGTTACTCCCGAATAACCTTCTAAGATATTCTTTAAACCTGGGCCTTTTCTATAGGTAAATTTTACCTGTTGACCTAACTGCTGTAACCCATCAAACTCACTGATTGCAACAGCCCAAAATCTTTTAATGATGGAACTTATTCCTGGAGCATCCAAACTATAGGTCATTACAAACCTCATGGACTGATTGATAAACTGAGAATTATTTTCTAATTCATTATGTACATTCAATACCCCCTGATGTGACTCCAAGAGCGGTTGGTAAACACCAGATCTTCTCTTATGTTTTACCTCCATTATCAGCTCTACCAACATGGGGGTCGGGTAGCCTCTATTGGAAAACAATTCTTTAATTCTTTCCATTTCCAACAAAAAATCAGCATACAAGGTCACCATCCTAGCCGCTCGGACTAATTGTCCTTTCACGATCGACGCTTTTGATGGTAAGGATGATTGCTGTCAAAATGTAGGTAGCTATTGGACCACGTAGGTTTACGATAAATCTTGGCCACCGTATATCCATTTTCAGATGATTTAATTAACTCGACATCCAAGTAAGTGACCTTATTTTCCTGGTAGTCCCAGGTAAATTTCAAAAAATCAGTTGAACTATTCAAATCATTCACTAAGCTATCAGCTACCTCTCTATTTCCTTCCATGACTATGAAAATATCATCCAAAAACCTTGTATACAGATGTACCCTCTCTGATATAACTAGATGCTTGAACACAAAGTTGCTTTCCCATGATGCCAAAACCAAATTGGCTACACTCCCCCCACATGGTGACCCCATCGGGACACCCTTTGTCTGATGATAATATTTCTGATTGAAAGTCACAAAATTACAGGTAAGGATTATGTCCAAAAGTTCTCTCACCATTGAGATCTCCTCTTTGGGGGCACCCCTTGCTAATAACCTTTCCTGTACCCAATCTACCGCAATATCTTGGGGTATTGAAGAATACAAATCGACCACATCTATGGTGAGGAAAACATCACCTGGTTTAAGGGTTAAAGAATTCACCTTTGTCAAAAAAGACCTGGAATCCCTAGATATATACTGTTCAAGTTTAACATATTTTTTTAATAAAGTATCGACTACTTTAGCTGCTGCATAAGTTATGCTCCCCTTTGCACTTACCAGCTGTCTCATTGGAGGGTGATGGACATCCTTGTGAATCTTGGGGTTACCAAAAACCACAGGTATCCTAGGGGATGCCATTGCTATATAATTAAAAATACTCTTGTCTATAGACCCATTCATGAACATATCTTCAAAATACATATGGATCCTTGCCAAATGCTCATTCAATTCATTCAAGGAAATAGTTGCATAACTTTCCGAAGACAAGATTGTCTCCATTCTCTCATTGTAATCTGCCAACTCCATCACTACTAACCCACCCCCTTTGTCTGGCTGCATCACCCGAACTGAAGAGCCTCTTAGGAGATTCAATGACTCCCACTCTTCCTTCGTGATATTATAATTGGTGGTTGCCCTCATCTCAATGGAGCGACAGATTTTCAATTCGCACATTCTCTCAAAGAGTAACAAAGATGGATGTATAGGGGGGTTAAATGTGCTGGGTATTTGAAAAGGGGTTGCAGTGACTCCTATATTCCCCAACATCAAATTTAAATTACATTTCCTAATGAACAACTTTAAATCCAATAATAACTCTGCCAGATCTGCCCTTTTACTGGGAACAAAGGACATGCCTTTGGCTAACAGATCCATTAACTCCATCGAAAAATGAAAAGAAGAAAAATTGTATATTTTAAAATCCTTCTTAGAATTCAATAGGATTTGTGGCTGTTCATTGTTCGGCCATGGAAATGTCTAGTTCTTCTTCATGCGGGTTTTGTTTTTCAGTTGTTTCTTCTCTGGTGATGCCCCTTGGGTCGAGGCAGCCCCTTGAAAAATTGCATCATCTTCCTCAGTATTAATCATGATGGGCTGGTCTTCCGAAATTCTAATTAATTCTTTCTATCCAAGATTCGGTCATAACCGCTTGGGATGTCATCTTCGGTTTCTTATTAATATTCAGCCTCCCTTCCCGATCACATATCGAAGGTCGGGTCACAGCTGTATACGTGTCTGGGATCAATGAATTTCCTTGAGATTTAGGTGGTCTGGGGTACGCTACCCCTTCTTTATATGCCTTCATATCTCTATGCAATTTCTGTGTTTTCAACATATTGATCTTGGTCATATGCTGATCTATACTTTTAAATGTCCGCTCGTAATCAAACTTAAAATTGGGAAATTCTAAATCCTTCGTGATTGATGTATTTAATAAATTCAAATCCTTTATTAAAATGTCTATGACGGCTTTATAATGGGAGCAAATCAAATTCAGTAATTCGAACCCATGTTTATCAAACAGTTCAATCAAGTCTTTATGGAACTGTGATCCCTCTACCATTCCTGTCGGGTACTGCCAGGACCTCAGCCCCTTTGGGGGGAAGGAAGAAAATGCCCTGGCTAAACATATTCATGAGCACCCTGAGCATGGTTTTAATTTCATGGCAATTGACCATATTAACTTTAAGCATGGAAGCGGGATGGATTCACTTTTGTTAGAAAGGAAGGAATTGCTTTGGCAGCTGAGACTCAGAGCATTTGTACCTCCGGGTCTAAATGGCATGCTGTCAATAGCATGAATATTAAAGAGCCTGGAGAGGTAGTCTCATTGACTGTCCGATACCCCTTATTATAGTCTAAAATGTCACTTATGTGAAATTTTGTGAAATTTTGTGTATATCCATGCATTTTATGTCACTATATTTATTTTAGAAATTGTAGTCAATTGTAGGTTAAAGTATGATTGATTTTTTTATAAATGTTATTTCAGTAGTGACTTTTTTCCCTTTTTTTAGAAAATGTTTTTATTAATATAATCATGGTTTATTGCAATGTTTATTTATATCTTAGTGTGATATCATTAAAGTAAGGAAAGAGACAGGATAATGTTCATTATATGTAGTGATGTTGTATCCCTTTAAAGGTGAATTAAGGGAAGTGATGTCATGGATGTAAGAGTTTAAAGGTCAAGGTGGCCATTTTGTAACTTGGTGTAGATACATTTAACTATTTCTGAAGAAGTTGGTCTTGGGACTGACGAAAAGCTATATTTTTAAGGCTTAAATAAATTGGTGGCTTTTTTACAGAGACTTTTATTTGACTTCGACTATTTGCATTATTATCTGGCTGACAGACTTGCTGCATTATATTTTGGTTCGTTTCTAGGATTCCTTTTGGGAGCTTCCAGGCCGTCTGTTTCTTTTTGTGTGGTTCAGAAGTTTGTTTGAGTTTCCATTTTCCATAATAGGCATAAACAACTTATAATCATGATTTCATACTGAAATAAGCTGATATGAAGAAACCAGGCTTACATCATTTCTCTGTTGTGGTATAACAGTCACCATTACTTTCGTACAAGATGTGGGAATATCTCTAGTTTCCAAAACTATGTTAAAAATCTTAGGCATACAATGTAGTAGTATCTCTGTGTTAATTTTCTAAAGCTGTCAGTATACCATTACTACCTGGAGTTTTACCTATCACTAGTCCTTGTAAGACGGTCTCCAATTCTTCCTGACTTTTGGAGTCAACAGCATTTTCTCTAGCAATTTTCTACAGATATATGCTTTGTAAAAGATTTAAAATGCATTAATTATTTATTTATTGCATTTAGTTTGTCAGGAAATTCCAACTGAGATCATGTCCCAATTTCAGAGGAGGTGTGGGGAGAAAAACTCCAACATAAAATAAATGTTTTCAATGAGCAGTAAAAAATAAACATTTTAAGCATTACTTTTCAGGTAATATTGACACATAATAAATGCATTTAATATATATTTTAGAAGTTATATTATTGTATATAAGTCAAAGACATGTTAACATGTCATCATTCTCTTTCGGCTTTTCCCGTTAGGGGTCGCCACAGCGGATCATCTCTTTCCATTTCTTCCTATCCTCTGCATCTTGCTCTGTCACACCAACCGCCTGCATGTCCTCTCTCACCACGTACATAAACCTTATCTTAGGCCTTCCTCTTTTCCTCTTACCTGGCAGCTCCATCCTTAGCATCTTTTTCCCAATATACCCATCATCCCTCCTCAGCACATGTCCAAACCAACGCAATCTCGTCTCTCTTGCTTTGTCTCCAAACTGTCCAACATGAGCTAACCCTCTAATATACTGATTCCTAATCCTATCCATCCTAGTCACACCAAGTGCAAATCTTAACATCTTTAACTCTGCCACATCCAGCTCTGACTCCTGCCTTTTTGTCAGTGCCACTGTCTCCAACCCATATAACATAGCTGGTCTCACTACCCTCTTGTAGACCTTCCCTTTCACTTTTACTGGTACTCGTCTGCCACAAATCACTCCTGACACTCTTCTCCACCCATTCCACCCTGCCTGTACTCTCTTCTTCACCTCTCTTCCACATTCACCATTACTCTGAACTGTTGATCCCAAGTACTTAAACTCGTCCACCTTTACCAACTCTACTCCCTGCATCCTCACCATTCCTCTACCCTCCCTCTCATTTACACACATATATTCTGTCTTAGCCCTGCTGACCTTCATTCTTCTGCTCTCTAGAGCATATCTCCACCTCTCCAAAGTCTCCTTAACCTGATTCCTACTCTCACTACAGATCACAATGTCATCTGCAAACATCATAGTCCACGGGGCCTCCTGTCTGATCTCATCTGTCAACCTGTCCATCACCACTGCAAATAAGAAAGGACTCAGAGCTGATCCTTGGTGTAATCCCACCTCCACCTTAAACGGATCTGTCACTCCCACTGCAGTCCTCACCACTGTCACACTACCCTCGTACATATCCTGTACCACTCTTACATACTTCTCTGCCACTCCCGACTTCCTCATACAATACCACAACTCTTCTCTAGGCACCCTGTCATATGCTTTCTCCAAGTCTACAAAGACACAATGCAACTCCTTCTGACCTTCTCTGTATTTCTCCAATAACACTCTCAGAGCAAACATTGCATCTGTAGTGCTCTTTCCTGGCATGAAACCATACTGCTGATCACTAACCATCACCTCCCTTCTTAACCTAGCTTCTACTACTCTTTCCCATAACTTCAAGCTGTGACTGATCAGTTTTATCCCTCTGTAGTTAGTGCAGCTCTGCACATCACCCTTATTCTTAAAGATAGGTACCAAAACACTTTTTCTCCACTCCTCAGGCATCCTCTGACTTTCCAAAATGTCATTAAACAATCTAGTTAGAAATTCCACTGCCATTTCTCCTAAGCACCTCCATGCTTCCATTGGTATGTCATCTGGGCCAACAGCCTTTCCATTCTTCATCCTCTTCATAGCTACCCTTACTTCCTCCTTCCTAATCTGTTTCACTTCCTGATTCACTATCCCCACATCATCCAACCTTCTCTCTCTCTCATTCTCTTCATTCATCAGCCTCTCAAAATACTCTTTCCATCTACTCAACACACTCTCCTCTCTTGTGAGTACCTTTCCCTCACTATCCTTTATCACCCTTACTTGCTGCACATCTTTCCCAGCTCTGTCCCTCTGAGTAGCTAATTGGTACAGGTCCTTTTCTCCCTCTTTAGTGTCCAATCTCTCATACAACTCTCCACATGCCTTATCCTTAGCTTTCGCCACCTCTCTCTTTGCCATGCGCCTCATCTCCTTATACTCATGTCTACTTTCTTCATCTCTTTGACAATCCCACTTCTTCTTCGCCAGCCTCTTCCTCTGTATACTCTCCTGTACTTCCTCATTCCACCACCCGGTCTCCTTGTCCTCCTTCCTCTGTCCAGATGTCACACCAAGCACCTTTCTAGCAGTCACCCTTACTAGTTCTGCTGTAGTTACCCAGCTATTCGGTAACTCTCCACTGCCTCCCAGTGCCTGTCTTAACTCTTCCCTAAACTCCACTTCACAATCACCCTTTTTTAACTTCCACCATTTAATCCTTGGCACAGCTTTCACACTCGTCCTCCTCTTCTTGATCACCATTCTATGCTGCTTAACTACACTTTCCCCTGCCACCACTTTACAGTCTCCAATCTCCTTCAGACTGGCCCTCCTACATAGGATATAATCCACCTGTGTGCATCTTCATCCACTCTTGTACGTCACCCTATGCTCCTCCCTCTTCTTAAAATACATATTCACCACAGCCATGTCCATCCTTTTCGCAAAATCCACAATCATCTGACATTCTGCATTCCTCTCCTTAACACCATACCTACCCATCACTTCCTCATCCCTTCTGTTCACTTCACCAACATGCCCATTAAAGTCCGCTCCAATCACTAGTCTCTCACCCTTGGGTACACTCACCACAACTTAATCCAACTCACTCCAAAATTTCTCTTTCTCATCCATTGCACACCCAACCTGTGGAGCATATGCACTAACAACATTCATCATTACACCATCAATTTCAAGCTTCATAAACATCACTCTGTCAGACACTCTCTTCACATCTAAAACACTCTTGGCATATTGTTCCTTTAGTATAACCCCTACCCCATTTCTCCTGCCATCCACACGATGATAAAACAATTTGAACCCGTTTCCTAAACACCTGGCCTTACTTCCCTTCCATCTGGTCTCTTGCACACACAGTATATCAACCTTCCTTCTCTCCATCATATCAGCTAGCTCTCTTCCTATACCAGTCATACTGCCAACATTCAAAGTTCCTACCCTCACTGCTACACTCCTAACCTTCCTCCTCTCTTCCTGCCTTCAGGCATGCCTTCGCCCTCCTCTTCTCCTTCGGCCAACAGTAGCCCAATTTCCGCCAGCACCCTGTTGGCTAACAGTACTGGTGGCGGTCATTGTTAACCCGGGCCTCGACCGATCTGGTATGCAATTATGAAAAGTTCTCCGCATCAGTAATTTTTGGCAGAAGTTTTACGCCGGATGCCCTTCCTGACGCAACCCTCCCCATTTATCCGGGCTTGGGACCGGCACAAAGAAATGCACTGGCTTGTGCATCCTCAGTTTTTCCAACATAAAATTTGTAGCATGTATTACAGGTAGCACTATATACAACATCGGTAGTGTTACAGATGTAATAATCCTTAGCCCAGAACCTTCTCCCTATGTGTTTGAATTCTATGCTGGACACATTACTCATAAATCTGCATTGTTTACATTTTTCACAGGAAAAACTGCCAGCAAGCCTAGATGTAGAATTCACAGCTATCATCTTATTATTTTCTAAAATATGCTTAATGCTGGTAGTCTTCCTATAAGAAAAATGTCTTACACCCAAAAGTTTTGTGAGTTCAGTATTTCCCATAATAACCTTCCAATGATCCAGTTAAATTGTCTTGATGTAAACCATCTCATTACATATTGGTATAGGAAAAGCTAAAGAAAAACCAAAAGGGTCTTTACACTGAACACTTGGGGACACTTCCCTAAGGGTGTCCCTAATACTCAAAATGGGACAAGCAGAAGTGTTTCTAAGTGCTAATACTTCCCGAATGATCTTCTTAAGCCAAACTAAATCATATCCTCTCTCTAAAAAGAATTGTGTCAATTTGTCTACCTCATGTAGAAAAACAGAATGTTCAGTTGTCAACCTACTGTGCTACCTGTGATACATGCGACAAATTTTATGTTGGAAAAACTATTAGAACTTTACATAAAAGAATATGTGAGCATGTTTTAGCCATTAGAAAAAAAGGATAGAACTAATGCTTTGGCAATGCATGCAACAGAATGTTTACTCTTCAAGAAATTTTCTTTTTTGTATTAGAAAGGGTTAATTCTGATCCTTTTACAGGAGACTATAGGACTTTCTTAGAATGTAAAGAAAGTTTTTGGCAAATAGTTTTGGTTGCTGACGAAACTCCAGGCTTCAATGGCACTATTAACATTAAATGTTTCTTAACGATGGCTAGAAATAGGTAGTTCATTATGTGGACTACCTATTATTTTAGTGTACAAATAATAAGTCTTATTTATTATTTAATACTGTATGTATTACAATACACCATATTAGAGTATTGTATTTAAATTGGCTATTTTATTCATTTTATATTTTTATAAGTGGTTAAATTTCTTTAAGAAAGTTGTGATATAATTGACAACAGTTTATAAATGAATTTTGAACTGGAAAACTGTTTGTTCTGAAGAAGCTCATGTTGATTAAAGTGAGTGAAAGCGCTTAACTATTAACTCAGTTACAGTCCTGTGTTTGGATTTATTGTTCCACTGGTGTTCATTTTTATCTGGTTTTGAGTTTGTTTTATTCTCATCCATTCTACCATAAATAGACTTTAGAATAAAAGAAAAACACTGCTTTTCAGGAGTAAGAAGGAGCTGGTCCCAAACTCGAAGCTATCTCTTCTCAGCCTGAACAATCAGATAAGGGCCCTTGTGAGATCCTCTAAAGCTAACTATGAGTCCAAACTGGCCTCCTTAATAAAAGACAACCATAACACCTTCTTTAGTTATGTCTGTAACCTTAATAGTAAGACCCTGAGCCATACAGAACTAGTGGTCAGTGGTACCACTCACACTAACACCGTTGACACAGCTAACCTACTAGCTGACAGGCTTAGTGAAAACTTCACTCCCCTATCCCCCTGACAGTTAATCAGGCCATCCCCAACACATGCCCCCTCCCCTCATCACTAGTGAGCAGGTCATAAATGCCATCTCTAAGGCAAAAAATATTGCCTCCATGGGTCCAGATAACATCCCAGGCTGCGTCTTCCACAAGCTCAAGCAGGAACTGGCAACACCATTGGGCACCCTGTTCAATCTTAGTTTGAGCACTGGATTTGTCCCACTGAGGGGAGGACCACCACTGTCATTCCACTGCATAAAGGTAATGCATCCACTGACCCAGGAAACTATAGGCCCATTAGCCTAACTAGCCTTATTTGTAAGACCATGGAAAGCATTATCATGGACCTCATAAACAAGGACATCAATAGTCTCCAAGCACTTGATACTACTCAGTTTGGGTTCGTCAAAGGGAGATCATGCCAGTTAAATCTGGTGTTCTTCTTTGAAGCAGTTACCAAGGCCTTGGATTAAGGAAAAAAGGTGCCTACTGCCTACTTTGACTTGGCCAAATATTTTGATAGCATTCCTCAGTCAGGCATCATATACAAACTCACTCTGCTTGGCATCAACCCATACTTCACTAGATGGGTAGCCAACTGGCTCACTGACAGCACCCATGTGGTCAAAATGGGGGAATCTACCTCTAGTAGTAGACCTGTAACTAGCGGTGTACCTCAGGGATCAGTTTTGGGGCCTCTGCTTTTTGGAATCTACTTCTCAGAAGTACATGCTAAAACCAAAGGTCTGTGGCTAATTAAATTTGCAGATGACTGCAAACTGGGGGCTGTCATTGATTCCTTAAATGATGTAGACATTCTCCAAGAGTGTCTCACCCTAAGAAATAATTGGTGTGTAGAACATGGCCTCAAGCTAAATGCCAAAAATTGCATCATTATTCCCATTGGAGAGAATGATGTTCCTGCATATTACACCATCAACAATGTGCTAAGCACACAATCAGTTGTGAGAGATTTAGGCACCCAAGCTGATAGCAACCTGACATTTGATCACCATGTAACCTCTGTAGTATGAAGGACATTCTATATGGCACACCTCATAAGTAAGGGTATCACATCTAGGAAAACAGAAGTCATAACCTCCCTTCACTTATCAGGCCATTACTCAAGTTTAACACCCCTTTCTATATGTACCTCGCCAAACACCTACAGCAGCTGGAGAGACAGCAAAGATTCCTGACTAGGAGAATACAGGGTCTCAAACATCTATACTCTGCGGATAGGGTAAAGACCCCGTCTCTCTGCTCAGTTTCATACAGACTGCTCAGAAATGATCTCTGTCTGGCATACAAAGATATCTCCGACACTGCCTTATTTGAAATGCTTATTATTCGCAAAACCAACAACACGCGTGCAACTCATAATAGGGACCTAATTATGGCCTGCAATATCAATAGAATATGCTGGCAGGACAGATTTGTGTCCCAGAGGCTCCCCACCTGTGGAATAGGCTCCCTATTCATGTTAAGCAGAGCACCTCATTGTCACTTTTTAAACACAACCTGGATGATTGGATGGGAGACAGAGAATTCACCCCAGGATACCACTTGTGCTCCTGCTAGACAGGGGCAGCAGTTGCTAACTTGGACACAAAAGTTGGCTAAGCTTGTAAGGGACCCAGGGCCAATAGCCTAGTAATTTTTTATGATCCTATGATCCTATAAGTACCTGTACATGAAGACCAGGGAAATCCTACTGTCCCTGGATCATCATGCTGAAATTCTGCAGCTCATGGAGGATGAAGCAGCCATGGCCCTTTATTTGGTCCACTCAAGGAGCAATATGATAAATCTACACATGTGGATGCACATTTCTAATTCACGTTGCATAATCTAGTGCTGCACTATGGCACTATCTACATTCCTAGTCCTTGTGTATAAGCAGAGATGGGACATGTCATATGCTGAACACAAGATGCACAGCACCTATAGGTATTGTCAGCACAGTGGACAAAAGAAGCTCTTCAAAGTCACTGAAACTATCTGGCCTAATTTGCACATCAGCTTTATTAAGTGCCCCCCTGTTACTGTGATTTAAGGTACCAGTGTCATCTTGTGCAAAATCTCTTTCAATTATATGAATAGAATTTATTGTAACTGTGTAAAATTGCTGTGGCTACTGAACATTAGAGAAAGAAGGGAGGAAATCTGGGCTAATGAAGTGTCTACTGCACCCCTGCAATATCTGTAGTGACAGGGAGAAGAAGGGATGGTCAATGTGATGGTGTTGTTTGTGTACCTAAGATATATCCAAGTTTGGGCCATATATGGGTATTGTATTTCAGATACTGCACACAAAGTGGTGGTTCCACATGTCACACATATCAAGGCATGTAGATGCAGATGCAAACAGAGTCCCTTCCATGTTTAATGCATGGCAAACACACAATCACACAAAATATTTGTATAAACCTTGCCCACTGGAAATTAAATACATAGCCTGTCATATAAGGTGGAGGATTGCCATAGCTTTAGATGCATTCTTATTTACAGTATCATATACTTGGAGGGGGGGGGGGCTTACAAATTGTAGATGACACCCAAGGTGAGGCAGTGGGAGAAGTTCATTGTCAGTAATACCTGCATGGTATAGCCCAGTGTATATATTCAATGAATGACATTTTCAGAGAGAATGATGTGCTGTTGCAAGCTCTATGCATGCATGGCATTCACTTACTGGTCAATGTTAGTGCAGGCCAGCAGGTCAGGAAACATATCTAGCAGGGCATAGTGTGGGATGTGATTGATGTGGGTGGCCAAAAATAGGGATTTCCCACAGTTTTGAAAGGGGAGGAGTACAAGTATGATTGCTCATGCAAAAGCAGAAAGCTCAGGACATCATAGACCATCATAGTGGGAGGCCCACCATCACTGAAGTGGCTGTCAAACATGAGGGAACTTGTTCATGCCAGTCACTGAGTAGAAGGAATGCCATCTCATATGAGGTGGTAGCTTTGGTGTGGGTGCAGGCCTTGCACCTACTACATATGTGTCAATATGGGAAAGTTCTAGCTTAATGTGGATGATAGCATGTTATGATACATACCTAAGTATGAAAAAAAGAGGATATGACCATTAGCTAGTTGCACATCTGTCTCTGTGGCACTTCTGAGCTGTAAATGCGATGCCTTGTACAGCAAGGTGCACATTCCAAATATTGGCTAACACTGCTAAGCATACATGCAACTATTCATGCCATATGGTGATACTAAAAGTATATGTTCTTAAAGTGGTGTTATTTTTTTCAATACATTCACATCCTTATTTATTTATTTAGTTATTTGTTTACTGGACAAGTCCAAGTGGTCAAAGTCTTTTTTCAGGGAAGGCTCAGGGGAAAAAAGCTCAATATAAGTTTTTCAATTAAGCCGAAAGGTAGCAGAAATTACAAGGTCTCATTTGTAAAAAGTCCAGCATAGTACTAAAAAAGACAAAATTATGCCAGTGCAGCTACTATAGTTGACAGTGTTGATAACTTGAAGCATACCTCTCAACTCGCCAGATTTTTTGCTTCCTATTTTGGTGTGTTCCTCATAAAAGTTTCAGCTTTCTGGCAAATCGCTGAGGATTGAAGTCACTAAATAATGACACACATTTGAGTTTCAGACTTTATGTCCTTCAAAAAATGCATGCTAACACAAATCATGTTATTCTGGCACCACTTATGGGCCTTTGTCCCTCTGTTATTTTAGGCTTTGTCCAGATTTATTGCATTAGAAGGTTGAGAGGTATGAGTTGCAGGTAGCATGCTCCAATGACAGTGGCATTGCCTGGAAGACTACAGGTGGAGATCTGACATCCACAGGTATAGAGGCCTCATTAGAGGTAGCTGTCCTGAGCCTGATACCACCTATAGCTGAAAGTCTGAAATGGGGTCTTGTTGTTCCCCACCACAAACAGTATGGGATATGTACACCATCTGTGATATGTGGATAACCAATGTAGGGGAAAGGTTCAAGAAATTCTGATGGCACCGTGACTTCTGTACTTATCCTGTTGTGTGTGTGCTGTCCTGAGTTAATCCATAGAGGTAGTGATCAATGATCCAAGCACAGATAGTTCCTACTCATACCACATGGCAGTAGTGAATGTGCTCCAAGGCATGCATCAGGATATGCCATAGTTGCAGTGATATAAGGTATCAGCACAATGAGATAATAGTGGTACTAAGGTCACTGGTGATGAACATTGTATTCATAGGCGTGTCCATCTGGTGCATTATGATGCCTCTGCTGGCTGTATATTTCATAGCCATGAAATGGTCCAGACATGACATGGAGATTCAAAGGATATCACCATTAGAGGGAACAGTCTGCCACAGATAAACCAACATGACTCCTGCTGGCCCACAGCCTGGTACTCCTGTTCATGAACAATGCTTTTTGGAATCTACCCTTCGAATGCTTTTACAATGAGCTGCAGCAGGGTCTCATAATTTCACACCATCCACACCATCCAACTCCAGCAGAGCTAGCCAGCACAGTGACTAGTGACAAGGTTTATGTACTGCCAGTCCAGTTCTGTCACTGCAGGATGCGATTCCTGACAGCCAGCAGAGTAGCCACCAGCATACCTCTCAACTGTGCAGATTTTTGCAGAATGTCCAGACTTTTGCCTCATACCTTTGGTCCATTCTTAATAAAACTGTGGTTTTTCTGGCAAATCCTTTGCAAATCTTTGAAGACTGAGCTCCAAAAATAATAACAGACATTTGAGTTTCAGATTTTATACTTTTCAGAAAATTCAAGCTAATGCAAAACCTGCTATCCTATTAACTTTTTAAGTTTGTAAGAGTTATATTTAAAAATTGCCCCTCTTTTGGTCCTTTGTCTCCCCATTATTTATTGGTTTGTCCAGATTTCTTGCTGTGACAGGTTGAGAGGTATGGCCACCAGCAATGATCATGTAATGACACCCTGACACTATTGCTGGAAGATGTGATCTCTGACACACAAAACAATCCAAAGTTTGAAGCTACCAACTTCATATCACATGACCCTAGCCCCACATTTTAGTGGTATAGTCAGCTGCCATTGTGTCCCACCATGTATGCAAGTGACAATGACTGTGGACTGCCGACTCTGAAACATGTGTAGGAATGGCAATGTCTGATACACAATATGGCCAGTGCAGTCACTGCCCAGAATAGTCTGAGTATTAATGCATATTGTCTAAGTCATGGCACATAGTTGCAGTACAGATGCTACTCCCTTTGCTAGTGCTGCAGTGTATCACACATTATTGATGCCATGACTATGGCTGTGCTGCTCCATCGCCTTCTTGAGTATTACCTTATTGCTCTGATACTTCTGCAGCATTGCATAGTGCATGTTCTGCCATAATTTTATCTGGTTGCACAATCTTTTCTTCACAAAACCATGTTGTATATCATGAGCACATTACAAATATTTTGCTGGGTATGTCTGAACTGCATTGTAGTGCCCCACTGGGGATGTGTAAGCAGCTGAATCCACCCTTCCATACATTCTAAAGAGTCCCCTTCACTACACCGACACGCCACAAAGCTGACACCCAAAACACCAAGACCAAAATACCAACGACGCAGATGATCGACAAGGTGAAATCCCGACAGCTGAAACACGGACATGGGCAATGTGTGAGCATGACTCGGTAAGTGTGCAATAGTGAGGGATTTAGGGTTAGGGAGCAGACAGGTAAGTGTGCGATAGTGAGGGATTTAGGGTTAGGGTGCGGGAAAGGTGAGTGTGCGGTAGTGTCGGACTTAGGGTTAGGGTGCGGGTAAGGTAAGTGTGTGATAGTGACGAACTGTAGTTTTAGGGGCGGGTTAAGTGAGTTAGGGTTAGGGTGCGGGTAGGGTGAGTGTGCGATAGTGACGGACTTTATGTTTAAAGGTGGGTTAAGTGAGTTAGGGTTAGGGTGCAGATTGGGTAAGTGTGCGATAGTGATGGACTTTAGGTTTAGGGGTGGGTTAAGTGAGTTAGGGTTAGGGTGCGGGTAGGGTAAGTGCGCGGTAGGGTCGGACCTTAGGGTTAGGGTTTGGGTTAAGGTTAGCACATATATAGTTGTGTGTAATGTGTAGTTTACATTTTGTGTGTCGGTGTTTTGGGTGTCGGTGTTATGGTGTTCGGTTTTGTGAGTTGTCGGTATTGTGTGTTTTCGGTCTTTTGGTCTCGGTGTTTTGGGTGTCGGCTTTGTGGCATGTCGGTGTAGTGAAGGGGACCCATTCTAAAATGTTTCTGGTTTTGGATGGGCCATGTTACCTGTAATTTCCTCATGGACTGTAACATGGATCATCATCCATGGCTCAAGGACATATCCAACACATTTTGCAATGCACAGGAAAAGGCATTTTATGGAGCCGTTTCCCAGCATGTATGGCAGCTGTCTGCATAGCTCATTTCTCCACAATGAGACTGCACCTAATAACTAGGTAACCTATGGCAATTTCCCTTATAGGAATTAGTAGTAGAGGTCAGATGTGCCAAATGTGTCATTTGTTTGAACTACCCACGTAGTACATGGGCACATTATAAACTATGCCCTGGGCATTACAGACCACCTGGAAGTGGTAGTCATCCTATCTGTGAATCTCTATGTCTGGACTGGATGTAGTTCTAATAGCTTAATGAGTACAATCTATGGTACCCAGGACCTTAGGGAAGTATGCAGTCTTGTAGAATGCAAGCTTGATGTTGGTTTTGTTCTCTGGAGTCCTTAAGAAACAGATGTACTCCACATGTTGTGCCATAATGTCAAGGAACTGGTTAAGTGTTTGTGATGTAGAAGATAGCAATATACCTAACTTGTCCCCTGAGGTTAACAGAAAGCCCTGGTATTTGACACAGTCATTGCTAATGAATAATTAATCCTTTGCTAAGTAGAATGGAAGAAGGGAGATTCAAAAATAATAGGGAATTTTACAGAAATCAAGAAACTGGAACACATAACAAGTCGAGAAAAAAAGTAATATGAATCACATTCAGTTCAGCTGGTTTCTTTAAGAATCCAATACTTCATTTACTGGGTAACATTTTATTATGATATGGTCTTGGTTTATTATGAAGGCTTTTCCCCAGATGGGTGACTGCAGCATCTTTAAATCTGTAACCTTAAATCTTTGGCAGCCTGTAAGTAACTGCCATGCTTCAAGTGTGTTCCACATTTCAGCTGAGCTCAGTACAAAATGAAATGATTTAAAGTCCATGATCAAGTGGTGTACAGCAAACACCCCATTATTTATTTCTTGTGTGGAAAACTGGGCTGCACATTATTTACTGCAAATGGCTCCGTTTGGGTAAAAAAAAAAGATTCATTGAATATTTTCAATTAAAACAAGTCATCCTTTAGAAAGATTTAAAGGCTTAGTAAGAATGGGTAACATAAATTAAGCAAGCTACACTGTGCTATTAAAATGAAGCAATAAATGTAGTACACAAAAAAAATAAAAAAAGAAAACTGTATTATTGCAGAAATGAATAAAACCAACATAAAATATAAGTCAAGATCCTCTAGTCTATATTAATAGTTATTACAAATGCATTTGCATTTTAGTTTGAATGCTGCAGTGAAATGAAAATAATTATTTCATTGTTAGAGTCTGTGTTTTCAGTACTATAGCAATTTTTATAGACTATAGAAAAATAAATGCTTCTGTTTACCAAACTATGAAAAATAAAAATTGGTTCTGCTTAAATGACTGAGGCTAAAAAGCAATTCTAAAAATATTTTCCAGTGAAAATGATTGAGAATGCCGCAGAATTCGAGGAGGATTTTATTTACATAGAAATGTCATTGAGAAGCAGATTGTACACTATTTATTTTCATGTCCACCCCGAACAGGAACTAGAAAATTATGCATTTCTTTGGGCAAATGTGAACCATGCACCCTGCTAGAATTTATGTGAGTGGCATTTCACAAAGTATAGTCCTGTAATCTTTATTAATAAAGAGGACCTCATGCTAGGTTACCACGATTACAGCGTATGTTCTGCTCTTGATATGAAAAGCAGACAGAAGAATAGCAGATCAGATTACAGTGTACGGATTACAAAGCAGTGCAGCTGGGAAGAAGGAGATAAGCAAATAATGCTCAACAGGGAGGAGACAGTAATAATAAAAATGGAAAAGGACCTGGAGTAGACATAGGGTCACATATCATGATTTAAAATGTGTAATGAAAAAATCTTATTTGTGTACTAGGATGCAGTGTGGCATATACTGCTATTAGAAAATGAAAATACATACTTTCAGATGGGTACACTCCTACTTAGCCATTTCTGGGCTAGTCACAGCTTTGAAGACTCCATCTGTAAAAAGAAACTTGAAAATAAAATGCACTTTATAGCAGGGCAAACTTTGTGGCTGTTTTATACACGGTTTACAGTAATATGCTAAAGGTCTATGCCTGATATCTATGAGTCTGTATATGTTTATATGTATTTTTAATTTTTACTTGTCAACCCTCTTTTTTTTCATTTTCTTCATGGAGATGGGTTTCATGTCAGCTGTCACCATCTCTCTCGATTCAGTGCCACTCTCCTACGTTCTTCGAAAGTCATGCCTGACTGTCACACGTCTTCTCTCACACAATTCAGTCATCTCTTTGCCGGACTACCTCATTTCCTCTTCCCTTCTTTTTATCTCTTCCAGTGTGTGTGTGCGTGTGTGCGTGTGTGCGTGTGTGCGTGTGTGTGTGTGTGTGTGTGTGTGTGTGTGTGTGTGTGTGTGTGTGTGTGTGTGTGCGCGCATGTGTGTACGATAGTATGCACATGTTTACTTATTAACACAGTGTGGTAGTTCTATTCATTTGGAATAGTACTACATTTAAGCAGGTGTGTAAATTATGTCTATAGCAGTTTTAAAAGGAATGCATTATAAATAAATAATGTCTGTAGCAGTGTTACATAGAGTTCATTGTAAGTGAATGCTATGTAAAACATGGGCTGAAAGAAGCCAAACTAGGGAGTATTTTTGCCTTTTATGATGTCTAGATCAGTTGCTCTGAGAAAGAGAATACACCACAGTGAAGGAAGATCTTGGAGGAAAAAGTATATATTGTTCTTGACAGAAAAATCTAGCGAGAGCAACCAACAAAGGCTGTTTCCCAGAGGTATAAGACCGAGTCGGAAGAAAGAACTTCCTGTGCTTTAACTTTTGTTTTAAAGAAGCTGCATTTAATTTATTTTTGTATCTAATAAACTGCATTTTCTTGTAAGACTGGTGATGCTAGCTGCTGTATTCTTCCAATATTTATATAGATGCAGTTGACTTTGTTGACAGTTCATTTTGCTGAAAAAGTGAACTATGGTATATTACAGAATGTTCATTTTATTGACAGGTAATTTTTCCAACAGAGCTAAGTGGGACAGTGTTAGGGATGGCAGACTGTTTGTGCATTTTTGGGTTAAGGTTGAAGTAAGGGTTAGAGAACGAGATGGATGTTGAGTGTGTTTGTGAAAGTGTTTTAGGTTAACATTAGAGTTAGTTGAGTAAGGATTCAGATTTTGTGTTGTGTGTGTATGCTTACGTATGTCCAAGATACCTTGTTTAGAGTGTTGTGATGGGAAGGGTTTTTCTATGGTAATTTATAGGCCAGATGTTGGGATAGTAGCAGCATTAGGGTTAGCATGCATTAATAAGGTGGAGTAGGGGTGTGACAGTGAGCTGTCTCTCAGGGTTAGCATACATCAGGTCTCTAGTGCACCCAAGTCCCTTTATCGCAGCCGCACATACAACATTACAACATAGTAGCTGTTCATGTGGGTATAAACAGCACAGCTTGATAAGCTGCTATGGGATAATGAATTTAGGGCATGCTCCCCGGTAGCAGAATTATGATGTGGCTGCATCCTTGAGCTGCTCACCAGCCCTGGATATGGGTCAGGCTGACCTTGAAAGAGGATAAGATGGAACTGGTAGACCTGCTGAATAAGGAGAGGAGCTAGTTTCAACTGTTGATGAACTGAATGATAGTCAACTGGTGGTAGGTAGGCAAGCAAAAAAGTGGGTGATGAATTGATCTTGAAAGTGATTTTTAGTTATGGCCCTAGCAGCAGGCATGAGATTTCAAAGGCAAATGCTTCATCTACACAGGATTTAGTATAGACAGTCAAATGGTAGGGTTTTGGAAGGTGAGAGGATAACAAAACAAAAAAAATGTATTTTAAACAGGTAAACCTGTAAATGGAAGATCACAAGCCACAGTTAAAGGAGGATTACAGAGAACATACAAGACACCCATACTGACTGAAAGCACAACATGTTATCACAAAGACAATAAATGGTGAGCAAAATACCAAGTCTGATCCTATGAGTGTAAGCTACTAATAATAAATAGTACAGCTTCCTTTAAAGGATGGACACTGAACAGAGATTCAATAGGTTTCACTATGGCCATGGACAGCAAACAATTAAGATACATTTTTGGAAGTGGAATGGCACACATATACAAGAAGTCATAAAAGGGAGAGGTGATGACCCTTAGTAACAAAAAAAAAATTGCCTATAAATTGTGGAAGTTAATGGGATGACATTGGAGAACGAACAAATACATGACTTTAGGAGGTAGCGTGAGTTGACTGGAGATATCTGGAAGTGCATATGAATTCAGGAGGAGAGAGAGATGATGATCCTCAGCAACATTTGAGCATAAATTTGGGAGGTGGATAGGGTATTCTGCAAAACAACAAATTATAAATATGAGTTTGTAAGCTGGGAAGAGATGAGTCAAGAAGATAGTCTGGAAAACTATTACTGAAAATAAATTTAGGCGGTCAGAGAGGCCGCAAGGACATTGCATCTGTTCATGGGGCTGAGAGATGGCATTTTGAAAAATGTGTTGCAAAATCATGTAATTTGGTCAAATTATATGGTAAGTATTTTGTTTTAGAACAAAACAGAATCTTACTGGTCAATGTCATGAAATTTGAAGTATTAAAATAGCAACAGTTTATTATTAGCATTTTCATTTTCACATATTGCAAACTCTCCATGTACTATGCATTCATTATATCGGCACTGATTGCTAGAATAGCAATTTTGTAATTATATTTTTATATAATGCTAATAAACTATCTTCAAGTCAAATAATCAGTGCTTACATTTAGCTTTCATTAACTTGTCATTCTTAAGCCTTGTCTATATCTCCAAATTGATATAAAGCACTAAACACCCAAGTTAAGTACTTACACTATAGAATATAATTTGTGATCAGCAATTAACTAGTGGTCATATTGTTATATTATCACTATATTACACGTTTTAACAACTGGACCAGAAGTGACTTCATGCCTTGTACTGCAGTCTGCTTTGTTAAAGAAAACTACACCTTAGGTGCTTTGTTCCATATCAGTGCTCTCTTCAAGCTCAATTGCCATTATATAATCCCATGCAACCCATTTGTTTTTTACTAGGACATTTTGTTTCTTATCTCTACTAGTTCTCAGTCCCATGTAATATTCTTTATTTACCTTTCTTTTATTGATTTTTTTTTTCATTTTCTGTTTTCTGGTTATGGCTTTCTTAGCCAGAAGTTCTATTTCTTATCTCTGCTCTTTCTCAGTACCATGTAATATTATTTATTTGCCATTGTTCTATTGATTTTTTTTTTTTTTTGGTTTTCTCTTTTTTTGGTTATGGCTTTCTTAGCCACTATCAATACTAGCACAATCATTTTTTAGTATGTTATTTTATACCAACTTAACAAGAACATTTCTATACTAATGTTACATTTTCTTTAGAGTATAAGACTTAGCATAGTGTTCAGTTCAGTTGTGTACTGACACAAGTCCATGCCTTCCCAGAATGTATACTTCCAAGACCCTCTTTTTGAACCATTACATATCTAACATTTTCTTCTTATATATAAGTAAAATACTATCAAGTCTTGTAAAGGTATAAAATATTTGTGCAAATACTTCCATGCAAACATTCAAAATGTTATCAGTTTAGATGCATACTTAGGAATTAGACATATTTCCCTCCATTGAGCCTCTGTAATATCTCTATTTAATTATTCACTCCATTACTTTTAATTTTACACTGATGTGTCTTCTTAAATATAATGTTGAATTATATGCTTTACTTATTTTTTCTGGTCTGCTATTTCTGTACTGTTCTCAGTTAGAAAAACTGCTATTTTTGGTTTAACAAATGTACTATCCACCCCCTGCATACCTTCCTTCCATTCTAATAACAGACCAAGTTATTTGTTTGCTTATTTATTTTTTATTTGTTGACCATGTAGGTGTGTAGATCTATTGATCCTTTGCAAATTCAGTAATCCAAAAGTTTATCTAACTTCATCCAATTTTATTACCCCCATCACCTTTTCTCATTTGTTCCAAAATATTGTTTCTTAGTTCTTTCTTTTCCAAACGCTCATTGCATTATATTCTCCCCAGGATTTAATAAAATCCATGTAGCACAGTGTAGAGCCTACACTGAATATATCCATGTACACAGTCATAGTTCCCCATCAGTAGTGTACCATGCATATTAATGATGTTGCACTGCCGAGAGAGAGCTGATGAACATGAGTATTGAATCAGTGTAGTTAGAGGTGTAGTGCTCCCATGCTACTGTTCTAATGTTGTGAAGTGTGTCAACTGTATAATATGTCATTTTGATGATGTGTTATTTTTTTTTAATTACTGTTTTTTTTAATTTTTTTTTACTGCATGTTTGCATGGTATACAGCGCAGCAATCTAAAAATAGAAACTCGATATAAGTAATTATCATATTTTTTTAAGTTACGTTTGTGCAGCGCAGAGCCCAGCATGCATGATACATACATGACCGACACCTACCAGACATCTAAAAGTAGAAGCTGGATGTAATTAATTATTTATTTATAGGTGTGTTTAAGTGTGCGGTGCAGCGTGCTACTCAGCAATGCTAACAGGTAACCTAGTAGTATATGTGAAAATAGATTAGTTTTTATAACCTCCAAATAGCTACATGGGTAGAGTTACAGTCTTATGTTTAGTAGGCCCAGATTTCAAGTCCATAACAGGCAGAATATGAATGTAATACTTTTTTTTTATAATTTTTTGAAACTATTGTGAATTTTGTCACTGCTGCACTCTGCTAAGGCACTATACACTATATTTCCTTGCATAACAGCAGCAGATCCATACACATGATACCTTATTATAGTCAGTATTACAATTAGTGTGTAGGTTAGAGACTTACCATGAGAATGCAGCAGTTGACAGAACTGTAGTTTAGGGCTGAGTCTGTGTGATGCAAGTGGTACACAGCCAATACATGGATAGGTACAGGTTGTGTGGGTTGCCTTGCATTAGCTATTTTAACGGTCTATATTAGATCACCGAATGCTTAGGTAAGCAAACAGTGATTAATCGACCCCATATAAGCAAAAGCTTACAAAACCAAACTGTCAGAACAGCAATTTTTTTTCCATGGGAAAAAAATCGCTGTTCCAACAAAAAAACAAAAGAAAGCACATTAAAACATGATATTAAGTGGGGGGCTTCACCCCCACACCCCTACTTAAATATACCAACTTTGAGACTGCACTACAGTGCCAAAAACAGCAAAGTACCGAAGCAGCCAAGCAAATTCTTTCCCAGGGGAAGAATTTGCTTACATGCCGCTTCAATATTTTGCAGTTTCGGTTTTGTCAGTTCGACCAAGATGCATTCGAAAACATGCATCTTCGGTCTGCTGATATGAACCCTATTTTAATATATGTATGTGAGTTAGTGTAAGTTGTCAGTCCCTGGGGCCCTAGGTTGTCAGTGAATGTGCTACGCATTTTCTCTTAGCCAGTGCTACAGGGCCATCATCAGGGGGCTTCTCCACCGAGTCCTCGTGTGAGTGTGGCTGTGTTGACCTAGGCATTGGTGGGAGCTGTGTATCCCTTCTCTATCCTGATCCTGCTGCAGCTGCTTCTGCAGGATAATATTGTGTAACATGGCACATACTGTGAACATATGTGCATATGTGACTAGAGAGTACTACAGGACTCCACCAGATATATCAAGGCACCAGAACCTTGCCTGCAGCAACCCATACACATGCTCTATGGTCTTCCTAGTTTGTCACTGTGCCTCATTATGGTGTTCATCTGTGGGTGTATGTGCATTTCTGATGGGTGTCATCATCCACGGTTCCAGTCCGTAGCCAGCTTACACCACTAAATGGCCACGTGGGACACCCCCCTAGCAAACATCTGGTACAGCTGTAATGCATGCCAGATATGGGAGTTGTGATAGCTGCCAGGGCTGCCAGCACACAGATTCATGATAATGCCCTAGGCATTGTACACAACCTGGCAGTTGATGGAGTGGTATCCCTTGTGGTTGATGTAGATTCTACCCTCCTCACTGGGTGGTGCCTTGATGTGTACATGAGTGCAATCTATGACACCCAGGTACCTCAGGGTAGTGTGCTACATGGTAGAAGAGTTCATATTGCTGGCCCTCTCCTCAGGGGTGAGGGGAAAATATATGTGCTCACTGGCATGTGGTAGCATGGCATACAGGAACTGGTGGAGTACACCTGTGAGACCCCCATCATGTCCCTAGTTGATCTTTGGAAGGTACCTTTGGCTATTATCCTAAGGGCTACACATACCTTTGTTTCCACTGGGATATGTTCCCGTCAGTTGCCTCTGGGCCTGAGTTGAGGGTGGCAGAGTTCAGTGAGTTCTTGTAGTATGTCCCTGTCCACCCTGTAGTGCTCTACAATCTCCAGCCCATGTAGCTCCTGGAAGGTTATCCTGGGCCTGAACACTCTTCTCCTTCTCTGTCTAGGCCTACTGTCAGCAGCAGCAACATTGACTTCAGCATCTAACACATACAAATGGAACAGACCTGTAGCAGCCCCTAGCATTCTTTCATAGGATCATAGGAAGTTACTAGGCCATTGGCCCAGAGGCCCTTACAGGCCCAGCCAAGAATTTAGCCCAAGTCAGCACCCTATGCCACTGTCCAGCAGGGACACAGGTGGAATTCTAGGGGTGTATTGTTTGTTCCCCATCCAGTTATCCAGGTTGCGCTTAAAAAAGATTAATGAGGTACTTTGCTTGACGTGGAGAGGGAGTCTATTCCACAAAAGGCTGAGTCTCTGGGACACAAACCTGTCCCACCAACAAGCCCTATTGATGTCACAGACCTGGTTGAGGTTGCGCATGCGGGTTACTCAAGTGAAGTTTGACTTGCAGATATGCTGCAGTCCCATCACAACAGGGTCTGAGATTGCTTTGTATGCCAGACAGAGGTCATCTCTCAGGAGTCTGTAGGAGACTGAGTAGAGGGACAGGGATTTTAGCCTATCTGAGTATGGTAGATGTTTGAGGGCCTGGATTCCCCTGGTGAAGAGCCTCTGTGGTCTCTCCAGCTGCTGTATGTGCTTTGTGAGGTACAGGCCGAAATGGGCATTGTACTCAATAATTGGTCTTATAAGGGAAAAATACAGGGATGTTATGACCACCTTGTCCATGGATGAGATACCCTTATTAGCCATGTTGGAAGCTTTCCATACAACAGAGGCAATATGGTGGTCAAAAGTCAGTTTTCTATCAACCTGCGTGCCCAAGTCCCTCACATTTATTGCATTTTTAGGACCTTACTATCAATGTGATAATTTATGGGGACATCACTCTCACCAAAGGGGATGATGATGATGCATTTTTTGGCATTCGGTTTGAGGCCATGTTTCTGGCATCAGTCATTTGTTTGGATGAGTCCCTCTTGGAGGATGTCCACATCACTAGGGGAAATGATGACAGCACCCAGCTTGCAGTCATCTGCAAACTTAGTCAGCCATAGCCCACTGGTTTTGTCCTGCACCTCAGAAAAGCATATCCAACAGCAGAGGCCCTAAGACCAATCCTTTTGGTACACTGCTCATTAAGGGTCTACTGCTTAAGGTGGCTTCCCCTATTTTGGCTAGGTGGGTTCTATTAGGAGCCAGTTTGCTACCCATCTAGTAACATGTGGATTGATGCCTAGTTGAGAGAGTTTATCTATTATACCTGAGTGGGAAATAGTATCAAAGGCTTTGGCCAGGTCAAGGTAGGTGGTGTGCACCATCTCCCCCTCATCCATGGCCTTGGTGACTGTCTCAAAGCAGTCGACCAAATTTAACAGGAATGACTTCCCCTTGATGAAACCAAACTGTGTGGGATAAAATGTCTGGAGGTTGTCAATGCCCTTGTTAATGAAGTCCATGATAATCCACTCCATGGCCTTGCAGATCAGGCTAGTTAGGCTGCTGGGTCTATAATTTCCTGAATTGGTGGATGCTCCACCTTTATGCAAAGGGATGACAGTGGCTGTCCTCCACTCAGCTGGTATGAAGCCGGTACTCAGGCTTTGGTTGAATAGGGTGCCTAATGGTACTGCAAGTAACTGCCTGAGTTAATATAGGATACAGTCTGGGATGTTATCAGGTCCCATGCAGGCTGTATTTTTTTGTCTTTCAGAGGGCAGTGTTGACTTGCTCCCTGGAGATAAAGGGGAGGGGGCAGGTACTGGGGATGTCCTGTTTTACTGATCGGGGGGCTAGAAGGGTGAAGTTTTCACTGAACCTGTCTGCTAGCAGGTTGGCTATATGTGGTGTTCTTGACTACCAGTTCTGAGCAGATCTGGGTGCTTTCCTTGAGATTGCAGACATATGAGAAGAAGGCCTTATGATTGTCTTTAGTAGATGTGGCCAGTTTGGACTCTAAGTTTGCTTTGGAGGACTTCACTAGTGCTCTTGTTTGCTTGTTCATGGTAAGAAGAGATTGCTTCCAATTAGGCAGCTGCTCCTTCTTGGTCCTGGGCAAAAATTCTTTCCTTTTATTCTAGAGTTTATTTATTGCAGATGTCCACCAGACAGGTTTACTCTTCCTTGAGGAGGATGATTTCATCCTGTCGGGTATTCCTGATTCCATGCAGCTATATAAATGATCATATAGTACTTTGGTGTAGGTTTGGATATATGAGCCAGTTCCTATGGAAGGGGAGGGGGTTGTAAAGCTGTTTATACCTTCCCTCAGGAGGTTGTAATCAGCTTTGGAGAAGTTTTTTTGTTTGACCCTAGCTGGGGGGTGGTGGCAGGGGAGATGGTGACTTTGAAAGTGACTGCTTTGTGTTCGGATCTTACCAGGAATGATGACACTGTAGGGATGTTGCAGTGGTTACTCATGTTGGTTAATACCAAGTCCAAGATATTTTATCCTCTTGTGGGTGTATCGACCAACTGGCCCAAGGCATTTGCATTGATGATATCAAGGAATCTCTGGGCATTTGTGTTTTGGCATGAGTATTTCTTCCAATCTATGGTTAGATAGTTAAATTTGCCCAGGATCAGAGTAAAGGGTTGAATCTTGATAGATCAAAGAGGTCCAGACAGGTGGAGTGGGCATATTGAGTCAAAGTTGGAGGCCTATAGCTAGCTATATTTGAATAGGGGTCTTGTCAATTGTTAATTGCACCTGGAGTGTTTTCTGTGTTTGACCCGCCTGGAGGTATTTTATCTATATTGCAATTCCACCTCCTTTTGCTTTTCTGCCCATGGTTTAGGGTCTGAATGTATGATAGGATGAGTAATGTGGTATGGCTGGGGTGCTCTCTGCAGCTTTGAGCCAGGCTTCTGTGACTGCACAAATGTCAGCATCTTCCAGGGTTAAGAATGCTTGCAATGAGCGCAGTTTCATGTTTAGACTTCTGGCATTTAGCAGCATGACTTTTAATTTACATTTTGATGAAACTTTTCATGTTGGTAGTTTTGACCTCATGGCATTGCCTAAAAAAGGCACTATGGGCGAAGCAAGAGCCTTTGCCAGGAGCCTGATACCCAAGGTGGACAGATTCAGGCCATCATGGTTTATCAGTCATGTCATCCCAGGCTGTCAGGTACTGGATCCCCTTGGAATGACACCAGAAACTAAGCCTTTTGTTAAAGTCAATCATTTTGTGTGTGTATGGAAGCATCATTCTGGGACATATTCACTGAGCTTGACCATGTCTCTTTTCATATAATCCAGAAAGGTAAGTCTCATATCATTTACTCCAACATGATTTTCAGTTAAAATTCCCAGGTCTGTACTCCAATGGTGCAGAGTATGGGGAAAATCAGATTGTAGGGTGTATGCATACTTTATAGTGCTCTACTGTAGGTGCTGCCTGTGTGATTCGCTAGCTATGATGCATTGCACCTGCCTAATATATCATTGACATTATTTAATGGCCCTAGTTTAAGTTAAGCAAGGATCAACACTAAATAATACATCATTGGCCTTTTACATATTATGAGTACTGTGCCACTCCACACAAACACACACCCCATTAAGTAAACAAAGCTTAGCAGTTAGTGGACACACCCCTCCAGACTTCCATGCTCAGCACAGTGGCATGCCTCGTAAACACGCAGAAACACATGCCCCATAGGTAAACAAAGCTTAGAAGTCAGTGCACACCCCCCAGGCTTCCACGCTTAGTATGGCAGAGCACCACGCAAACAGGTGCAGCTAAGTTCCAATCAGCTTAGAAGTTATTGCACACACCCACTTCTGATGTCAGCTACCTCTTGTGTGGACACCAACATGGTTCTGTGCCTACACAGAAGAGATATGTGGACATGATTACCCCATTATGCTATTCAGTAACTCCAAATCATTTGCATAGGGATCTGTGCTAACAGCCTGGATACTACACACTTCCAAGCCCTAACACATTAGCAACAATGCCAATGCACCATTGTAGATACTGCATGCAGGGATCTGTAATACATTTTTGTCTCATGATATTAATATTTGATTTTTCCACTTTTTTTTTTAATAAGGCTTGTTTGTGCACTCTGGTGTGCCATGCAAACATGCCAAGATAATTAAAAAAATGTATTTTAATATATTTACTGTAACTTTTGGAACACACAGAGGACAGTTTTGCTCATATCTGTGTGTGCTATGTCATTTCTGTGTATCTACCTATATTTTTACAGCCCCTTTTTTCTGTCTACAGTTCTGTACATGGAATTTTTCCATGTACACCAAAGACACTGACATGGGGTCTGCAGGGCTGCCTATCTGCTTGCTGGGTCAATCTACCTGGCTCATCTGCATGAGATTTACCTGCTTATGAGGTGATTGCCATGTCACAGAAGATTCTGTGTTGGTGTGTTTGTGCGCACCGCTCAGCAGGGCTTACTGAATCTAAAACTGTTTGCAGACATGTTAGCAATGCAGTGTGATGCCTACACAGAAAAAAAATGTGTAGGCTTTATTAACCCCCCCCCCACCCCTTTGTCTTTTTTATTACTATATATAGTATAGCCTATTGGTGTTATTCTATTTTCCAAAGTCTAACTTCCTTTAAAATAAAACATACTTAATAGTTTTATGTACATAAGGCTGTATATAAGCTCTTTATAGTAATTTCCTAAATCTACCCAAATACCATGTGTAATCTGTACTTGTCCCATCAGGCCCTATGCCTATCATGCCCTTCCATCTGGGCATATATTATCAGTCCTGAATCAAGTATATTAACCTAAACTGTGTAGACTTATAGTATGCCTCCAAATTTGGTAGTTCCAAACTACCTTGTTCTTTTGTCAGTATTATGTTTTCCACTCTTTCTCTTTTCTTATCACAAATCAACTCTAAATTCCTTAGTTCATATTCTTTCATGTTTATCTTAGTTGATACATATAAGCCTGTCCTACGTAAAAAACGAATAGGATATCATAATTGTTTATATCTTATTGTCAATGTCTATAATGTTTTCCATAATCTTATCTTACATATAACCTTTTTCCCACATTTCTTTAGCTGCTTGCTCAACATTCTGTTTCACTCAAATTCTCAAGTGTGTCATTTTGCCATGACCCCACAAAAAGGAAATATTCTGTATCAAGTCATATTTTGGAGCAGAATTGATTACTATACTCTTTGGCTTTGATTAATTTACTTTATGCCCTGCTATACTATTTATTTATTCATTTACATTTGATTAAAGGGAAAGTTCAAGTTGGTAGGTGCTCATTTTCAGAGGAGGGCCATCATAAAAGTTCCAAAGTATTACAAAAACATTCTAAAAACAATAATTTTACAATCTTCAAAAATAATACCAAAATATATACAGATTAAATAATTATACTAAATTAGATATAATGTGAAAACAGTTAAATATATACAACTTATATGACAATGATTTAATATTTAGAGAAGTGTTAGCCAGTCTATAGAAATTAAAAGTAAACTGGTATAATACAACAGGAATTGCAATTGGAAGTGAGAGAAAAAAAAACATGGTTATGGCATTTTTAGAAAGAGAATCAGGGGAGAAATTGGTTGAAGTGAGAAAGGGAGTAAAGAAAGTGTAGTGAGGATGTATAAGGTATGAATATCTACTTGTTCATATCTAGGGATATAATTTCTCCTGTGGATGTGCAAGAACAAAGCCAGATTTTGGCTAGGAAGTCTTTCATAAGGACTTTAAAGGACCTGAGGGATGGTATTGACCTGATGGATACAGATGAGGAGTTCCAAGCCTTAGCAATGTGGTATGAATACAGACCATGCCCAGCAGATTTGATAGGTTTGTGGACAGAGAGGCGTTTTTGGTCACTGGATCATAATGACCATGTGGGAACATAGTTTTGTAGAATGGTATTTAGTGGTGGACAAGCAGATGGATGCTGGATAATTTTATAGGGGGTAAGAAGCTGTGTATGTGTTAGTTGATGGCATAGTTATAACTTTAGGCTTTTAAGTCCTCTACAGTGGTGGGCTCTGAAAGGGGTATTTGCTGCAAAGTTAGCCACCTTATTATAGAATTTTTCAAGTTTTGCTTTTTGTGATACCTTGAGGCAGGATGAGGAGCACCATAATGTAGGAAAGGGAAGAGGTATGTAGTGACAAGTTTAGTTTTAGTTATATTGATGAGAAAATAATTAGCTCTATAAAGCACTCTTAATTTTTTATGAGTTTTTTTAATGTAATTTCTATATGCAGGTCAAATGTTAGATTACCGTCCATTGTCATCCACTATAATTTGTTAGGAGAAATAACTTCAATGGCTGTGTTATTAAGGGAGAGAGAGGATTCTAAATGTTTTTTTCCCATAAGACAGGAATTTGAGGGACAAAGAATTTTTTTTTTGTGCGGCTGAGCATGAATTGTGAGTCATGAAGCCATGCATCAGTGGCTGTTAAAGCTTCCTTTGTATTATTCTGGAGACGTGCTAGGTTGTCTGATGTGCATATGAGTGTGGAGTCATTTGCATATTGTATTAGGGAGGCCTGCTGTGTGGATGTGTGTTTGTGAGAATATTAAAGAGGAGAGGACCAAGGATAGAGCCTTGTGAAACACAGTTGGGGTATGGAGAATGGTTGAGTGCCATTTTACTGACTGATATATATTGTACAACTAGCTTTTGAACCATTTGAAGTAGAAATTTGCTGTGACAAACAGTGTTGAAGGATTTAGGCAAGTTTAAAAATAAGGAGGAGACTAGTTTGCTATTATCTCTAGTTTTATTGACAGTATCTACAAAGGTTAGAAGTGCAATGTTAGCAATAGTGGAGGAACAGAAGCCATATTGCATGGAGGGATAGGTGTTCTTCCTGCAGGAGACAGTTCAGTAATTGTTTTTAAATACATTTTTCAAGTATTTTGGAAAGGTGGGATAAGTTTCTATAGGTCTTAAGTTAGTGATGTCTTTTGAATTTCCTCCTTTGTTTACAGGGATAAACTATGACTTTGTTGCAGAGAGAGAGAGAGAGAGAGAGAGAAGGGGGGTGTGGGATTCCTGGATTGATCTATTTATAAGACTTGAAACAGGATAGACAATGCTATTGGCTGTTATTTTAAGGTACTTGGAAAGTCATCAGTTGAAGTAGAGCATGGTCTGAGTTTGTTTGAGTAGTTCTGTGTAGGATGTGGTCACAGGTTTGAAGGTGAAAGTGGATGCGATAATATGGGGCTTTTGGGTAGGGTTGGGATTAGATATTGGGGAATCACTGGTTAGGGATGCTATACTATATGAGATAAGAGATTAATTATATTGCAGTTTCAAGTAATGAGTTATTGGGAGAGGGTTTAGGGTTGAGTTTTTGGCCGGAATATAAAATGTTTTTAATGACTGACCGGAATGTTTTAGGGTTGTGTTTTTTATTGCTCTGACTGTTGTTATAGTCTAGTTTTTGGTCTTCATTTATTTGCTTTATAGTACTGTTGTGGAGAATTGTGAAGTTTTTGAGATTTTGTGGTGTTTTTTATTTTTGCCATTCTTACCATGCTTTTCCTCTATCCTGAATCTACTGTTTTGTATTGCCATATTTCATTATTTGTTATTAATCTCTTCATTTTAAGAGGTTCAAGCCTATTTAGGATTGTTAGGAAAGTTGAAGTGAATTTATTTACAGCATCATCTAAGGGGAGAACTTTTAGGATGTTGCTGTTAGTAGATGATCGGGTAGCAATAAATATTTCTGGGTTAAACTTGGACTAGTTATTTATTGTTCTATAAACATGTTGTTTATGTGGATGTGTGAGATGTTTGGCTATATAAATTAGGAGATGGTTGCTGACAGTGTCTGAAATTGTACCTGTGGTGCTGAAATGGCTGGGGTCTGATACTAGGATCCTGTCTAATAAGGAAATTGTTATCATGCATTAACGTGTAGTACTATTAATTAGTTGTGTGAAACTGTATAAGTTCATGCTCGATGTAGGGGAGTTAGAGATTACATTCAAACAATTGATATTGGCATCACATAGAAATATTTTTTCTTGTGGAATTGTTATGGATAACCAATGTAAAATATCTTCCAGTGTAACTGTATTGACACCAGGAGGGTGTTTATATTTATTTATTTTCAGGACAGTGATAACAAGCTCTACTGATCTGAATTTTGTTATTGTTGGGAAACATTAATGCAATGCCACCACCTTTTCTTTTTATGCTTTCATTACAGCAGAGTTTATAGCTGGGGTGTAATTTTTGAGTAATTCATGCTGGACTTAAGGCAGGTTTCAGTTATAGTGAGGCTTGTTTGGGTAATCATGGTGTGTAGTTCAGTAGTTTTATTTGTTATGCCTCTAATATTTTTGGTGGCAAGAGATGGATTACTGGGGTTGGGTACAGACAGTGGGATTAGAGTAGTGTGTGGAAAGGAACTATCTTGATGCTAGTTATGATAGGTGAGGCCAAGATTAGGGTGAATGCGTCCTAGGAAGATTGTAGTATATGGGGGTATTACTGATTTTTTTTTTTTTTGGAGAGTATTTTTCCACTTCATTTTATTTTGATTTGAGTTGCCATGGCATTAATCAGTCCATATTTGGGATAACAATTAGAGTCATCATTAAACAGGTTTGATGTGATATGCAGAGAGTTTAGAGAGGACGCCTGGAAGGTGGTTGGGACAGTTAGAGAGATATTGAGAGCTATTGAGTCATGGTAGTATGAGAGATGTCTCAGTAGGAGGAGAAGAATAAAGGATAACCTGCGGAGTAGCATGATTAAGTAAACGGATTTCTATTTTATTGATAGCAGGTAGTGAAGAAGTAGGAATCAAGAAAGAAGCAAGATGTTGCAAGGTTGTGGGATATTTGGTGGTGGTGGAGTCTGAAAGCTGGTGGAAGGTAGGTAGATAGGAAGGAAGTATTTTCTATGAAAGAAGAGGGTTAGGTTGTTCTGCTATATTCTCTTATGTTTCTGAAATGTAAGAAATAGAGGGGTTTTAAGGCTATAGTATGAGGATTTAGTTAGGATAGGCAGCGGTAAGGGTTTATTTTTGGGAAAGTGGAAGTTGAAATGTAGAATAATAGGCACTGTTGGAGAAGTGTCTGAGTATAAATGAATATAATGCAAAGCAGTATTAGAGGGAGAAAGTTTGTTGGGAATAATGCTAAATGTTAGATGGAAGATGGGAAATAGGAAAGCAGACACAGTAGTGTTTGTATGATAGCAATAAAGTTGTTTGCATAGGGCTAGGAAATAGATATCACAGGTGAAATGTGTATGTCGGAAGTATAATAGTAGAGTAAGGGGGTAGATAGGTAGAAATTGAGGGTAGGGTAGGGAATCAAAGCAAAGCCACATGTATCATGGCCAAACATTGATGGCTTTCAACCATCAGGTCAATTATTACAGAAAGCAATCAGTCTTTAGCTGGAACACACCAATTAACAAGGAGGCACAAAGCAGAACAGGTTTTCTTTCATTTACTGAATGCAGAAGCCAGGAAGAAAGGGTGACTAAGTAACTGACATATCAAGTGTAGTCTATTGGTCAAGAGAAATGAAGTGGCCAACTTACTGAGTGGTTCTTGGAGTGCAAGGGCTATTTCTTTGGGGGAATTTCACAACTACTTTCCAGCACAGGGCATACACCACACGGCTCTTCATGTTAAACTTGCTTATATTGCAGAATCATATTATTCTCAGAGAGAAATTTCAAGAGTTTGGCCTTGTGGCATAGCTCCTGTAGTATTCGATCAGAAATGGATGTAGTATATATTTTTACCATGTTCTAGATTGGTAATATATAATGTTATGTCATCACAAAAAGGCTATTTTCTCACTAGCAATTTCCATTTAAAACCAATTACATTTAATTGTGCCATCAAGCATTCTATATAGGGTGACTGAGGAATTTTCTTCTTCAACTGCTAATTATTTTTTCCTTTCTCATCTATGCTTTATACTGCTTTCTGTCGCCTTCAGAATTTTCATAGTTGTTCTCCCTTTTACATTACTTTTTTCTTTACTGTTGACCTTTTGGATGTCTTAGACATTTCAGCTACCAATTTCTGTTGACAATTTACAGTAGTTTGCAACCGTTTTCTGTTTGTAATATTTAGTTCACAATACTGTTTTCTGCTGCTCATACTATCACTGACAACTTGGAAGTCAGAAGTCTAAATTATTATTATGCAATTACATTCTAAAAGAAGATTTAAAATTCTCTGGGAAAATTTATATTTTCTGTTTGAAATGACTTTTGTAATAGAAATGTGTAGCCACAGTGCAGTTATTTCTGGATGGATGTGCATACATGGCAATTTGTAATTTTAGTGTGATAGTGAAGAACGTCAGTAACATTATGAAAAATGTTCATCAAATCAAAGCTGATCCATAACTTTAATATGTACAGTAGACTCCCTCTTATCCAGCCTCTCTTTAACCAACCTCCCCTTTAACCGTCCATCACATTTCTGCCATATCCCTAGCAAAAGACAACAGAGAAGAACAGCACTTCCACCACCTCTGGACTAAATAATGACAGACTTTTGAGTTTTAGACTTCATATTCATTAGAAAAATACATACTAACACAAATCCTGTTATTCTATCTGATTTATAACCTCTAAATGCTATTTTATATGCATTTTCTGATTAACCAGCCATTCGTTTATTCAGCCTAAGGTCCAGTCCCAGCAAGACCGTATAACAGGGAATCTACTGTAGTAATATATGAAGGAAAACTTCACAAATATTCATCTCAAAGTTTAACTGTACCTATTTTAGAGGTATGTTCTTATTTTCAGGCTTGATTTACCCCTGCAAATGATGTATCTATTTTTTGTTTAAATAAAAAAAAACATCTTTATTAAAGTATCACTTATGACATGTCCCTATTTTTGGGCTTGATTTACCCATTGATACAATTTTCTGAATCCCTGTTACAGAATTTTAAAGCTGTTTGGCACATAAAAACAGACTACATAACCTAACAACAAAACATAAATGACTTTCTGTGGTAGATTGTTTACAGATTAAAGTCTGCAGATTTTACATTGTTTTTTGATAATATTGTTATATTTCATGTGCCATTTTTGTAACTTAAAGTTTTTGAATAGTATCCAATAATCCTGATGTAAGTAGAAAGTGTTATAGCTATTTCAGATTTCTGGCTGGATGTACCTAATTTTCAAGAGCCTTTGCATTTATTTTCAATGCCTACAGGTTGAGGGATATGCTGATTTTGAATTTTGTCTTGAAGTTTTTTTTTTGTTTTACAATTCTTGCACAGAATTCCATGTTATGGCAAGATTAGGTACTGATAGTGGCAAATTCCATGTCATGGCAAGATTAGGTACTGATAGTGGTAAATTCCATGTGGGTGGCCACGGTGGTGCAGCGGTTAGCATTGTCGCCTCACACCAAGAGGTTCTCCAGTTCAATCCTTGGCTGGGGGTGCCTTCTCTGCAGAGTCTGCATGTCCTCCCTGTGGTCGTGTGGGTTTCCTCGGGGTACTCCAGTTTCCTCCCACATCCCAAAGACATGCTGTAGGGGGATTGGACACTCTAAATTGGCCCTAGGTGTGAATGTGTGCATGTGCCTTCTGTGGAAGGTTGGGCGCCGGGCTGGCAACTCGACACTGTAAAACTCCACTGCCAATCATGAGCAGACAAGTGATCCGCTGTGGCGACCCCATCCGGGAAAAGCCAGAATAAGTGGCAAATTCCATGTCATGGCAAGATTAGGTACTAATAGTGGTAAATTCCATGTCATGGCAAGATTAGGTACTGATAGTAGTATACTTCAGGAGGTGTTGACTGGTGGGTATAACACTGGCAATATGGGCTGAAACTAGTATTTAATTACAATGTTCTGGCAATTTTTATTCCCCTGGAAAATAATAAAAATTGCAATTTTGGTGTCAAAAACAGTGAATAATCTTCATGGCAGGGGAGGAGAATGTGCTGTAGATTTGTTTGAAGTAGTTACAGGGTCAGGGTCTGCTGTAGGAAGTAGTTACAGGGTCAGTGTGTGTTTTATGAAGTACATACAGGGTCGGTATGTGCTGCATGATGTAGTTACAGGGTCTGTATGTGCAGCATGAAGTACTTACAGGTTTGTGTGTGTGCTGCATGCTGAAGTAAATGGGTCTGTGTCTGCTGTATGAAGTTGTTACATGGTTGTTGTCTGCTGTATAAAGAAGTTACAGGGTTGATATGGGCTGTATGAAGTAGTTACAGGGTCAGTGTTTGCTGTGTGAAGAAGTTACAGGGTCAGTGTTTGTTGTATGTAGTAGTTACAGGGTTGATGTGCCCTGTATGATGTTGTTACTGGGTTGTTTTTTGCTGTATGAAGAAGTTACAGGGTCAGTGTGTGTTTTATGAAGTAGTTACAGGGTTGGTGTGTGTAGTATGAAGTAGTTAGAAGGTCAGTGTGTGCTGTATGAAGTAGTTAGAGGGTCGGTGTCTGCTGTAGGAAGTAGTGACAGGGTCGGTATGTGCTGTATGATGAAGTTACAGGGTCAGTGTGTAATGTATGAAGTAGTTACAGGGTTGGTGTGTGCTGTATGAAGTAGTTAGAAGGTCAGTGTCTGCTGTAGGAAGTAGTTACAGGGTTGCTATGTGCTGTATGAAGTAGTTATAGGGTTGGTGTGTGCTGTATGAAGTAGTTACAGGGTTGGTGTGTGTGCTGTATGAAGTAGTTACAAGGTTGGTCTCTTGTGTATGAAGCTGTTACAGAGTCAATGTGTGCTGCATGAAATGGTTACATGGTTGGTGCTTGTTTATGAAGTAGTTACAGGGTTGGTGTATGCTTTATGAAGTAGTAACAAGGTCGGTGTGACTGTATAAGGTAGTGATAGGATTGATGTCTGCTGTATGAAGTAGTTACAGGATGGTTTTGTGCATTATGAAGTAGTCACAGGGTTGGGGTCTGCTGTATGAAGTAAGTACTGGGTCAGTGTGTGCTGTATGAAAAAGTTACTGGGTCAGTGAGTACTGTATGACATGTTTACAGGGTTAGTGTCTGCTGAATGAAGTGGTTACAGGGTCTGTATCTGCTGAATGTAGTAGTTACGGAGTCAGTGTGTGCTGTATGAAGAAATTACAGGGTTAGCGTCTGCTGTATAAAGTAATTACAGGGTCAGTATCTGATGTATGTAGTAGTTACAGGGTCTGTTTGTGCTGTATGAAGTAGTTACAGTTTTGGTGTCCTCTGTATCAAGTAGTTACAGGGTTGGTATCTGATGAATGTAATAGTTACAGGGTCTGTTTGTGCTGTATGAAGTAGTTGCAGTTTTGGTGTCTGCTGTATCAAACAGTTACAGGGATGGTATCTGCTGCATGAAGAATTTACAGGATCTCTGTCTGCTGTAGGAGGTAGTTACAGAATTGGTGTGTGCTGAATGAAGTAGTTACAAGGTTGCTGTCTGCTGTATGAAGTAGCTACAGGGTCAGTGTGAGCTGTATGAAATAGTTAGAGGGGCAGTGTGTGCTGAATGAAGTAGCTACAGGGTCAGTGTGTGCTGTATGACTATATGAAGCAGTTATCGAGTCACTGTGTTTGCTTTATGAATTAGTTACAGGGTGGGTCTGTGCTGTGTGAAGTAGTTACAGGATCAGTATCTGTTGTATGAAGTAGTCACAAGGTCAGTGTGTGCTTTATGAAGTAGGTGCAGGGTTGGTGTGTGCTGTATGAAGTAGTTACAGGGTCAGTATGTGCTGTTTGAAGTAGTTAGAGGGTTGGTGTGTGCTGCATGCAGAAGTTCCTGTGTCTGTGTCTGCTATATGAAGTAGTTACAGGGTCAGTATATGCTGTATGAAGTAATTACAGGGACTGCGTTTGTTGTATGAGAAGTTACAGGGTCAGTGTTTGCTTTATGAAGTAGTTATAGGGTCAAAGTGTGCTGAATTAAGTATTTATTTTATTTTTATTTATTTATTTAACATTTGTTTACCGGGAAAATCTGACTTGGACCAAAGCCAATTTTCAGTGGAGGCCCATGGAGAAATGCTCCAGATGCATGTCTTTGTACCATAGGAGGAAACTGTAGCACATGGAGAAAATCCACACGAATGCAGGGAGGAGATGCAGACTCCGCATAGCAGACACCTCAGTTGAGAATCGAACTGGAGAACTGTGAGGTGACAACGCTACCGCTGCATCACTCCACCATCCACGGCAATGTGTGTGCTGTATACCATATTCATGGCTGAATTTAATTACCCCACTGTTAACTGGGAATCCTATATGACAACAAATGTACATGCATAGAGATTCCTAGATTTTGTATACACAAACTCCCTGGACCCGATAGTCAATACACCAACCAGGGGTGCAACCAGTCATTTGCTTAATGTTTTAGTAGAAACCATGGGAAAGATCCATAAATGCATGGCCCTACTTGTCTATCAAATTTCCTTTAAACCCAGTATGAAACCAAAAGCACTGAGTTCCAAGAGTGATACAATGGACATTTTCTCATGGCCAATTATGGAAGATACAAATTTACTTGAAGAAGAAAGAAACATTCGGTTTAAAGTCATTCATTGGACTTTAATCATGATCCCTTCTGTCCTCTAGGAAAAGTCAATAACAATGTGACCAAGGCTACAGATTTGAAAAAGAACATACATGATCTTGAAACGGGTCTCAGAAAATACCGAGCTTTGGTAATAGAAAACAAGTATTTTGAGAGATGTATAAACTTGAATATTGTTCCGAAAAGGCTACCCCCCTGGATTCATGAAGCTTGGTGCAAGTCCGGTGTAAGGCTTGCGCCGGCCGTGCAGCGTAGATGTGGAGTAGACGTGCCATATGCATATTAATGAAGGCGTGCAGCTGCCACAGCCACATGCACAGGAAACGTGCGCGAGTGCAAGGGGCATATCGAAGTTGCGCAGGGAGGCGTGTCAATGTCGGCTTTCAAGGAGCAACCTAAACTGCTGAATATTATATTCCACCAGCAATAGTAATCGTACCTATCAGTGTCCGTGGAGACTGAAACGTATGCAAAGCAGAGTCCCTGCAAACAGAAAATGAAGAGTCAAACACAAATGCACGGTAGGGAATAACGGGTCCCTACCCATGAACAAATGACAGGAAAACCATGTGCCTGTAGTCCAATGTAGTGTTGATAGCTATACCATGTGGATGTGAAACGTATCAGATGTTAGCGTGCTGCCAGTAGGTACGTCCAGTCCAATGGAGAGGGTCACCAGCCGACCCATAATTTGAGGGAGGGAACATAGCTGTGCAGATGTGTCCATAACAAAATACACAAGGAGAAATGTAGATATAGGTAGTGACCGTATGTCTGAATCATATCCCACAAGCCATGTAATAGTCACATACAAAAGGTATGTCCGTATTTCACATACCAAATGTGATAGGAAAAAGCATACGAATGTAAACAAAACAGAAGGAGCATATAAACAAGCCATAACAACACGGACACATGTAGGCCGAAAGGAACAGTATGATCCGTACCATCGACCAAGATTACCACCTGTCCCACTTTGCGAGTGACAGTCCCTCTGTGGGCAGATGTGTCCTGACACAAACATGTAAAACTGGCAAATGTCCAGAGAATATAGGACATAATTCCTCCGTAGACATGATGCAATAGTTGCATTAAACATATTTCACTGGACGTATAATACATAAATGTCATAACAAACAGAATAAGATACTCAAATACTACAAGAATAAGCTTAGATATAGGCAAGAATTGTAAGTTCTATCTGCCGACCTGACCTTGGGTATGTGTCGGCCTGTAAAATATGCTGTGTTCACCGCAACTGTCACAGTAGGGTTGCCACCCTTACAAATGGTCAAAGTGGGACATGTTTGGTATAGACATCAGACTGTACAGGCCGACACATACCCACGGCTAGCACAAAGGACTGAACATAACTGTTTTGCCTACAGAAAAGTGTATTCCTGTAGCATTTTAGTTGCTTATTCTGTTTCTCATAACAGTCAGGTATTTCAGATACAGAATTAACCGTTGAATGCAACTATCACATAAAATATAAGAAATATGTTTGTCCTAAAATCTCAGGACATTTGCCATGTTGACAATTACACGTCAGGACACAACTGCCCAAAGAGGGACTGTCCCACGCAAAGTGGGACAGGTGGTAACCCTATGTCACACTATGGCCAATTGAAAAGGTGGAAACACAACCATTGACTGTGGGGAGGCAATGTCCACAACGGTCGGACATGTGTAAGGAATAGCTTGGACATAGGAAAAGGTGCCATCCTACCAATGAGTAGAACAGGCTGGCAAAATCCGGAAGTCAGCTGTATAATCCGAACGTCTATGTGACACAGTCGAACGGGTAGTACCTGGATACACCAACCAAGTAATGAAAGTGAAGTAAGGGCGTGTACCTATGTGCGTGAGGTATAGCATATGGAAAGCAAACATGGCAGGGTAGTCCACACAACCATAAAGGTACCCGGCACATGTAGGGTAGTCAATGTGTAACTCTGGCCGTGTCATGGGCCAACAACCAAAGTAGTGCTCTATGGGGTGTGAGTAATTCGCGTGTGAGGGGTGTGTTTAATGGTAAATTCCTCAAAGGCGATACTTGTGTCGTATGCAGAAAAGGTGAACCAGAGGTGTATGAGGGGGCAGCGGGTGAAGTGGAAAGAAACACAACCTCATGTAGAAACAGTTGCAAGACAAGCAGACAGGCCATAATGTAGAACACAATCTCACAAACATATGAATATGGAAATATGCGAGACAAATGTATAGATACGACACTGTCACATACCCACAGATGGGTCCTGATGGAACTGGCCATAACAAACGCAACACACCTGGATGCATAATAACCTACCCAGCATACCCTCCACAACACACAACCTGCCACCATACCAGAACGTCCACCAAATCCAGCCATACTTGGTCCACTGGTTTGCTGCAGAAACAGCTACACACAGTGACCCCTATGCAAATGTAGTAGGTATTGTCACCCTAGGTAGTGTCAGGATTGCAAACCATGTATCCCCTGCAGGTAAAACCCCCTGCACATTTTCGTGCAGCCACAAAAATCTTCGTTATCTAACTTGTTTTGGTTTTGACCAATTTTTGGGATATCCCTCACGGGATGACCAACTTGTGTAAATAGTAGAATGGGTATGACGACATGATGTCCAATCCAGTAGATATCTGTACACAAGTCAGAATGTGCAGTGGATGTCCATGACACTGTCCAGCCCTAAGTGGGCATGCATAACCTACCACCCAGGATAAAATACCTTCCCGTGACGCACATGTCCAGACACGAATAGGGGGGAGAATATAATGCACACATTTGCAAAGTGGAAAACGGCATGAGGGCGAGGAAGACACTACGTAAACAGGTCAACCCTGATCAAGTGTGAGGGACACTGACTGTGTGCTGTCATGACTGACCATACTTGTCAACCTGTGTCAGCAAGATATCTGGACAGAGCCATGAATATAAGTGAGACAAAGGTCCAAAATCAGGGATAATCTGTAAACATATCTCTTAGAAACATAGAATTTGATAGAATAACAGTTTGCACATTGGCATTAATGTCTGGACTATGAAGTCTGAAACCCAGCTGTCTGTCAGCACGTTCCGACTGCAGTCTTTAATGCTGAGCTACTGCTGTGCCAGAACACAACAGCGTATTACAGAGGTCTGTGCCATACCACTCAACTGTCCGGATATTCGCAGAATGACTAGGGTCACCACCTGTCCCACTTTGCGAGTAACAATCCCTCTGTAGGCAGTTGTGTCCTGTGAAAAAAATCAACACATAGCAAATGTCCTGAGAGTTTATTTCCTAATTTACTTTAATAGTCGCATAAAACAGTTATTTTATATATGAATCCTCAATATGTTATATGAAGTAGCATAAGCAATTCAAATGTTACTAGAATAAGCTATTATATGTACAAAAAAGGTTAAAGTTCAGTACTATGCATGGCTGTAGGCATGTTTTGTCCTGGAAAATCTGACATCTCTACAGAACATGTCCCACTTTGGGCAGTCGAAAAGGTGGCAACCCTAAGAATGACCACAGGTTCGCCCCATAGTGTTGGTGTGTGCCTCCGACAATCTGCACCAGTGTGGTAAATAGCTGAGGATTGACATCACTAAATAATGAGAAATATCCTGAGTATAAGACTCCACAACCTGCACAAAAGTCATGCTAATGCAAAACCTAGCATTCTATCAACGTTCTAAGCTTGTAAGAGCAATCGTTAAAATGTGTCCCTAATTGTCCCCCCATCATGTAGGTTTAGCACAGGTTCAGTGCTCTAAGAGGTTGAGAGGTATGTTCTGTACATATTTACAGGAACAGCCCTTCACACTTGTGTAATGTACAACTGCATACCTGTAGTCACTTCATGTCCAAAAATAATAATCCCCATATGACTGTATACAGGTAATAGTCAAATGTGAATGGGAACACCCCTCATTGTGGAGTATGGACTATAACAACCCCACCCATAATATGTAATGCCAACAGAATAAGCTGCTGACAGGTGCCCAAACACCTGTGTCTATAAACACAGGTAAAACTTCAAAATAGGGAGATAATCCCTGTCCATATGCTTCGTCTGACATTTGACTTCGGCCAGGGAAGTTCCGTTCACCAGGTGGACAAGCCTAAACCCAGATCATTACATGAACACCCTGACAATCAAAGACCTGTATGTGACTGGACTATATGCCTTGGTGTTCTGCATATCCTTGGAGTGATTAACAATGCAGCCGGAGTCCACAGCAGTAGGCAATAGGGAATGTGTAATATGTAGTACCGCCTTTTTCCCAGCAGGAGAATGGATGCCTGTGTCGTAGGTGAAGCGGTGAGGTGTATGTTGATGTAGCTAAGTACTATGGGTATGCATATCCATGAGGGAGAACACCAATAGAATAGTGGTTCCGGTATCCGGCCAACGTGAATGAAGTCCCGGTTGACCTACGACCAATGCACATATAACCTGAAAGTGTAATGAAAGCGTTCGTGCAGTGCACACATTTAAATATGTAAAGGTGAACGTGTGTTTCGCAGTAGTCCGTAAACTGGAATACAGATATGTAACTGTTACGGTCAGAATTATGAAAGTTCATGGAAGCACAATTGTCTATGAAACACATGTAACCCACAATAAGGATATGCAAGTGCGCCTGCACGTGTGTAATCCACTCACAGAATAGAAAATGAATGGTGTTTTCCCCACATTCTATGTACATGGCTCATACCCGTTAAACCCGTAAAGTACGAAAACGGACAAAGCCATGACAACAATTGGTACAAATAGGGACAATCTCCAGATATTGCCCTAACAAACATAGAAAGTGGCTAGAATAACAGGTGTGTCACTAGCATGGATTCTTTGAAGGGTATGAAGTCGTAACCTGAAATGTTTGTCATTATTTACCAACGTCAGTCTTTAAAGATATGCCACTAACTTGCCAGATAGACACAAGTTTATGAAAAATGGACCAAAGATAAGAGGCAAACAGCTGTACATGCAGCGGAAATCTGTACAGTTGAAAGGTATGATATGGAGATATATATACACATATATCCACAGACATAATCCAAAGCAAATTACGAGATGAGGAATGTACAGACATATGTATATATATACATATATAAATCTATACACACACGATACATGAATAGATACATACACAACAAACATATGTCCCTGTACATATAACACATGTATATAAATAGGTCATGGTATAGCTAATATGGATAGACAGACAGACATGCATGAAAGGAGAATACACCGATGGTTTCCAAACCATTGCCCGGAAAGTACTAGTGTGACAGGGCCTGCAAGTTCTACATGTTAAACATGAATATAGGTGTCCTTTGCAGGACCCCAAAAATTGATCCTGTACGAAGTGCCAACCATCACTGATGCAAAAGAAGTCACACCTGCAACTATGATATAGGTGTACATGAAACAGTAGCAGGTGCAAGGGTAATAACACATGGGTCGATTGAATGTATGACATATGAGCTGATATCCGCAGAGTGGGGAGTGCTCAGAAGTGTCCTCACACTTTATTATCGCTCACATTAAACATGTTTAATGGGTACTGTGGAGGTGTGTCAGGTATGGGAATCATGGGTATGCAGAATTAGGCCAAGGTGTTGGTTGACACAGATCTATTAGGTATGCCCCATGGGAGTGATCAATATACCTATGTGGGTATAGCACACGCCTATATTCTCCAAAAAAGTGCAACCCATCTACTGGATATTGTGTAAACCACTGGGGGAAGATGTAGGGACCTATATCAGTGTCATGTAGGCAATTATCATGGATGGACACGCATACGACCAAGATGGTAACCTTACCTGCCAGGATGTCAGAATAAGACAGCTGGACTAAGGCATAGTACATGACAGACAAATAGGGACTATATTAAATATACCTCAGACAAAGTCAGACCGTTGATAGAATAATTGCGTAGTCAGGAATACGAATGTTATGAGAGTTAGTAATCATGAAATAGAAATGTCAGTCATGATTACCTAACCGCTGATCCATCATGGCTTGCCAGCAATCTACCAGAAAGGCACATTATCATGACAAATGTAACAGAATCATAGGTCAAACCCCAGGGCGTATACCCATAATGGGTACAGGTGAGAGGTATGAAGGTAACCCGTCCTAATGAAATGTACAGAAATAGTGATACTAGGTGGACAGGTGAGAAGAAAGACGTCAGGACAAATGACAAAACATGTACAAGTCATAAGCATGTTTGTCCACAAATGTGAATTACAATGTATGGCCTGTGAAAGTCAATGTGCAAGGTTAATAGACTCAAAAGACATGTGTCCCTCAGGGTGTCATACAGTGTCACCGATACAGTGTCCAGTCCCCCATACTCGTATGTGAGCTCTGCCACTGACGGAAAGAGCAAATACCGGCGTACACATAAGGTACATGATGGGATAATTAGTGTGGATAAGCACCTGTTGGCCTGTGTGAGGAATATAACCCAGTGGGTGGGTTTGTCCTGCAAAAGGAATGTAATGGTAACTGGCCTGTGATGGCGCCATGTATTTTGTGTATTGGCGTAAGGAAATTGATGTCCAGTATCAGAAACATACCTCGCAACTGTATGAATGTGCAGATGTATGCCTCATATGTGTGGTGTGTTCCTCTCACAATCTGTACCTGTCTGCCAAATACCTGAGAACTGACGTCATTAAATAATGATAAACATATGTGTTTAAGACCCCAAATCCCTCAGAAAGGTCATACTAATGCAAAACATGTAATACTGTCAACTATCTATGTTTGTAAGAGCAATATGTAGAATCTGCCCCTATCTGTCCGCCCATCATGTTAGGCTTTGTACAGATGTTTTGCACTAGGCGGTTGATAGGTATGATCTGAAACAGATACATGTCTGAGGAAACAGCATTATCGACTGCAAGATAACTCAGAAGATATGAAAAGCGCTGCAGTAGGAAGTTCATCCGCAGGTATGTGCTGACATGTCAAATGACACAGCAGTCTACAGGAAGTACCTATAGGGTGTCACCTTTACCAATGATGACAGTGGGACATATCCACAGCCATGCATACACCACAAATAAACATAGCACACAGCAAAGCCTAGGCCATGATACATGAAGCCTCCAACGTGTATGGATTGAGTGAGAGTACTGCAAGGAAAGATGACTGCCAGGCTATTCAGCAAACACCCGCAGGGGTGTGCAAGACTGCCCGTAACACGAACATTGCACGGACAATGTTAGTATTTGCAACATACCCTATTTGTATGTGTAAGCTATGCAAATGATGTAATGATAGGGTTGCCACCTTTCCAAATGCCCAAAGTGGGACATTTGTGCTACAAACATCAGATTTTGCAGGGCAAAACATACCCACTGCCAGTACAAAGGACAGAACTTCAGTTTTTTGCCTGAATAAAAGTCTATTCTTATAGCATTTTAGTTCCTTATTCTGTTGCTTATGACATTTAGGTGTTTCCGATACAGAATAACTGTTTTATGCAACTATGACATAAAATATAGAAAATAATTTTGTCCTAAAATCTCAGGACATTTGCCATTTTTTCACATTTTTTGCAGGGCACAACTGCCCAAAGAAGGACTGTCCCTCGCAAAGTGGGACAGGTGGTAACCCCACGTAATTACGTGATACATGAAACAGTAAGCTGTCTGTGCAAGAGCAGAGTTATGTGCAGAAATGTACCCGGATGTTATGCGACTAATGTTTTGCACGTTGCTAAACGGAGCAATGACAGCTGCAAATACAGTATGAATACAGTCGAAGAAGCATGCCAATGTCCAAGTCCAAGGGCAGTGGCGGCTTTGTCCATTGGATATCAATGAACCAGTAGTTATCCTCCCCCGATCCCTGGTGTGGAAGCGTAGCGCAGTGCCACGAGAACGTGCTGCGCTTCAAAACAAGACATATGGATAATATACATACAAAATATAGGTTTAGTTAGATGTTAGTACGCCATGCAGATGAATGGCAAGCTGGTGACAACATGGCTACTGCATACTGGTACTTATATGTGGAAGCGCTCTGTCAGAGATGTAACGAAGCATTTGTAGGCAGTGTGAGGCAAGTGAGGCTGAGGATAGTGAATCACAACATGTCATGCCATATTGGCCAAGCCTCTACCATGTAGTGTAGGTTAAGGGGACTATTAGAGTAGAAGATAGGTGACAACATGAGTGTGTATGTACAAAACACTGTAACCTCACCGGAGCAGTGTCACATGTGTGCTGTCAGTACTCAGTGGAAGAGACGTGTCATGAGCTATCCTAGGGAATGTCAGGAGACTGACGGCGTACGCCATGGATACCACCAATGTGACCTGCAAACCTGCCCACAGTGTGTCTGCGCCCAAGCACGCCAGTAAGCCCGAGTAAGTATGTGTGTGCTCGTGTTAGCCTGTGTGCGCGTGTGGAAGAACGAGTAAGCTAGTGTACGAATGGTGAAGCCCGTGTAATGTCGTGTATGCATTTGTAAGCATGTACACATGTGTACTACACACATCACACACGTACTGCACACACAGACACACATGCTGCCAATACTACACACATCAGTGAAATGGCACATGGATGGAGACTACATCATCAGAAGTAACAGTGCTGTAAACTATGGTA